>NW_022984954.1:184474-440767 GCF_010015565.1 Dissoconium aciculare CBS 342.82
CGTAAACAGTTATTGATCGTCTTGATCTACGTTTGCACACCCCTCCTCAACAGCTATTACCGGAAGCAGCATAGGAGTCCCAAACACCGAGCAATTCGTATGAGTTTGGATCTCAATCCAAGCTTATTAGCCGCTCTTTCCTTAGGTCTCCGCCCGAAGCTAAAGAAGGGTTCTCACAATTAGTTAAAGGTGCTGAATTGATGCTCCATCAGAACGTGCTCCAATCTGCACGGATTACAGAGCTTGAAGAGCAATTAGCAGCCTTGACTAAGAGAAGATCGCGTAAACGGAAGCAGATCCAGCAAGGTGGATCTATAGAGTATGGTATTAGAGCATCACAGGCAATTGTACAGGCGGGTATAGGTGCTCAACGATCAAAAAGGACTTGTAATGAAGCTGAGTCTGAACGAGGACCTCCAACTCAACGACGATGTAGAAACTACGGAATAGCTGGACACAACTCACGGACTTGCCAGACAGATAGAGATGCTCCTTCTGAACCATATCCTAGCATAGCAGATGTATAACTAAGTATGTGGTTGAATAAACAACGGTTGTAGTCACCTCAGTTGTAATGCCAAGACAAAATGGCCCGTTCGGTGATTTGGCCCGCTCGGTGATAGATTACGTTATATAATTTTTTATAAATGATATAAAACTTTTACAGTTTAATTAATAACCTATACTTAAACTAGCTATAAAAAACATATACTAACGAGGTATAGAAGTATCCGTAGCTATAGCTATAGCTAGATTTACTAAAATAGTAGAATAATAATCTCTATAAGGCTAGTTTAATAGTAATATATATATTTAAGCTAGTATTAGCTATTTTACTCGTATTAAATCAAAATTTAAGCTCCTATAAGTTAATGTTCAACAGATACATATAATCTCTTTTTATTAGACTAAGACTTTATTAAATAGCTTATTTATTCTTAAATAGAGTATTTATAGGTTTGAAGTTCTTAGGTTTATATTAATAATATTTCTTAGTTAATTAAGTAATCTTACTTTAAGTAAAGTTAATATAAGATATAAGCTCTTCGACGCTAGAGTATACTTTAAACTTGTAGGTATCTTGAATTAATGAAAGAGATCTGAACTAATTTAGAAAACTTTGAGAATTACTTTTATTACTTAATTTTAAAGCTATTTTAGAAGTTATAGCTATAATTTTTATTTTATATACTTAATAAAATTACCTTATTAAGCTATACTAAGTATATAGGCCTTATAAAGTAAAGAAATTTAGGCTATAGCCTAGATTTACTAAATAGAGCATTCCTTTTACTCTTCTCGTATTTATATATATTTGAAAGGTAAAATATAGGCTCTAAAAGAAGCCTAGCTCTTTACTTATTTTATTTAGCTATAGTTCTAGCTAAGAATATAATAGCATTCTCTAGATATAGAGAGTAGAGAGTCGTCCTCGTTATTTTCAGCTATACCTACTTATATACTATAATCGACAAAGTAAGGCTTGTACTTATGTATTAAAAGACATGTTATTAGTTTAATTAACCATTTTAAATAACATATCTTAATTTTATAGTTTTAATTAGAATAAGGCTAGTATCCGAGTATTTCTATTAGAAAAGTATATACTTAAAACTTAGTATTACTAACAAGGTATTCGGAGCTTTTTCTTCTCTCTTTCTTAAAAGAATCTCTTTAGACTTCTCTAGTTTAAATAAATAGGCCTATCTAAGGGTATAGAGCTTATGATTATCGATTCTAATTATCTAGTATTCTAAAGCATTTTTAAGATACTTGATTTTTAAAAATGTATAATAAGTTACCTAGTACTTAATATTATACTAGATAAAGGTACTAATTTTAGTTCCCTTTCTTTTTATTCTCTAGGCCTTACTATAGTTAGTATAGTACCTTCTTAAAGCTAGAGACGCTATATTAGTTACGTAAAATTCTTAGGGCTTTTTAAAGTATCTATATAAAACTCTAGAAAAACTAGACTTCTACTTAATATATTATAAGGTAGTCCTTTTTCTCTTCTACTATATTACTTCTCTATTCTATCTTAGGGAGCAAATTTCTTTTATAATTTCTAACTAGTTTCTACTTATTTATTTTGCCTTCGATATATTTCTAAGATTTTCTAAGCTTCTCTAAAGTAAATAAAGAGGCTTCTCTATAGCTAGAGAGTATAAGCCTTAATTCTAATTTTATAAAGGGTCTAAATATATATTCAATTACTTTTAAACTAGACTACTTAAATCCTTGTAACTTAAAACTTAATACTAGACTCTATATATCTAGTAATTCTACGCTTTAAAATACTTATAATATACTAAATAATTTCTCGTAAATAGTAAATACTCTTATCTTTTTTTAAGATATCTTACCTACCTTTTTTATATTAATTATAGAAATTATTTTATTATAAGCTTAGAGTAAATTCGAAGTAGTAAAGTATAAGTATTCTATAAGTATTTAAATCTAGATAAGTAAAAGTATTATAATAACTATATATAATCTCTATTTCTTATATTTAAATAGCCAAATAGTATAGGTATTAGCTATAAATCTTAAAGGATTTTATTATATTAATTAGTATAAATTATAAATTATCCTATATAGTAGTATACGTTAAAGTACTCTATACGTTTTAACGAATACCTGTATATAGAAAGTTAGAGATAAGATTTTCTTATATAAAATGCGTTTTTATTATTAATAATATTCTAGGTATAACATTATTTATATATCTTGTTTTAGAATTACAATTATTCTAACTACTTATAAAGCTATTTAAAGTCTTAGAATTTCTTTTCCTTATAGTATTTATAATACTAATAGATAAAAACATAATAATCGTTTATAACCAAATAGGTCCATATAATATTCGATTAGATAAGAGTTATATATAAGATAAATTCGTTTTATACGTTACCGATCGACCTTATAGCTTTCTTAAGGATAAGAGCGTCTCTCTCTCTCTATTTTCACCTTCGTAGACTATAATCGAAAATGACCTTCACCGAACCACCGAGACCTGTGCCTCCCCCTTCTCCTGAAGCTATCGGACCTGGTCTTACCTTGCTTCGACCCCAGACAAGGAAGGGCGTCGGACCGGGCCTGATTGTGCTCGTAGACGATTTTGCCGCTGGTGTTGATATCCGCAATGGCGTGCCCTCGCCACTCATGAAATGGGCAGAAGAAGGATACAATGTCATCGAAGTTACTTCAAAGGCATGGGATGGATTTCTCAATCCAATAGATGAATGCGTGGCTTCACTAAGTGCGCCTGGAATTTGCGAAGATCCCGGCAAACTTGGACTACTATGCTATTCGGAAGCTTTAGAGCGACGCTTGCGAACGCATGAGTTGCCTCGATCTGCGATAGTGGCAGCAGTCCTGTATGGCGATGCTATTGATACAGCATCCGAAAATGCTCGAATACCCTTCTTGATTCATTCCCGGAAAGAGTTGCAAAACAAGCCTGAGCTATCGAAGAGCTATGCATATCCTGAACAAGCATCTTCTCGCTTCGCAACGCCATACAACGAAGATTTCAGTTATGCTGCAGAAGCGATCTCTCACACACGAAATTTGACATTCTTGAAACGGCACATGGGAGGCCCATACTTTGATCTTGAGACCATATGGGACGAGCACACGTACTATGAGTTTGAAGCGCGGTCCGTTGAACACACGATGAACACTATGGTTGCCGAACCTTATGTGAATCATATACCGACGGTGTGTTTTCTTGTCAAAACCTGCATCAGTGTGTTTGTTACTTGACTGACTGATTCGAAGCTCACTGGAGGAATTGGTCGTGAGGCTCTGACAAATTTCTATCGAGATCATTTCGTGTTCTCAAACCCGGAAGGGACAAGCTTGGATCTCATCAGTCGGACGGTCGGTGTAGACCGCGTCGTGGACGAATTCATTTTCAAATTGAACCATAACAAGGTGGTTGATTGGTTGTAAGCAAGGCAACATGGCTGATTTGCTCGCATCACTGACGCAATTTCCAGGCTTCCCGGAGTACCTCCAACCTTCCGAGACCTGGCAATCCCATTCATCGCTATCGTGAATATTCGGTGAGTCAAGTGTACTTATTAAAGAAGCACCAACACACTCGCTAACAAAAGAAAAAGCGGTGATCGCCTGTACCATGAGCACATAACTTGGGATCAAGCAACCGTGCTGCGACAGGCAGGAGTCCTACCAGATACATTGCCGTTTGGAAAGGATGCAGGCGAAGAAGTCCGCTTGCCCGTGGCAGGCGCAGAAGCAGTCGCCAAAATGCGTGACAAGAACTCCGTGGCAAGTAATCAAATGTTTCAGTACGGTGTTCAGATCGTGTCCAAGGAAGCACGTTGATACACAATCAAATGGCCCGCATCCGGAATACCTTTTTTCCTTTTAGAGAATTTGAGACGATATGATGGTGTGGTTCAAAAAATCGTGCCGGCACGGGATCCTTGTGTATTCATCCCTGGCTTGCCCATATCTAGGAAATGTCCAAATGCTTTCCCAGAGGTAGTCTTCTAGAAGGTCGACGCGGCAATGTTCAGACCGAGCATGTGACATCACAACAACGGCGACTCGAAAGCTTTTAGATTTTTTTTCATTTTCGTCTATCTATGATCCATGATCTTAATCAGTCTGGAGGGAAGATATCTAGCTGTCCAAGCCAGGGCAGTGCTCCGAGGTCATGGAAGTGATGCTGTTGTATGGCGATGGGTCGGTCCAGATGATGTCGAAGCGGCTGCTGGGGTATGAAGGAGGGTTGGAATCACCGAGAGCATCAACGATATCGGTGAGGGCATCGTGTTCCCAGCAGATGAGGATGTTGCCGGCGCCAGAGTAGTTGTCAACGGCGCTGGCAACACAGTCAGAGTCGTCACGGTCGCAGTGGGTGCTAAAATTTGCATTAGCTGGAGCTACAAAATAGCAATCTTGTTTTACTTACTCGACAGTCAAGCCGAGCGATTGAGCGAGAGGCTGAACGGTCTGGTAAGGACGAATACGCGAGCCGTCTGTGGCAGAGGTCAGTAAGTACGATCAGCTCCAAACTACGGAAACCGCTTACCCTTCTTGGGCTTCTGGGCCAGAATGTAACCGATGTTGTAGCCAGAGCTGCTACCAAAGACATTCTTGAGGCACTGAGCTCGCTGCTGACCCTGGCTGTTGAGGCCGTTGCTTCCATCAGCGGGCTTCTCGCCGTGTCGGATGAGGTAGACGGTCTGGCCAAGCGCCAAAGGCAGCACAGCGAGGAGGGCGAAGACGTTCTTCATGTTTGCGGTGTTAGGGTAGGATTTGAATGGTGATTAGAAGAGTATGATTTGTGATATGGATTATTGATTTGGCGAGAGGAAGAACCATAATATATAGGCAAGCACGACAAGAAGGAATAAATGTTACGCGTACTTCGTTGACCGCGATTCTTTAGCGATCTCCGACTCCAGAGACGGCGCGTAAAGCCATCAGACGACCACTGCTCGCCAAGAACGCCTCTATTGTAGATCACAGTGGGATTCGATGCAACTTGAAGTGTAGGAACATGCAAGTGCGGACTGCTCTACCCAAAGAAGCAGACTGTGCCGAGACGAAAGAAGTCTGCCGACAAAAGCTTGGTCTAGTAGCGCGACATCACTTGCATACAGACCAAGGAGGATAGAGGGTTTGAAACGTTCACAGAATATCCAGAAGGACGTATGGAAGGCCGGTTAGCGGGGATTGTAGCAAGTGAGGTCTCGGGAACGTGGTGTGAGGAAAGACGATCATTTGCGGAAGACATCAAATCATAGGGCACAGTCACCCCACTGGCCTTCAGCAACAAAACGCGCGCGGGCTCGTCCCGAGCCCTAACGTCGATTGATGTGGTGGGCATACGTACTGCACTCGTCCCTATCACATCACCACCCATTACTACACATTATCACTCGGTCGAGCACACTCGGTTCGGCACACTGACACTCATCACGTCTCCCCCTGGCGAGGAGGACAACGAATCATGGACAAGAGATTTGCAAAGCTACTGGCGAGCGATCGCCGCCTCTCCGTGATCGTGCCTCGAGATTACCTTTGTGGGCAATACAGCCGCGTGGGCAGCTTCTAATCAATCTGGTCGAACGTAATCGTGCATGCGAGACACGGTCCCCGTCCATGCCGGTGTGCCGAATTCTTATTGCCTACATGTCGCTCAGCTGCACACGAAACCACAGATCATGAAAGGAAGGTAGCCTCTGAGGTCTGCGGTATGTCTGGTGGTGCTTTGCGCTGTGCGTTTTGTCCCCGTCCATTTTCTCCCGCAGCTGCTGGCCCCCAAAAATCAATCGTGGCGAAACATGAGTGGGAGCGTTGCATCGTGTTGCAGATGCTGACCCCGTTGACTTTATTGCAAGGTGCCATGTCCCACTGTCCTTTCTCACATGCATGGTCGGGGCATGAGCGCTTTCCCAAACGGTATATCAATAAGCGAAAAAGTCGTGCTTTACTTTGATTGATCAATGGACGTGCTTGAACGATTGGAGCACAGACAGAATACTGCCCCTGTTACCGCTGCCATAACGCCTCGCGCCGCAGCCTTCTGCACATTTCCATGCCTCTGTGTAGCGTTTCACGCACGCTTAAGCTTTGGCGACCAGGCCAAGCGCAGTTTGTTCTTGAATTCCCCGCTCGCATCTCTGCTGAATTCGTTCAAGAGACAGGCGAGCAAAGCTCACCCACGTCGGATCTGCGAGGACCATCTTGAATCCTATGGCTTCACAGATCGGTATGTGTCAGACATGGGTTGTTTGCCGAAACCGGTTCAAAGCGAACGATGTATCATACAATGTTACATGTGCGTGATGTTACAGATCTATTTGTGCTGTTGGTGCGGACCTGACCCATTCCGTTTCAACTCGGAAGTATACCCACACCCAACGTCGAACCAACTCCATCAATTCCAACAAAAAGATCTTGCCCTCCAAAGCCTCAAAGTATACTAGATGCAAAGAAAGCTTGTACGACCATGCAAAACGCAGGATCAGATCGAAAACGACCACGGCATAATAAAGCCATAGACGCTTGAAACCTCTTCTTGGTCGTAAGCCATAGGGCGATTTATGCTGATAGTAGGAGAGCAACGTCAAATCCCAATCCCGAGTGACATCCCACCAGAAGCTGTAGAGAGAATTTACTACCGCTGCCAATTGCCTGTAAATGTTAGTTCATGACTGAGACCACGAGCGCACGACCGTCTTACCATGCTGCGTGGTACCAAGATTCTTCGCCCGCCTGAGCCAAGGTACTGAGGATGATGACCGGAAATGCTGTTGAATATTTTAATGCGTTGAGAATTTGGCCCTCCTTGAGGCACTGTCTGAGTCGGATAATGAAAGGCCAGGCGATGGCAAGAGGAACGATAAGAGAGTGCCCGCAAGTTCGGTCGGGTCGGTTCGTGGTGCCGACTTGCTTTAGCAGCATGCAAATGGATACAAAGACCTCAGAGATAGGCTTCGCATAAGAAGTCAAAACATCTGCCAGCAGTACGTCTCCAAATTTCTCGGGCTTCGGACCAGCGATGCCACCCAATGACACCCTCTGGAGGCCCGTCCACAAGCGCACCAGCCCAGTAGACCGTCCTTGGCCGAATATCGGTTGCAGTGCCTTCCATCTTGGAGCCAGTAGGACGGCAAGCATTGCGAGAAACAAGAGATTGGGCATCCAGTCATACGCAATGACTTTTGAGGATTCTCCAGCGGTGAAATTCCAGTAGAGCATGATTACGACAGCCCACATGCCGGTCAGAATCGAGGCCAGTCGATAGACGGAATAATGTAGTAGAGGCTCATCGTCGGCTGGTCGGACAGGATATCGGATGAGTGTATAGATGTCGATGTTGGCCCAATGGAAGACTTGTAAGTTTAGACCCCAGAGCCAGAATCCGACGATGAGCTGAAACTCGAACCTGAATGGCAACGGCAGAATGCGGCTGAAGACATCAGGTTCTTCAACGCTGTCCATTATGCTATTCGCAATTCGCAATGCGCTCGTGCTGCATAAGATGGTCGCATCCGCTTGAAACGAGATAAATCAATTGGACAAGTTCAAAATCTTGTGATTGCGCAAGAGGATTCAGGGACAACGTTGAGCAATTAGCGAGGTCCGAGCGCCAATCCGTGTAAATAACCAAATTTATGAAGTCGACATCGAGACAGCCAAGGACGCACCAAAAGTTCCATCAGAATAAACGCTCGTGGCTACTACACCTGCTCAGTATTCATTTCATTTCTATATGCACCATGAATTTGTAGACATTGAGACTGAAATCATGTCGTACCCTGCTCTCATATATCACATCCCAGACGAGGCCCGTGAACCACGTGCTCTCCGGCGATACCAGGGCACCGCCAATGCTTCTATAGACTTTGCTCGAAAATACTGTAATCTACCTAGGTAAACATTAAAAATGCATTGCGCCGATATGACGAAAGCAACGGCCATTTGAAGATTTCTCATCAGTGGGCAACATACCCAGGTTGAAATAGAGGGCCAAGGATAGACACTAAGGCCTGAAAACCAATCTTTTCCCCCAAGCCGAACCCGCCAATATTATAACCTTCGCAGATCATTTCAACTCTTCGTCGATGTTCTTGGCCCAGATTCTCCAGGAAGAGCAGGCACATCACCTCCTCGGTGAACCTACAGCCCTGCCATGCACGAACAGATGATGGTGGTAGGCGTCGGTTGAATTCGTTCCACTTCATCTCCATAGTATGTGCATACCTTTCGAAGTTGTTTCCACAGTTCAACAGCGTCGTTGCCCATAATTCGTGAAAGCGGCCCCACGCTTCAGTATTGGTTGATGGTTTGCATGTGTGCCGCAGAGACATCCACAGCGCACAAGCGGAAGTATGTCCAGCCACGCGAGCTTTCAGTGCCGGGCCAAGGCTGCTTCGGATTGCTCCTAATAGGACATTGTTGCGGCGTCTGTAGATGGCGAGTTGCCGGATATACTCGTTCCATTCATCGGTCGAGACGCTGTCGGGAGGACAGAGCGGCTCGACCTTGTCGCCGCTGAGGACTTCTAGTGTATTTTCCTTCATTGACGCTGAAAGGAAAGCATCCTCGTAGGTCTGCCAGCCACTGGGATCTAACAAAGGAGGTATATTGCTGTAATGCTTGCCAATCCCGCACGCAGCATAAGCGAGGATCTCGACTGAGGAGCTTTGAATCGTAAGCCTGACTGGGGGTCCCGCGACGGGTAAGGCGATGGATGCTCCTGCATCGTCATTAGCAGGTGCGTTGTCGTCGCTCTCGTCGTCGTCGTCGCTCTCGTTGTTCCGCATGACTACGCCAACAGTGTTCCCTTGCGTCCCTGCAGCGGCCAATGATTGGGTCGATGGATCATATACCGTCCTGGGTCCATCGGGGTATAGGCAAATGCCATCCAGTCTCATACAATTTCCACAGACAGGCTTCACGTTATCGCACTTGGTCTTTTTTGCACGACAAGATGCGCACGCAACAGGCCGCGTAAGCAATTGCCGATTTGTATCTGTCACTGTCGGGGTCGGCGCGCTGTCATCTGCGCCAGGATTACAGGTCCCGTGCCGGTTCCATCTATATTTCATGTTCGCCACATCATGAATGTTGAAAAGACCGTCGGGGTACGTCCTTTGTAAGATAGCGAGAACCTCGCGATTGGGAGTTTCAAGCACAAACAGGTCATTGACGGCCTTCTCGATATTTCCAGTCCGAGCGCGCCGTCTGTGACTTGCGAGCTCGACTGCTGGTTGAGCAGGATGATTATGTTGAATGAAGCGATGGCGGACTTGCCAGTCGCCCGAGGGCTCATAGGGATCAAGTGAGACGGCAGCAATCGACATCATACAGCCCGTCCGGCCACTCTTCCTGTTGGGTCGGACGCTCCCCCCGTCTCGTCTTCGCGTGCGTATCTTACCATGTTTACCACAATAGAAGTAACGCTTGTACAGGACACCCAGGGCATTTTTCCTGCTATTTCGCGTGACGAGCTCATATCCATGCTCAGCTGACCAAGCGTGTATGGCTTTCTCCAGCTCTTCCTCGCTCTTATAAATGTTTTCAGGTGGCGGCGGAAGGTTGCAATTGTCCTGATCATGATCGTTCATTGTGTTGTGGTCGTATCTGCCAGTGGGAGCCGTAGCGGCGCCATTGGGTGTGCTGGCGAGAGCCGTATCCGGCGTATAGATGGACGGATGGTTTCCGTTGCCCGATACCAGGGACTGAATTGGCGTCTGAGGTTGCTGGTTGAGTAGCATAGGCGGTTGTTGAGGCTGCATGTCACCGTACACAAGTCCAACCGGATGACCATTATGGGTCGTGGGCCGAGATGATATTGGTCTTGCAGGCGTCGCTGATGACGGTTGCGCTGGGCCTGGAAACAACTGTGGCGTCTGGTTCATCTGCTGCTGCTGCTGCTGCTGGTTCTGTCGCGAGAGTGAGTGCAAAGCGGATACTGCATCGAGAGCAGATGGCGCAAACTGCGGTCCATGGTTGTGTGATGTTTGCTGCGTCGGAGGTGGAATTCGTGCTCGACCTGTCGGCATACCCAGAACAGTCAAATCCCATATTCGGCCAAAATAGCAGCGCGGAGCACATGTGACTTTTACTGACCCGAGCGCGCAGTTGGACGAGAGCTCATGGTGCGCCTGTTTGAAGGTTATGGAGACGTTCTACATCGATATCGCGACGTCGTCTCGATTACAAAATGTCTTCGCACACAGAGCATGATATATGTCAGAGTGGTGGAAGAATGATTCCCAAGGCATTATCGTCTTGTGCCGGGCCTCGCAATCGCTCGATAGGACCGTCGGGTGCTGCTGATCATCAAGCATTACGGTCTGACCAGGTGTGTTTCGGATTTGCTGGTGTTTCCGCATCGACGTGACAAACGAGGGGAGAAGACGCGGCCCGCGAATTGATTGCGCCGCCATGCGCGTCACTGACGAGCCCGCCCGATGGCCACAGGATTCGGTGACAGCGCGCCTAATTCGTCAACGCATTCGGGCACCAGTATGCCTAAGTGGGAACAGGACAGCTCATTAGACGGTCATCATCACACTCTTTCTGTCTGTGGTAGGAAACGACCTTGGACGTGATACATCTATGCTTTTCTCGCTTTTATATGATAAGTTTCTCTTGTGCGCAGCATTACCAGTCTTCCGCGACAATGGCTCGCAGGGAGTCATGCTTGCCCGAACCACGTCATCACGTGCATCTCGCCAGGTCACGCAATGTGCACAGCAAACCCGAAGAATCATGGAAACCACAGCGGCGTCACTATTCAGGAGCGACGGCGAACATATTATTGAGTGGCCATTCGAGCTGACGCATCAGCGCACAATCCTTCGGGGGCACGTAGAAATGCATCTGCAAGTGGACGCCATTCCATGCCGACGCGCAAGAGCGAAAAGTGTTGGGTCCTTTTGACCATCAAACACCCAAAGCAAAGCGATCGGAAGACGACATCGATTAGCAGAAGTCGGAGTGCGAAAATCTCAGTTACTGTGGGAACGATCACTCTGTCGATGATTCATAGCAGCTTTGAATTCAGGCATTTAGTTACACCTGGGCAACCTTGGAACGAAGAACATCATCTTCACTCGATGTCCAAGTCACTGATCACGCAATCGTGACTTCATTCCAGGTCCTAGAGGTTGTTGGGACAAAGCACTCTGCATGCACCGGCTTGTCGATACAGATGGCATTCATGAATGTGCAAGACCGAGACGTCACTGCCCGTGGAGCTGGATCGTAGCATGGCAATCTGTGCTGCTCTCCTTGGCGACGATGCATCTGGGCAAGAGTCACTGTGATACAATCTCAGCATCGAGGCCAGGCGTTCAGTACTTGCCGCCGAAGACCGCTTGAGCAAGTGTCATCATGTAATGCGGACTGGACAGAGCACTCGGATATTTCCGACAATGAATTGTACCTACCTACCTACCTACCTACCTACCTACCTACCTAGGTATGTATGTATGTAGGAACCTCCCACAAGATGGGCGGCTGGCTGAGGGCCGTCGCTACTTCCCAAATCCTGCTACTCAAACAGGCTGTCCGCCCATTCTAGGCTGCAAGAGCATTCACTGTAGACACCTGACAACTACACGATTACCTCTTGACTACGAGCCATTAGAAGCATTGTCGTCAGGGCGACTGTGGCTATGCTGTATTCCTTCAATTTTGCATTTCTGGTGTCCCCTCATCTTCTCTATTTCATCATCATCACTTTTATTTCGTTTGCAGAACGACCCATCAGCTCACATTCATCGACAAGTATCTCAGCTCAGCAGTACTATCACCTCTCTGATCGCCTCTCTCCTCTGCCTCACACATCGCTCCGCTTTTGAGACATTCGACACTCCAATGCATTCGAAATCATTTCTGACCGGCTTGGCTGGCTGGGTTCTCGTCGGCATTGTCGCGGCCTTGCCCAGTGGTGGTACGTTCACGCCACTTGTATTCCCTGAATAGTGGCATTGTGCACACTGACAGCTTCGACTATACTGCCACCATGATAGCATCTCGCATATGCTGACCTTGCTATAGCCTCCCTCAACGAGACTCTGTCCCACGCTCCTACCACCAAAGAAGAGTCAGCGACCTTTTGCGAAGCCGTCGGCCACGGTGACAGTCCAGTTCCCGACTGGTACTGGAACAGACTCTCCAAGAGCTTCAAGACGAGGACCGACATCTTTGTTGGCAACCGCAAGTTGCGTTTTGCACGATTCGCCAACGACGTGTGCGGCCTCTGTCCAGAGTTTCCCATGCAGCCAATACACTACCAGGTCGGCAAGGTTGACAAGCTCGCCTCTGGCCGCTGCAAGACATTCAAGCTCGAGACAGAATGGAACAGCTTCATCTTCGACTATGGCAGCAAAATTTCCGATTGCCGCCTCGACGTTCACGCCGAACCTGACTGCGACGGCCCAGTCACTCATTGTGAGTTTTCGCTTTGTCTTCAGAGTCGTACGGATTCCAATGTTGACTGTGTGACCTAGCCTATGAGTCGAATGCCGAGCATCACTGCCAAACAATCCCACATGGTGGCAAGTCTGTTCATGTCGAGTGCGGAAAGCCTCATGATCGTGTCGAGTTTCTGCACTGGCCTGTCGATGAAGTCATGAGCTGCGCTGCCACCGACCTTTTTGAGGTCGATGACGTTCTCGACAATGACAATGTTACTCAACAACCTATCCCCCCAACTCGCGTGATGCTTCGCAATGCGCAAGTTGCCGACGGGGCCAAACATTCCGCTTCTACCATCCTCGAGGCCGATGAGCATGATGATGACAACGAGGACGACGACGACTTCGACTTACCCGACGAAGACGCCACTGATTTCCTGAATCTGGAATCGACGAGGAGGATTAAGACTGTGGTCCACCAGCAGTTTGACGCTCTGCCGCCGAACGGCACATCCTTCGCCTACTTCCAGAACCGCGACTGCGGCAGCTGCGGCAACTCGAGCGAAACGGGTACCGCGATGCTCCTCGAATCGGGACAGTGCCAGACTCTCCCATCCAACTTTACCTCTTTCTTCTTCAAGATCGGCGACAGTATCCAGGTAGCCCACCTGCAGGTGTTTGGTCAAGCAGCTTGTGCGGGAGAAGCCACCAGTGAGTCGCCATCACGCGTGACATGCAGAGCCTTGCTGACATCTACCGTAGCTTTGGATGAGTGGGACACCAGTGTGTGTCAACTCATGGAAGACGATGTCATTGGCAGATCGGTCAAAGCCGTCTTCACCACCAATTCCGACGCTGGCATGCAGTGAGCGACTTATGCTCGAAATTTTCCGAGGGTGTCGACGTTTCGACGTATCGAATAGTCGCAGGACTGGTCACTAACTCCTATGATTTCTCTCGGGATGTGAGGTTTTCTTGTTCTCTTGGCGTGCAAATTGTATCGAAGGGTAGCTTGGTATTTATGATTTCTCGTTCATCAATCTCCGTTGCTTTGTGTCGCTAAGACCGTCCTTCCTGATCCGCTCATAGTCGCGCTCCGTCCATGCCTTGACCTTCTCCCGACTCTGCTTTTCTACAAAGACAAAGTCGCACGTGACAGTACTTCGATATCGTTGCACGCATGCTCCGACAGTCAAGGACGTGAAGACCCTTTCCTGCTGTGACGAAGCCGCTCTCACATGCCATTTTGCCAATACTGTGAGGATACCAGCGCGAGCCGATGCGCCGTATCCGAAATATGTTAAAAATCTTGATGCGAAACGTCAGTATCTCAATGGCTTCAAACGGTGTGTAATGCTTGTGTATGCCTATGCAACATGCTCGTGATAGCCGACGAGGCCTTACATATATCCACAAAGCGTGCTTCTAACATGTTCAACCTCATCACATTCACCTATTCTCGCAGCCAAGATGAACATGTTAGCACACAACGCGATGACAGACAACTCATTCCAACTCGTGTATCGAATCGCACAGCTCGAGACGGAGTTGCGATTCACGCAGGAGAAGTTAGGTCAGGCTGAAGGCGCCAATGCCTATCTCCTTCAGCAACTCGCTTCTCTTGCGTCATCGCCGGACCTTGCTCAACAGTCCCAACCCATTTCGCGAGGGAACCTCCTTGAGTGCTCAGATGACATTGTCACCAAGCCTCTGGCCAATGAACCTCGAGATGATCGCGAGCGTAGGACTCAGCTCAGCGGTAGCCTTCCTGTCACCCTGAACGCAGCGACCTTGGGCGATGCTGATCCACATGCCTCGAGATCTGGCCAGAGTCTCTCGAGCAAGCTACAACGTGCCGACGATTCGACTGTGACTCAGCAAGGTAAATCTGCTATCGAAGATAAGACGAGAAAGCTGGTCGAGCCAAGGTCGTTACCGCAGGACAGGAAAGATAGCACAGGTGTTGTAAGCCATGTCACAAGTATTCCGGGACCGCATACGAGGACCAGAGAGGTCTTTCGTCAAAGCATGCCAGGCTCGCGTGTCCACCTCCAGTACAATCATCTGCTAGGAGCTGCTTGCTTCATTGAAGATATGGATGCTCATGGCAAGTCGGAACACTGGCAAAAGTTCGCACGCGATTTTCCATACGCCAGTGCTGCGCAATGGGAATCGTATTATGAATCTGATATTCGCCCTGGATATCTTGCGAAGCAGCGTGCTCGTGAGCCTGCCGCACCTTCGCCGATCAGACCTGCCCTTGACAACCATGGTCATGTATTGTCTGTCGATGCTGAAAGGGTTCCGGGCAATAAAGGTGAGCTGCCAGTTTCGCAACAGCAGCAGGAGGGACGAGGCGCGGGAGAGAATCCGCCGACTTTGAAGCGTGTCGATTCTTTGACCCATCTGGATGAGCTCTTGATAACATTCGACGAAGTCGATGACAAAGTCGGCGCAGAGTTGCCACCTGCTGTCGAAGTAGAGATGGCACTTCCGCCGCCTCCGGCTGTGATGCCGACTCCTCTCTTGAGAGATAGACCTCGTGTGGCACCGCCACTCGAAGTCAATCAGCTCTTCTACAACGCACCCGCAGCTGATGTGTTTCCCTTCCGTACGGCGTTGGTTACTGATGTGCCCCCAGGCACCGGCCTCGACTCGGCGCTGAACAGTATCAAACTCTCAGACATAGTCTCTGCAAAGTATATCCGAACTTCTGGGATGAAGCTCAAGATTGGCATGGTCAACACCGACACCATCATGATCGTTTTCAGATGTGGCGAGCGCCTCAAAAATATGGTAGATCAATCCGAAGGAAAATTGCCAATCTCGTCACAGGGGCCTGACCAAATGACCGCGTCGATCAGCATCATTCGAGTCGCCACACACCCGGTGCGCTTGAACATGGTCGGCAGTACTGAGCTTGCATTTCGATAGATGCTGTTCGCTGAGATTGCACAGATGCAAGTCGAGAAGCGCGAGCACATTGAGGAAGAACAAAAAGGAGTACAAGGGCTGCAACGGTATTTGACGATCTTGATGATACGTGTCCGAAGCCAGACAGCCCTTATCCCCATCATGCATTACTGATTATTCCAGGAATGAATGACTCTAGTTTGGTATTATCATCGATAAACCTTGGAACTTTAATTGAAAGTGATTTTCCTTCGCGTTAGATCTTGAATGATCTGATCGAACTCCTCCCGTTTCCTTTTGCGAGCCTCCCCCTCGTCGCCATCGCGGTCGTCCTCGTCAAGCTGGTCTGCCAGAGCATCTTCACGAGTGTGTGGCTGCCAGCATCGAATAGTGCCATCACCGTGGGCCGAGTACATCTCACTGTGGTGTAGTCGCCAAGCCAACGATGTGGTTCTGTGCTTCAAGTTCCGTGCATTCGCTTCTGCGGTCTGCAAGTGATCGTGTAAGCCTCCGCGCTTTGGCACCCGTAGGCGTTTTTGCATCGCTCCCGAGTACAAGTCGAAGGAGAGGAGTTCCTTGGGATTTGGGTAGTATATGATAGCAGTACCGGCCTTGGAAGTGTATCTCGGCGCAACGAGCGGGATCAATGTTGTAGTGGTCGTGTTCTTCAAAGCTGGGCCAAAATTTGCGAGCGTATTAGCACCGGTGATCATGTCCCAGACTCGCATGCACTCGTCGTGTCCAACAGAAACAAGATGATGGCCATCATCAGTCCAGACTATGCCATTGACGGCGCCGCGGTGCGACTTGCCGCGTTCACGTCGTCGAGCGCCAGTACCACGTCCATCGTAGCCAGCGATACCGATGCTGTCATCCATATCAAGGACACCAAGACTGTTGGCACTTTTCCTAATATCCCATAGCCTTATGACACCATCGGCGGCAGCACTTGCAAGGATATGCTCCTCCTTGGGGTGCCATGCCACCGCAAGCACTGACCCAGCATGGCCTGCTAGAGAGTGCGTGTATGCACCAGAATTGAGGTCCACCAATCGAACAGCAGGATGCTGAGATGCGCAAGCTACAAGAAGATGCGGTGCAACTGTCGACATTGCATGAGAGTATACGATCGAGCCAAGATCAAACGAAGCTGACATGGCCAAAGTCTCCGAAGAGAAAAGCTTCACGGTGTGATCATAACCGCTTGTGAGGAACGCCAAAGAGTCAAATGGGTAAAAAGAGATATGAGTAATTCCCAGAGTAGCAGTAGTTGATGTCCTGCAACCTTTCAGCTACATCGAGCAATTTCGCCAATGGCCTTCCGCACCTCGCAGTTTTGGAAACGGGCAGGAAGCAACGCTCTGTCTCTTGCTCAAGTTGTGTTGGCTCCTCAAGATCCCAAACAGCGATCGAGGAATCTGCACCAGCAGATATAAGACTGTCGCGATGAAAGGTTTGAGCAAATGGTAGCGCACGCGAGGCTTTGATCCTTACTATCGGCCTTCGAAACGATCGATGGCTACGCTGTTGACTCCGGCCGGATGAGCGAGCTCATCTTTGCCATCATGCCGATGGGCATGCTGGACGTCGGGCGCCTTCGATTTGAAGCTGATGTTTTCCGCAGGCTCGAGAGCCTTATGCGCAATGTCATATTGAGCTTGCGTCAACGCTTGCGGGCTGACCGATCCGAGCTGGCGACTAAGGAGAAACGCATTCATCACGACGCCGCATCATCGGCCTGATCGTAATCAGTGGCTACGTGGGTTCGACGGTGGTCAATGTGCAAAATGAGGCATAATATGCTTACTCAGGTAGGCGAGAAGTGAGGTTGACGTTTGTGGCGCACACTCCACCGATTCATGACCCGAGAATTCTCCGACATATCCGTGCACTGCTTCAGTCCACTCGCTCCGCTCGTGCACCACAACTCAACGTCCACAACGGTTCAACGTCCACGATGCGACTTAATAGGATTGTAGATTGAACGCGTCTTTGTATCCATCACAACATGGCTGAATACGCTGAAGAAGAGGCTCGTATCAATGCTGCACTCCTCTGGCGCGAGGAGACTGAATTTGAGGGCCCTCTGACTACGTTAGCAAAGGAGTTTAGAGTTTCGTACAAGCGACTCCAACGACGCGCTCGTGGATTGAAAAGCAAGTCTACAAGGCAACCAGCTAACAGGAAGCTGGATAACGCTCAAGAAGAGGCCTTAATAACGTGGCTAAAGCGATGTGATAAGATAGGTGTGTCTGCGCGCGTTGTCGACGTGCATAAGACTGCCAATTCGATCCTAGCTAGATGCCACAATCTCGAAGGGCCAGCGCCAGACGTCTCGAAGATGTGGGTCTCACGCTTCATTTCACGCCACCCTGAGTGGTATAAGCGTCCATCACGATCACTTGATGCAGTACGTGCAGCAGCAGAGCAGCCAGGCCGTATTGGATTATGGTATTCTCGCTTCGAAGAGATCGTCCGGACCGAAGGCATACCTCCAGACGACATTTGGAACATGGATGAGACTGGCTTTCGTGTTGGTATGGCACGTACGCAGCACGTGCTAACGCAGCATCCGGAGCAGCGTAATTGGACGCCGAGCTCTAACAATCGCGAGACAGTGACGGTTGTTGAGGCCATTAGCGCAGCTGGCGCAACAATCCAGCCGATGGTGATCCTCCCTGGCAAACGACTTCAAGACGCGTGGTTCACAGAGCTCCATTCAGCTACAATGCTTGCTTTGAGCGACACAGGCTATACAACAGACGCTCTGACGCTCCAGTGGCTGTATCATTGGGAGGAGCAGTCGCGAAGACTCCAGCGTGGCGTGAAGCGATTACTTGTCTTCGACGGATATGGATCTCACTATACCCTCGAGTTCGTCGAGTTCTGTGAGCAACATGCTATTATACCTCTTGTATTGCCGCCGCACATGTCGCATCTTATGCAGCCGCTTGACGTAGCCATATTTCAGCCGTTCAAACACTGGCATTCAGAAGCAGTTGACTATGCTACGCGCAGCGGCTGTATTGACTTCAATAAGACAGAGTTCCTCGCTGCCTTCGAGGGCTTTAGACAGAAGACTATGAAGCCGGATACAATACGTGCTGGCTTTGCAAAGACTGGCCTTTATCCATTCAATCCAAACGTTGTTCTTTCAAGCCTTAGAGAGAAAGCAGCAACACTCGCGCGGCCAGCAACTCCAGTTGATCAGGCTACGTTAGAGACGACGATGATTACAACACCACGTACAGTACGGACTCTGGCACGTACTCAGAGCCAATTCATTGCTTCTGCTCTAGCTGACCAGCCTATAGCGACGCAGCAGCTTCAGAGGATCTTCCGTGGCGCATACGCCATAGCAATCGCTGGAGCTGAGGCTGTAGATGAACTTCAACATACGACGGTTGCCCAGAACGTACGCAATCAGCGTCGCTCGATGAAGCGCCAGTATCTACAGAATGGAGGAGTCCTTACTGCAGCACAAGCACGTCAAGTCATCCAAAAAAGACGTCAAAAAGAGGCAGAGAAGGCTGATAAAGTACTTGCTCGTGAGAAGGTAAAGGATCGTCGTAAACGACTGAATCTTGTATTAAATGTTATAGACATGACTTCGAGGCATTCAAAGGCGGTAATTAATGGCTTCAAACGTCGTTTGATGCCAGTATGGCTCCGTCTAATGCAGGATATTGATGGCAACGAGCGTGCAGAGCGTCATCTCGATGGCGATGATGGTCACGACGAGCCTGTGGACGTTGAACCGTTGTGGACGTTGAGTTGTGGTGCACGAGCGGAGCGAGTGGACTGAAGCAGTGCACGGATAATAGTAATTTCATCACGCTGGGAAGTTCCGTCTATCGGCACAACCGTTCTTCTTTACACCAACAAATTTACAATAAATCATACGGTGGGCAATATGTCGACCACGGCCAGCTAAGCTGACTGCAGGAGTTCGTGAAAAGTACATCAAATCGTCTACTCATGATCTACGAAGACAGCTAATCTAAGCTGGAAGTTTGAATCCACCTTGTCGATTGGTAAAGAATCCCGTAGGATCATAGGCCTTTTTGGCAGCTTGGAGCCGCGCCAGGTTCTCGCTGCCATAGCTTGTGTATACATCCTGGTAAGGTGCCGCATCGTTCATAAACAACGGGTTGTATCTACGCATCGGTCAGCGAACAGTTCCTGCGATGGATAGGACGAAGCACTCACGAGATCCAGTCCAAGTCACCTGATTGGTAATTGGTAGGTGGTACACCAGCATAGTTCTGCTTTTGATAGTCGAGCGCCAAATCTGACATGTGGCGGGAATATTCGGGACATTTGTCGTTGCATAGTTTGTTAGACCACAAGAAGTCATTCTCAACCCAGACACGATCACCGTGAGCGGGATCGAGTCCCAGAGCGTTTCCGCCCTGCGCTTGCGAGGCTTGAGCAATCTGAACAGGCAGTGGTTGAGCATCGAATCCGATCAGTTGGAAATCCAGAAGGTTGGTCACGCTGTTGTTGAACGCCTGAGATTCCGTGATGTTCCAGTAAGCATCGTAGTATTGAACCATTTGATCGTGCGGCAAGTTTGGAACGGTATTGACCCGGAACGAATTACCAAAACCGTTCAATGATGCTCCTCCCGCAGACTGTGATAGGGCATAATAAGTCTTGGTGTCGGTATCGTTCGATGTCGATTTGATGGCATCAAACTCGTCAAAGACCCCTGGAGGTGGCTTTGGCCCATCGTAGAAAAAAAAGAAGAGCGGCACCTTTATCGCAGCGCCAGGCCCCGTAAATTGGAACGTAGAGATGACGGCGGCCTTGGAGTCCGGTACATTCCTCGTGAAGTTAGTTAGAGCTGAGAACAAGGCTCGTCGTTGATCTGCAGAATAGATGCGAGTGCCTCCCCAGACGAGACCGTTCATCCCAGCAGGATGGGCTTGCGTCTTGAATCTGGTGACAATCGCAAATTGGTTGCCGCCACCTCGCAATGACCACCATAGCTCCTTGTTCTGGGTGCGATTCGCGTTGGTAATGGTGCCATTTGCGAGCACGACCTGCCAAGAAATAAGTTTAACGCATTATTACACCGAGGCTTTCATCAGCCACGTACCTCGAATTCATCCACATTGTCGCAAGCAAGACCGTATTGAGCGGATAGATACGAGAGACCTCCTCCGAGGGTCAATCCTCCTACTCCGATATGTGCCAGCCTACCACCAACAACAAGTTGATTGGTCCTCCCCGTCACATTGTACACATCGCCCCAACGAGCACCTGGACCGATGAAGAAATGCTTCCCATCTTGGGACCGGACTGTCGACGCGAGGTTGGGCTCGAATGAGATGATCACTCCGCCATCAGTCGCGGAGAAGCCGGGAGCAGGCTGGTGCCCTCCACTTTTCAGTGCGAAGCGGACAGAAGGATACTTGTTCAATGTAATGACTGCATCCGATACCTGCTGGGCGTTGCTGGGAAAGAAAGCGCAAGCAGCACGAAGTTGCGAGTTCTTGGCGTTCCAGTAGATCGAGTTGATGTCGTTGTACACAGAAGCGTTTGATGCTAAGAAGCCTTTCGGACCTAATGGGTCCCACGCGAAGTAATTGGGATATTTGCCTTGAAGATATTTGCAGACAGTCAAGGTGTCATTAGTCACTGACGCTGCGGTGGTCGAAGCAACCGCTGTGGCCAAGACCAATAGCGACCACATGTTGTGAGGACAATTTCTCGATCGAAGGCGAGAAGCCGACTCGTGGGAGAAATCTTCTGGAGTGTAGATGAGCAGCATGGACCTTTACATATGTAGGACATCACCACATGAGGCGTTTACGCCATCTATCGATCTAACACATGCCTGATTAATGAAAGATTCATCGCCGAGGCATTGGCCATCACGCGTCGTATAGCGATGCATCGCGAGTCGAAAGTGGCGACCCCTGGTGTGCTCGAAACGGCCGAGGAGAATCAGCCGCGCAATGCAGAGCAATGACAGGACAAATGACAACCAAGTCGGCTGCAGATCATTTTACGAGGATCAATGTAATTGGTCAAACGCACCGCACCGAGCCAAGTTGGAGTACTCGTTCGTCGGTTCATGAAGACTTTCACACGTGAGATGTCGTGGATGTACTCCATTTTGCCGTGCCCACTGGTATGGCGCCGGAATTGTTTGTGTGGAGGAGCAAGCGGAGGGGAGGCTGGAACGTTGCTAAACGACGTACGAGCGACACATGCCCAATCGCTCCCGTCGGCCCCATTTCTGTCGTCACACGGTAGTCAGCGATCGTGTAGTAAATGCGAATTCACCTCTTCGACATCGCAGTGCGAGTTTGGTACTCATTGCTCCTCTCGACGGAACAAAGGAAGCGCATCGGCTGGGATCACACTGCTTTGGACGGAGTGCGCGGAGAATGCTCCCAGAGATACGAGGCTATAGACGCATGTACACGACAGAGCATGTACAGTTGAGGACGCTCATTCCATACGCGTCCTCTGGCTGTTCTCTCGCAAATTGGATCATAAGCGCGTAAACATTGCGCAGTCCATTGTCCGAGATGCTGTCGAGTATCTGCTATCGCCTGTTCGAGGTTACTTTATCAGAACATCACGTGAAGTTCAAGCCGCTGGTTCATGTACTATCCATGGATCGCACTCGATGTGATTGTTTGACGGGATTGACGCGCTAGTCTCCTAAGGGTCCAACAGTCTTACGGTCACCAGTATGCCCAAACATCCACAGTGGTTCAAGACGATCTCCACACGAACCGTCACGAACGCCACGCCCGCCGTCCACATCGTTCCCCGTGAGCAAGTAAATCATCAATCGCAAATCCACAGAAGGATGCCTCGTGGTCGTGATGAATGCTGGCAGGAAGTCGATCGCGAGCTGGCCGAGGAGTCCGGCAAGCGACATCCACGCGTGACGTGTCGCCACTGCGGGACTTCGTGGACTTCGAATGAAAAAGGACGCGTCGTCGAGCATCTGCAGCGCT
The DNA here is from genome assembly GCF_010015565.1 of Dissoconium aciculare CBS 342.82. Lineage (NCBI taxonomy): Eukaryota > Fungi > Ascomycota > Dothideomycetes > Mycosphaerellales > Dissoconiaceae > Dissoconium > Dissoconium aciculare. The sequence goes on from NW_022984954.1 coordinate 207,285, forward strand.
GCACAGAGCTGCCAGAGTCATTATGGCGCACATATCAACCTCATCGTCTAGATCCCAGCTTGCCAACCGCGCAAGAACTGCAGGCGCAGCAGCGAGCGCGGACTCGAGTTGGTCATGGAGCCATGACCGCGACCGACCAAGACAATGCGACTGCAGCTTGTGCCCAGTGGATCAATGCGGCTGGCTTGAACATGAGCATCACCGAACATCCCGCTTTTCGCGCATTTATGAACACACTGCGACCAGCCTACAAAGTCCCAGATCGGCATCAATTGAACCGCGCGCTTGTTGATGCGCCATTGATGATGATTGCCTATTTAGCAGATCCGCAGGAACGACAAAGACGTCCGGCCATTCTCGACAGCAACGAGGAATCACAATCGCGCTCTCTCCAAACTTTTCTACTGAAATACTGTGATAACCAAGCTCAAGATGCAGCCCGGCTACTCGGAATGCTGTCTCTCCTGCGCATCAAGCAAGGGCCATTCAACAATGATATGTATTGGATCGCCGGAAATCAAATGCATCCCATTCAATGGTGGCAGAATTTCTGGATAGCTGATCACCCAGGAATCGCTGAGCTTTGCATCCTGGCACTCGCGATTGTACCCAATGGCGATACTGTGGAGCGAAATTGGTCCCCACAGGACTTTATACATAGTTTAAAGCGGAATGCGCTCAGCCAAGGACTCTTTGATAGACTGATCTCGACCTTCTGGAGTTTGAGAATCAAGCATGGCTGGGTGGACGATCCTGCGTCAGGGTCTGGCGATGGGGCTGACGCCGATGCGCCGTACGCGGCGGAGAACGACGGGTACATTGGCTCAAACAATTAAACCCATGTCCCAGGTTGTAGAGTTTGCCACTCATGACCAGCCTCCCTTGCCGCCGAAGCCTCCAGAGTCCTCTATCTTCTGGTTTCGACCTTTGGTCGACTTCTGCTGTGCAGCCTCATGGCGCCGGAGCTCCTCCGGTACCTTGGAGATGCCACTCTTGCTAATCATCTGCTTGAGATCGTACAACACATCACTGTCCTCATTACCAAGGAAGGTGATGGCGACACCAGTCTTGCCAGCACGACCGGTACGACCGATACGATGCGTGTAGCTCTCAATATTCGTCGCCATATTGAAATTGACGACGAGAGAGACGTCGGGCACATCGATACCACGCCCAGCCAAATCGGTGGCAACCAAAACTTGAGTGGAACCATTCCGCAGCGAAGCAAGTGCTGCCTCTCTCTGATCCTGTGTTTTGGATCCGTGTAGAGTAATGCTGCTGAAGCCCATGCGCTGCACTTCGCGACAGATGGCATCGCAGTTTCGTTTGACGTTGACGAACACGATGATCGGCGCGACGAATTGACCAGAATGAAGAATCTCTTCTAGACGACGTTTGCGCTTATCTTCGCCAGCGACAAACTCCACGCGTTGTTCAACGCTCTCGACAGCCTCGCCAACATTTCCGATCGTAACTTGCGCAGGACGCCGGAGATATTTGCGCGCGATGCGTTCCACAGCGGCCGGCATGGTTGCGGTGTACATCATTGTCTGTCTGTATCTCTGATGAGCACCCGCGCCGCGGTGTTGCATCGCATATGCATCTTCCGCCTCCTCGCTGTCGGGCTTCTCGTTCGACACCGGCAAAGCGTCGAGAATCTTGTTCACAGGCTCTTCGAAGCCAAGATCGATCATGCGATCTGCTTCGTCCATAATTACGTAGCAGCATTGTGAGAGGACTAGCACACGCCGCTCGATACAATCCACCAGACGACCGGGCGTTGCGATGATGATTTCCGCACCTTCTCGCATGCTGAAACTTTGTGTCTCGATACTGTGGCCACCGACAATCGATACACAGTTGAATCCGAGTGGAGTTGCGAATTTCTTGGCCTCAATCTCAATTTGCTGGGCCAATTCACGGGTCGGGGCAAGGATAATGGCATACGGACCATCGTTTCGAGTCTGTTCGTTTAGTGCCGGCAGATCCTTGATGTACATCAGCAACGGCAGCAAGAATGCCGCAGTTTTACCTGAACCCGTCACAGCGACACCAATGAGATCGCGTGACTGTAGCGCAATGGGGATCGCCGCGCGCTGAACAGGCGAGGGATCCGTGTATCCGACCATGTCCACGATCTTGAGAATGTCCGGATGTAATCCTGATTCACTCCAATTGCGCATGGGGTTCGGAATGCCTCCTCCTTTGACAGCGATATTGAAATCTTCCTTGAAAATTCGCCAATCACGCTCCCTCATTTCCGCTAGAGGCTTCTCGGTCCAGTGTTTCTCTATGCGCGTCTTTCCGTTGCTCTCACGGGACTTCAAAGCCATGTCCATCAGCAAGGCCGCTCGCTGAGCGCCCGCTTCGGGATCGAGTTTGATCATCGCGTCGGCATATGCGCGCGCGTTTGTGTCGTTTTCGTCGTCGGCGTAACCTCCGAGCTTGCCGCGACCATAGAAGGCCGTGTCGGCGCGAGACTGATATAGAGGATTGTAGTCGGGACTTGTGTCCTCCTCGTTATTCCACTCAAAATTGAACTTCTTTTCCGTCGTCCGCTTGCGCTTCTTCTTGGCTGAGAAGGTGGATACATTGTGAGTATCAGCACCCATGTACCGTTGTTTGATCAACTCCGCTTCCTCCTTACGCTCTTTCGTAGATTTGAGTCCTCCGTTAGAGGTCGCGCCATCTTGTGGTGGTGGCGGAGGTGGCATCGCTGCGGAGCTTTTGTCTTGATTCCTCCGGCCTCCCATGGCCGCCGGTCCTCTCGGAATCTCACCGCGCATCGCTCGTGGCGCCGGCGGAGGGAGCGAGCCATGCGTCCGAGAAGCAGCAGGCGCACCATTCTTCACCGTCGATGCTGTAGTATTTGCTTTCGCCGAAGCCTGCTCGCGATCCTTCTTTTCCTGTGCTATTCGTTCGCGGTCCTTCTTGGAAAGGAATTTAGGTTTGGCGGCAGCTGCATCCTGGGCTTTTTTCGCGGCGAGCAGTTCCTCGACGTTGAGAGGCTGTGATACGGGTCCGGTAAGTTTTCGTTTCTTGGCTGGCGGCACTATCTGCGGTGCTGAGTCTTGTTGTTCACTTGATGGCGGAGGTGGAGGCGGAGGAATTGCATACGAGGACGGAGGTGGTGGAGGCGGAGGTGGAGGCGGCGGCGGTAGGTGATCTGATGGCGGTGGAGGTGGCGGTGGTATATCCATCATACCGGGCGTCGATTTGGCTACAAGTACTCAGAGCCGTGCCTTAGCAGAAGCTTTGTATGTTGAACTCGTGTGAGATGGTCCCCAAAATGTGACGGCATACGAAGAGCACTTTGCGGCGCCGGTCTTAGGGTTGCAGTATTACCGCTTCTGATCATCTTGGGGTTGACATCACCTTGATCAAGTCACTTGTCAAAGATAAACCAATGCCTCCCGAAAGATGGAATTTAAAACAAGGAAGCAATGGAATATGCACATTCCTCATTCCCACGCTCGTTTATGCATCAAACATCGTTCGTACGAGGCGTCTGGCTCTGATCGATGGAAGATTCGGGCTTTCATGGTCACAACCGACTAATTCATCAAGATGGAGAATGTATGGTTAGGTGTCGAAAGCTGCGTCTTGACACAAACACGTCAGAGTAGAGTCCACGAAGGAGGCTGTTGATATGTACGTAGAAGTGATGCCGATATTGAATGTTTTGTGTTTGCACCTGCGAATTTTGATGTATTGGATCAGTCAGTCTGCTTGATCAAATTAACGACTGATTCGCACAAAAGCAACTTTTATTTCTGCTAAAACATGCTAATTTCAAATGACCAACTCATCACTAAATTTGTTCGCCAAAGATACAAGACTATTTCAATACAAACGAGAGAACGAGTGAACGGGCAAAAGCGAGTGTCATAAACCAAGTCGACGCCTTTTCCGCGCGTCAGCCAGAGCGAAAATCCCTGATCCACCTCTCAGTCTGTCCCAGCCGATGACCAGATTGACGCAATGCTGCTGTGAGGGGTGTGTGCAATAATGCATGCACCAAATCAAAACAGAAAAGACAAAACTTTTGTCTGAGTCGCAAGAGATGACCGTAATATTGTAATGTCGTAAGTCGTGCTTTTGTAAATATGATGTCAGTCTCCCGGTACACAGAGCAGCCATTGGATGCGTCGTGTAGGCATTGGATGCCGACGAATATCGCGTGGTTCCGGCAGCATACATGTCGCAGCGGTCTTATGCGGGTTAGCGCTCACTCTTTGCGGATATGGTTGCTTCGTCCTCCTCGCGGGACGCCCTTTCCATGAAGAGTGGGTTGTTGTGGCCCATGTCAGCGCCGACATGCAAGCCCAGGAGAGGATTGGCACTCATGGTATCAAGATCTTGACCCATACCAAAAAGGTCAGCCAGGTTGTCTCCGTGGTCGTTGAGATCGAAGGGAAATATCTCATTGCCTAGCGAGCTGAAGTGGTAGTGCTGAGGCTGTCCCTGCGGACCATGGATGTACGGATTGTTGCCTTGGGCGCCCATGGTGAGAAATTGATCAAATGACCCATACGATGGAGGTCGCGAATTGTATCTGTTCATGATGGGGTGGTAGTTTCCCGGTTGATCGTATGGCTTCCATGCGGACAGTCGAGGTTGCCCACGTGGGTTCGCGGCCTGAATATTCGGATGTGAAAATTGCGGTCCTGGACGAGTGCCTGGCCGAAAAGCCGAGGTGAGGTAATTGAGGTTGTGCGGCTCGAAGGTGATGTCGGGACCGCTGTTGTCACGTAGTACGCTGATCCCGGTCCGAGCAGGGGGCTTGTGCTCGCCATAAGTGAGCAGGTCATCCTCGTCGTCTTCATCATGCAGGCCATCAAAGTAGGGGCCCCGACTCAATCTGCTTGTCGACAGAGGAGGGTTTGCGGCACGTTGCCGTGTCGGGCGACAGGTGTTCACATTCTTCTCTGTAAGCGGCTGCCGAGTGCGACGATTGGGTCGCCTCCGCTTCACCACTTCAACCTCAGGTTCGGATTCACCTTCGATGAGAGAATCACTCGACTCCGGCTCACCGGTGATGACGCGGGTCTTCCGATGGGTGCCACTGGCGTCGAATACCAGCTCGTTGGGCTCGATCAGTTCGCTGGTAGTTTGAAGCTGTTTGAGGACATTGGTACTTTTCTTCTGATTCCGTTTGCGCTTCATTTCAATCGTAGCAGAATCAAACATCGCCATGCCTGGCCATTGTACTCCCTTGGGAATCATTATGTCGGTGATGGGTTCAGGCTCGCCGTACTCCTCGCCAAAATAGAAGAGAGAATCGCTCGGCAAGCCAGAAAGGTCCCGGCGGTCGGAATGGCGAGTGGTCATAGACTCAAAAAGGCTGTATTCAGATGGTGAATGCTCCGAGCTCTCCTGTTTCAACTCTGCTGGCATCTCTTCAAATGAGCTGTTAACCCAGGTCTGGATGTGTGGAGCATATGCTCGGTGAAGATCGACAGCGTGTGGGAAGAATTTATCAGTGGGAGTGGCAGACCGGGAAAGTGGTTCGTGTTTGATTCTGCGGTCGAGCTGAGGGTCGAGCAGATTCTCACGAAGTTTGCTACCGCGACGAGGGATATGCTGTAGAGGAGGCGAAACGGCGGAGGCGGCAGGAGTGCTGCGCGAGGAAGAGACTTGAATGGGGTTAGTCTGTGAAGTCGATACGAGATCATGCTATTACTTGCCGGTCGATGGTCGGCGAGAGCTCGCAACGCTGGCTCCTCCCTTCTTGCGGTCCTTGAGGGCCATACGCTCCCGCAGCAGCTCTTGGAGATTGTTCTCATCGTACCATGCATCATAAAAGTCGAGAGTGCGCTTGGCGACTGGATCCTGATCCGCTTTGACCTTCATCTTGAAATAATTGCTGAGATGCCCTTTGCTTGCTACATGTGTAAGAAGATGGCTGATGTCAGAGAAGTCGGGCTTCCGGGGACAGATGTGACAGCTGAGGGAGGCATTACTGCCGGCTGGAGGTTGACGATTCATGATCGTTGTCGTGTCGGTGGATGATCGATGCTTGCTGGGAAGCGTGGCTGTCAAGCCTAGAGTCAATTTCTGGCTCGGAAATGCAGTGACCTCTCATAAGATGCTTGCAAATCAGGCGGTGGTGAATGAGCGGCGAAGGCCCTGTCATGAAACAATGGATGAGGTCAGCCGATACTGGAAGTGACATGGTAGCATGAAGGGCAATGCATCTCATCAGACGAACCAGTGACACTTTCATGTCAATGCAGAGTTAAAGCGCGAAGGAGTGACAGAGAAACACAATGACGGACGGGAAACAAGAGCAAACAGAACGCAAGGCAGATGAAGCAACAGGCAAGAGATGTCTGGACAATGAAGCAATCGAGAGGGTGGAGTGAAGAGAAGAAGTCGAGGATGAGCAGAGGTATGTAGGTCGGTAGGTTAGGTAGGTAAGAGACAAGCAGCTAGTCCCAGCAGGCGTCGTCAAGGAAATGCCCGATCGTTGCCAGGAGAGAACCACTCTCTGAGCGGATGTTGTCGTGGCTGCTGATCGTCGCTGGACACAGGAGAGTATCTCGAAATAACCAAAGCGGATTTTCATATGCCTGCGGGTATCGCTTTGCTGGGGAAGTGACCTCGTAGATGGTCGTCGGCGATAAGCGGATTTGAGAAAGAATGATGCGAAGTTCGATCAGCTTGATTAAGCGAATGTTTAGCATTTCCGTACTTCAACCGAACGAATTGTAGAGCAGTTACTCCGGCCTCGCCGTCAATAAGAGTTGGTGTCGTCAGGAACGCGTGATAAGAATAAATCGGTCGCCTACCTAGGCATAGTACCTTGCATAAGTGATGAATGAGCTGTTCATTCCGTGTGCAATTACAAGCGTGTCCCAGGCGAAGTCCGTATAGGAGATGAGCAACGAGTAATGAATGTGCATGTGTGAACTCACGAAGACCACGGTCAGAGCCTCTCGACTGACATGATATGCCATATGTACCTGCATAAGACGCGCTTGTCATGAGCACCTACCTTTGCTCCCATGTGTCATCTTGTGTGACAATCGTCGGCATGTGAGCCTGGAGTCAGACAGACAGACTTCGACAGCAGTAACGTGTGCTAGCTGTTCGCCCTGCTACTCGGACTGTTGTGTACAATCACAACGTTAATTAGTGCTATTGGCCCTCGCCAACCAGCGCAGTACAATCCTGTTAATTTGTAATGTCAGGGATTTCAACATCGGATCCGGTCGGACAAAGTAAAAGCCGATCTGGCATGCATCATCTGTGAAGTGATTTGATATCCACATGATCGATCTTTTTCATGTACACCGTCATGGCTTCTCCGCTTTCAGGGCATCATACATCAGAACGTGATCCATAACGACCACGTGATCGCTGCGACACCTCCGTGCGACGGCGTGCCCATCCTCTTCGCATTGCAATGAGGGATATTAACGATACCCATCATCGAATTTGTAATCATTGCCAGAGCGTTGAAGCGACGAGGATCTGGGCAGTAAGCATTCAGATGTGAGCTTGTGGCATAGAATGAGTGGGCCGTTGAGATACAGCACAACTCTTCCTTCGGCTGTTATTCGGAGCAGGAATCAATAATTTATCTGTAGCTGGGAGTCGTAGTTCTCTGCTTATGACGTCTCGTGTCGGCCAAGGTACTTGTCGGTGACAGACTTGGGCATACAGCTGGAAATCAGGTCAGTACCAAACGTCAAGCATACATCAAAAGCTGGTACCGCAATAGACTGCTATGCAAAGCTCGGAGGGATTCTTGGCAACGACGGGGGTTGACGACCAACAGGGGGTTAACTCACTAGGCAGGATCAACTTCCGCAACACCAGGATGGCCGAGAAGACTCAGGCCGGCGATACCAAAGACCGTATGGAACACGTCCACCATATCACCAGGTCGATCTGCGAGACCACCCTCCTCAGGGTCTTGGCATTGCAGAATGAAGTCGGTAAGTTTCCTCTTGTCGACCCAATGCAGTCGCCCGATCATCGCCATACTGGTCATGACCCACCAACTATAACACACATCAACGAGCTTCTCCGGGCGGCCATTGAGCCCGCCGCTCGGCTGTTGACGTTCGCTCAGCCAGGCACCTAAACGATCCTTACCTTCCTCGCCGAGGAACGAATCCAGCTCTCCCGTGATGGTCAGCGCACCGAGACAGGTGAAGACCTGGCCAGAATGAGATTCATCTCCGGGCGAGACGCCGAAGCCGCCATCGAAGTTCTGACATGCTTTGACGTAATCTATGGCCGACTTCACATCAATAAGCGGAGGTTCTTGCAGACGCTGCGAGGGAAGCATGTTCAGTAACGACAAAGCGTTCAGCGCGCCATAGAGGAATCTCGTATCAGTCTCGCCCCATTCGTCTCCAGCGAAGGTACCATTGGATTGTTGAAGACCTGAAATGTACAAAGCAATTTTCTTCTTGCCGTCAGGTACACGCGACTCCAATTCGTCGAAGCCATCTATTGTAGCTAAGATTTGCACTGCGGAGACTGTCGAAAGCATGTGCGCATCATGCCCTGGAGCTGCACCGAAGCCGCCGTTATCATGAAGAGATTCGAGAAGATAGTCGATGACGCCGGCGCGAGGCAGGGCGTCCGGGTGACCCAATAGATGGAGTGCTGTCAAGCCCCAGTATATACCATTGACGCGAAGATGTTCTGTCAAGTGATACTCCAATTCATCGCGACGCTACTGTCACGCGTCAGTCTCACTTCGGATTGCCTGAACACGGACAGACATGTGGGAGGGAGGAATGGCGCACAGTATCAAGCCTCTGGATATATGCCACGTGCTTGTCAATGACCAAATCTTGCCCGCTGTCAGAGCGCTGGCCGTGCTGTGGGCGCCCGCCGCGACCTGGTCCGGCCGCAAGAGACATGAGAGTCTCACTTTTCGTGAGCAGGGCTACACAGTATTGTATCGTATGCAATTCGAAGTCTGACTCGCGGCCAAGATATTGAGGACTACTGTGGCGCTGTAACAAGTCGCAACGGATAGAGATAGTTCCGAGATGCCAGATCTCAGGTTCAAAAGCAGGGATGAGGAGCCTGGGGTGGATGACGCGAGTACCCGAGTGACATGTAATCTCGCTGCTGAAGAAGCTTCCGAATGGTCATCAAAGGTATGTGGGTATGCCTGGCACTTCGGTACTGACGGAGTGGAGAGAATCATCCGAGATCCCGGACATTTGTCTATTTCAAGGCTATGTGGATTCTACATGTACCGTACAGTACCTGTTCCAGTCGGAAGGAGAGGTGTTCGCGAATGAAGCTGCTAACCCCGAAGCGGATATCACAAGATGACGGAACAGTTCAAAATGGAGCATTTCATGTGCAATGCATACATTACCACAGGAGATAGGCGCGGCTTTACAATCGCAATCTAATGTGCACGCGACACCGTCGACATGTCAATGCATCGTCGTCGTTTCTCTATCTCCGACGAGGAACCGCAAATGCGTTTAGCTCGGACAGGTCTGGCAGCACTCATTTGCACAAGCTCTCCGGCGCGAAAGTACTCCTGTATGATGCAGAAACCGCAGATTATCAAGTTACCTTGGTAGGCACACATTAAGAGCATCGTCACCAGCAGACTAGAATGTACATTTCGATACATCGATTGTGGGGTGCGAGGTACGGGTGGCGCCTCATTTCAGGTCAACGTGGAGAGCCCTGGAGTGTTGCGACGTCGCCTCGTCGAGGGCTGTGTACCCGCAACCCATGGACGTGCGCTACCCTTTGATGACAACAAACATCCGCTATTCAGTAGTAGGAGCTCTATATTGCCGAATGTTGTCCATAGATGTATCGCGGCATTTCTACTGTCGTACTGGCCGATGAGCGGAACGTAGGTGGAAGCCTGGACACATCAATCTGAGCCTAACACCGTATAGTGCTGATAGGAGCATTCCACGCATATGACCTACATACTGCCTGCATACTGCATGTACATACGTGCATGCTTGCATGCCTTATCATGTGCAGTCCATGGGTACCTGGAGAGGCATGCATATGGTGGGCAGGGAGAGGGTTGAGAGAGGTGACACGCATGTCCATAGCCCAGGTGGGCAGATCCGGGGATTTCAGGTTCCTGGACTAACCCAGTCCAGTCATGTTTTTCCCTGGCTGACGAACAACTTTGCTGGGCTTCACCTGTTATTAGTGGTAATGGTGGAGCTTCATGATTCCGCCCACATCCTGACTCGCAAGGATCCCATGATCCATTCGGTTCCGCGCTTTCGCAGTTCGCCGTCATCAAGAGATCCTCCTACAGGCGCTAAATTTAGGCTGGAGCTGCCTCTATCGCGAGACGGTCGCGCACCCAAGATTGGGATGGAAGCTCACCTGCTACGGTCACCGCAGTGGAAAAGGAAGAATACGAGGTGGTAGATGGGCCGGAGTTAGGAGGACCTGTAATGACAACAATCATATTTACCTACCTAGGCCAAAGGCGATGATGAAACAAGAGAAGGTTTGAGATGCCCAGCGCGCCAGTGGTGCAGGCACGTAAAAACTTGTGGCTGCACGTTCCCCAAGTGGATCCCGGCGGGCGGGCGCGCCCTCAGTGGGTGTCCCCAGTGTCCACCACTACACGCCATCACTAACTATTACCTCAACTATCATCGCCTCTGACACGCAGCCGTAAATCCATCGGGTTCCTGCTGTGGAAGCATTTCACAAGCGACTTTGAATCCGGACACTGCCGGTAGCTGCTGGCGAGAGGGATGTGGTCATTGTAGATTCAACGCTCCTGATAATAAGGACTGCAACCTCGAGATAAATAAGCTGCAACCGACCCTGAAACGGCGTTCACCGCAAGCGCAATCAATAGTCTCATCGGTCGAACAGGGTCGACACACGTTTTTGTCATGGCATTGCGAACAACGGACAGGCCCGGCCGGTACTTGAGACTGTACCTGTGGGGGAGCAGAATACTGTACGTACAGTCCAGTGCTTGTGGACAACCGTGATCAAAGACTCATACCCAGGTAGTCATTCGAACACATGATGATGCTGACGACGATAACGATGCTGACGACAGCAGGGTATTTAGAAGAAAAGGAACCTTGGAAGGGATCGAAGCAGTCCACGAATCTACACGAGTCAGCTGACGACGACAATTGCGATAACAATAGAATATTTGTCTGTCCTTTCCAGCACGGCGAGAGAGACAGGCAACTCCATTCATATGGGACACACCTCCTGTACGTGAAATGAATTCCACTAAAGGTGGCAGCAATATCCCCATCTGTAACCATCAAACTGGGCATCGTCATCATCATCATCATCATCATCACCACCCCTGTTGTTCTCGGCATAAATCCTCCGTTCCGGCCTCGTACTTGATTTGGCAGCAGCAACAGCAGCAGCCTGTCGAGTTTCGTGATCGCAGATCAGACGAATTTTGAAATATGCGGGTGCCTGTAGACGGCGCTCGATGACTCACAATGGCGCCAGACATCTCCTTTACCGCACCTGTTTTATCACAGTAATAACATTGTAATGAAACAACCAGTATCGTCCTCATAGGCGCAACTTCTTGCAGTTGCCTGAAAAGAAGGAGAACGCATGCTGTACCGGCACGCATAACCGAAAGTACTACCACTGACGGATGGAAATGTGGGTTGATAATCGCGCGCGCGCGTGCACGCCCACACCCACGTCAACCACGCTGACCGTCAGTGGTTAAGCCAACGTCGTATCACACATCACCCAACCGCCGCCTGTGAGAATCGGGAGACCAGCCAGGCGCTTCGTGATTGTATCGGCACTCTTCCGCATTAGCTCCCCATTGATCATAATGAGCACTGCAGAGAATGTTGTAATACGATACTGTGTTCAGGAGAATGCGACACGCCAACGTGATGGTAATACCATCCGTTTCGAGTGATATGTGGTGATCGAAATGAAGTCCTTCCAAGGTTTCTTTCATGTCTCTCTGTTTTGCGTATAGGCACGCTCTCCATAGATCCCATCAATTCCGCGCGGAACTCGTGGACCCTCGCGCTGGTTAGGAACATGGGGACACTTTCAGGGAATCGCACTCATAACGAGCATGACAATCGTCCACCACCTTCAAATCCAGCATCATCAGCTTGACTGTATCTGTTGTCATTCATTACTATTATTACCTCCTCAAGGAATGTAACAAGATTAACAATCGCGGGTGGTGGTGCAGTGTGCCACAGAGCAAGGGAACCTTAGCAAAGACTTCGGCCTCGGATCCTGGGCCCGCAACAAATTATCGTCTGTTCACCGTGCCCAGGCCGCATTTCACAGGGCCGGCTAACAAACGTCCATTCACCACCGTTTCCTCTTTTCACAATCTACTTCCCAGTCGACCTCTCTCGCCGTCGCTCTTCTCCCACGCCAATCCACCTTTGGCCTGCACGTCGACCGAATCTCTAGCGACATTCACATTCATTTACGTCCAATATCCTCCTGATCGACCTTCCCTGTATGCGCTTTCACAACGATTCTTGGGATATTCTCTCTTCCGCGTGCAACGCCGACCAGCCATCACGACCGACTTTGTCATCTACAGCCGCCCCCGTACCCCGCCCAGTGCCTGAAACTAAACCGTGACCGGATGCGTCTCCTCCGCCAGCAATAGACACCGCTCCCCAGTTGTGTCGCCAGGGAACTTCGCGCCAACATTGACGACCTGCCACTGAATATTTTTGGCGCCAGAACACACTATTCGACCATCACTCCTGGTGTCTGTGACCTGCAGTCGTTGGGCGCACTGCACATACATTCAAGACACGCACTCCCTCTCTGCTCGTCGCACACTCACAGGATAATCCGGTGAGAGCGGCAATCGTCATCTCCTGCCATCTTCTACCTCCGTGACGTGGCAGCCCCTCCGCGCATTCGCAGTGACCTGCAGCCCGCAGTCATCCTGCGCGGTGAATAATGCCGCGCCAAGCGAAACCGAACGAACTTACCCTCCTGTCCAATACCGAGAATGGCATCACGCCTGGGCCTAACAGCAGCCCGATAAACTTGCAAGGCGTTGATTTATCCTCGTTCGGCGGAGACTTCACACAGGCGCCTGGCTCGACTGAACGTCGCTCTCCACCTTTGCAACACCCGCAGTCTCCTCCTCTATCACCGCGTCTATTTGATCGCAACGGCGGCAGATCTTTCTTCGGAAACTTCAACAAATCGAAACGAACACAGACCGACTTGGCTGCGAAAGAGCAGGAGTCCGCTGGCCGCACTGCCACACGAGAAGAGGAGGCCGAGCCGTCTACAAGTAGCATATCCCAGGTTTACCACTTGCGGAAAGCGCCGGGAAGCACACCGGAGCTCAGTCTTGTCCCCGGCGCCGAGAACGTTGGCAAAACCAGCTTAGACGGTATGTGATGATGTGATGAAGGGAGTTCCCGGGAATCTGGAAGCGTTACTTGCGAGACACGAGCGTTTGACACAGCCCATGAATTTGCGACAAGTCGTAGCTTCGCGTCAAGCTTGTGGCGCCTCGCTTTCGCAATTGTTGTGTTGCTGAGCATCGGCTGACTATTGACAGGTGCCGAACGACCGTTACCTGATCCACGTCCTCCGTTCCAAAAGGTCCCTAGTGAAGACAGCATAATTTCAAGCAAGAAGGATAAGTCAACTCGCAACCCACTCGTGCGAAACAAATCAGTCCGTCGAGATTCACACTCAAAATCCAAACCTCCGAGCAAAGACTCATTTGAGCAGCCACCCATGACGGCACCTCTTCAGTCAGACTGGCCCGGTGCTGAGTCGCGGATGTTTGGTAAGGCGAAAGAGCAGGCGCGGCGAGGTAAGTCAGCGGAACGAGGCGTTCCGAGCGACAGCGAAGAAAACTTGCCCGCGACGACACAACACAAAGATTCAAAAGGTGGCTTCAAAGCAAGCGGCAAAAATGCCTTGTCAAAAGCCAAGGCCGGAGGAGGAAGTCTCCTCTCGCGTCTTGGCAAAATCGGTCGGAGTGGTAGCAGCAATCCCTCCAGCGAGAGGGAGAGGGAGGTGCCGGACAATGAATACGTTTTCAAAGTCATCAATCTGCCGCTCGTGGAGCAGACCCGCATCACGCGAATCAGCAAGCAGATCAATGCTTGCCGCGACAAGACGGAATACTGGATGCCCAGTCTGCCATGGAGATGTATCGATTACCTCAATTCCAAGTGCGAGTATGAGGGACTTTATCGCGTGCCCGGAAGTGGTCCTCAGGTGAAGCGCTGGCAGCGGCGTTTCGACACAGAGCTCGACATCGATATTCTGAAAGAGGAAACCTACGACGTGAACGAGATCGCCAGCATGCTCAAAGCATGGCTGCGAGAGTTGCCCACCGAGATCTTCCCTGCTCAACGACAAAAGGACCTGGCCGCCAAACTAGAGAAAGAGAATCCTAAATACAAGAATGTTGGTGAACCAGCACCACAACTACTTCGAGATGCCCTCTCCGAGCTACCGCCATTCAACTACTACCTCTTGTTCGCCATCACCTGCCATCTCTCTCTGATCCTCAACCACAAAGACCAGAACCGAATGGATCTGAACAATTTAGCTGTGTGTGTCGGACCTTGCCTCAACCTCGATCGATGGCTCTTCAACTACCTGGTGGGAGACTGGCGGAACTGCTGGCGTGGCTGCAATACCGAACGAGCAGCACAGGAAGTCGAAAAAAGAATCGCACTCGGCGTGCCCCTGTCTGAACGAAGCGAGGCCGATGCCATCCGACAAGACATCCAGCATGAAACCCAACGACTTCAACACAATGCTTATTTACCAGCGGCCGATGATCATGCGCCCCTGGACGAGCATGCCGTAAGCAGCGCCAGCGTCAGTATTGCAAGCAAGCCCAGCAGTAGCCATAACGACCCTAAACCTTTCGGGATATTGGACTCCACCAATCGGGAGATGACCAAACCGCTCACATACATTCCTGCCGGCGCAAAATTCAATTCCGACGGCACACTCGGCGGCCTAGGTATTGATCTCGACATGTGGCGTCCGTCAAGCTCCACTGCAGCAGAGAGCAACTCCACCTCGGGCAACGCGGCCTCGAGTGACGGCACGAGAGACCACGGCTTACCTCGCTTGGGCCATCGCAGAAGCGCGAGCGATCTGATGAATTCGAGCACGACCAACGGCTCGACACCTTTACCCGCTTTACCGCTCCGACCAGGCCAATGACACCACCCATGACAAAGGGACTTCCACACGAAAACGGCCTCGTCGTCACAGAAAGAGGCGCTGAGGCCATCACGATCGTCGACGACCAACGGCAATTCGCCGTCTCCACATCTTCTCTTGTCTTACATGCAACCCGCGATACCCCACATTGTTCCTCAAACGTTTGAAAACCCCCTTCGCTTTTTCCTATCGCGCTCCCTGGAAATCTACGGAGACGAATTCTCCCGAGGCTTTTCCTCTTTGGCTTCTCTCCTTCTCGCGCCCCTGCCCAAGGATGGCAGGGTCGATTGCTCTCTGTGCAGGATTTGTCGTTTTGGCTGTTTGGAGGGAAATGAAGATGGCGGCATACAGGAAAATGATCTTGCCACGCAGCGCGGCCTAGGTTGTAGCTTTACGAGTCTATACTTCCTGCAAGGCAATGCCTTGCCTCTGTGCAGGCTCTTCCACTTGAAGAGGTTACACGCTTTCACCTGGGGGTTTCCAGCCTCATTATTACTCTGCGGAGAGAAATTCATCACACGGCACGAATCAGACGTAGTCGCAATCCATCATCCATCCTCCAAGACCTGCACATTTTCTCCATTGTGTGCAGCCTCACCATCTGGCTCCTGAAAGGCCGTTTGTCTATTGTTGAGAGACCAGCCTGGTTTTTTTTCTGTGGTTCTTCTTTGGCATACAATTGTAAGATTAGCGAGAAATGTTTGAATCCAAGAAATTTGAAATGATGGATTTGATCGATCATTTTGTGTCCACTTCGTCTTTGCCCTTGGGTCCCTTCACGCACTCTCTCCTGGTTTCAGACACAAACGCCCTATCTTTATTGGCACGTGTTACCATGCGCCTATCGATGCGTGATGCAGAACCTTACCTAGGTAGCTTGGCCTATCATCGCTAGCGAACAACCGACGACTTCCTCGAAATACGTCGCTTTTTGCAGTTTGTGTGTGCTGCCTTGGTCTCGCTGAGTAGGGGCCTGGGATGTAGCCTCCTTCCCAAGGGCATAGTCGATTGGCGCGGTAACTCATCAGCAAGATGACGAGTGTTCGGCGCTGACGCAGTGCTTGGCCAAACTGATCTTGCAGCTGACGCAGAACTGATCCTCGACGAGTCATTCGATGGTTTTTGAAGCTGAACACGTGCGACAGGGGATGTACAGGAGAACTCTCGGATGCAGTGGGAAAACGCCCTGTGCTTGCGCTCGGATGATGAAGGTGCAGACACGCCGTTTGCGAAACCTCAGTCTCCGTCTGGGCCTAGAAGGATTTCCTGTTCTCTCTCACCTTCACCCTCAACGACAGACATCGCCTCGTCTTCGCGTCCAAGTTCAGTGTCGATCTTGTCGCCCAGGTCGGCATCGCCGAGGAACGTGCGGCCTTCAAGCTTATCCGGGAGGTAGTCTTGCACAACCTGACCATCTACATAATCCGGATTATACTTGTATTCCTTGCCATACCCCAACTCCTTCATCAACTTCGTTGGCGCATTCCTCAGATGTATTGGAATCGGCAACCCCGCGACACCGGGTTCTTTCAGCGCCGCATACGCTGCATTCAGGCCGCGATATGCCCGAACAGATTTGGGCGCGAGTGACAGCGCTACCGCGCAATGTGCAAGGTTGATACGACATTCCGGCATCCCGATTTTCTCGGCCGCAGTGTACGTCGCTGTTGCGAGGCTCAGCAGGGAGTTGTCTGCCAAACCGATATCCTCGCTGGCCATTACGACCATGCGACGCGCGACGTACAGCGGATCCTCGCCAGATTGAAGCATACGAGCGAGATAGTAGAGTGCTGCATCGGGGTTGCTGCCACGGACTGATTTGTGAAAGGCGCTGATCGTGTCATAGTGTTGATCTCCCGCGCGATCGTACACCAATGTTTGAGTCAAGCTTTTCTTGATGTCATCGATTGTCATCGAAGGACGTCTACAAAGATCAATTGCTAGTTCGAGAAGATTTAGTCCAGTACGAGCGTCACCGTCAGCAAATGTGGCCAAATAGCGCACGAGGGCAAATTCGTCGGCTGAGAGCAGATGGTGGCTTGATTCCCCAGTGTCGTCCTTGGGTGCATCGTTCACTTCTGCCTTTATGCTTGTGGCTTCAGATATATCGGAGCTCGATGGCGCGTCTGATAGGGACGGTAGCTCACGATTCAATGCTCGACGTAAAATGCCGAAAATATCTTCGTTTGACAACTTAGACAATGTGAATGTCCTGCAGCGACTCAGCAGCGCATTCACCACCTTGAAACTAGGATTTTCTGTCGTTGCGGCGATCAGTGTAACTTGCCCCGACTCTACAGGCCCGAGAAATACATCCTGTTGGCTCTTGCTGAATCGGTGAATCTCATCGCAGAAGATTATAGTTTTCCTTCCGGTTAGGCCCAGTTCGTTTTTGGCTTCCGCAAACAATTTCTTGCACTCCGCCACACCACTCGATGTACTGTTGATCTCAACGAAGCGGGTGCCTGCTGTCTGTGCGATCAGCCGAGCAATAGTCGTCTTTCCTGTGCCTGGTCCTCCCCAGAGCACCATGGAAGGTACACGATCGGTGACGATCAGGTTGCGCAAGACTCCGTGGGGACCAACCAGGTCCTGGCCTGCCACTTCATCCAAGGTGCGAGGACGCATGCGCTCAGCCAATGGTGCATTTGACAATTTGACCTTCTTCTCGATCAGCAACGGCGCAGGTGGCTTCTCATCTTTGTGTTCTTCCGCTTCATTGTGATCTCGCGAACGCTTTGTGCCCACTCGTGGTGTTGGCGTGTTTGGCTCGATTCTCACTGATTGGAAATTCGAATCGAGTTTCGTGATTTGCGACGACGTAGGCTCAGCCTTGAAGCTGCCATTGCGCTTCGCGGTCGACGTGAAAAAGTCAATTGCTTTAGTTGGGCGTACACTTTTACCGCCATTGGCTTGTGTCGCTGGAGGCGAAGATTCTTCGAGGTATGCTTCGCAGCCGGAGTCGATATGTAAGTTTATATCGACTTCCCTGACCGGTTTCTCGCAGATAGGACATGCAACCATGGATGTAATGAAATCTGTCGAACAAGACAATGCAGCAACGCGTCGTTTGACAGGGGACGCGTCCATTGGAGACTATTTACAGTTGCGATGACGTAATCCTACTATTGGTTCTCGAGACTTTGGTTGCTTCGATTCACTGAACAAGTCACTGACCTGATGGCTACTTTAAACTTCTACAGCATTCACTCGATCGAGCAGATCACTCATGATATGCGACATAAATTCATGCGAGTGGTGTACCGACCTTTTCAACAAATTCGTCTTCTTCGTACATAATCTCATGACCAACTAAATCTGCCAACGTCCACAATGATGCCCGAAGGAGCAGGGGCATAATACAAGAAAAGATTATTGTACAGCCCTCGAGATGCATCAGTCTCAACCACCAAATTCAACACTCAAACTGCATCTTCAGGATAGTGACTTCCTGAATTGTCTCCGAACAACACGGCGTCTCCTTTTCCACCCATTGAAATGAACTCGTTCGGGTCACGATCCGCATCGGGCTGTCTCTCACCCTTGACCGTGTCAATGTTCTCAGCGACAGACTCTTGAGCAGCCTTGACAGCCGCCTCCTTGGCTGGCGGCAACTTCGGCCCGTTTGTGTTGGCGTTTTTGTCGAATATCTTGACAGGAGGTTCGTCGGTTTGCGTCTGCACGATCCGCTCGATCTTGACGTCGTTTATGGAAGCAAGCAGAGTGCGTTCTCGCTGAACTCGTCGTCGAGAGAATTCCATGCCCGCCAGAGCGCCGGTCAGTCCATCGGTACTATCGGTGAGACTGATTGTGTTCTGGGTGATCCAGGGATGTTGGAGAGCCTCGTCGACAGTTATACGTTTCTCCATGTCCACTTCGATCATACGGTCGATGAGGTACAATGCATCATCGCAGACCACATCCCAGTACGGTTGCGGATAATCGAATTTGCCTTGCCTGATCTGATCACTTAAAGTGTATGGGTACTTGTGCTTGTGATAGAGTTCATCCGAAAACGGCGGGAAACCGCACAAGCAAATGTACAACACCACTCCCAAACTCCAGACATCCACAGCTTTGGTGTATCGACGTCGATCGCCTTGGACAAGGATCTCAGGAGCAACGTAAGACGGCGTGCCACACAAGGTGTTGGTGAAAGACTCCTCGCCGATAATCTTGGCCAGGCCAAAGTCAGCGAGCTTGACGTTGAGCGACTTGTCAATCACGAGAATGTTCTCTGGTTTGATATCGCGATGCACAATATTCCGTTCGTGCTGTGATGTGTGTTAGCGCTTCATATCGACCCGTTTTGACATGATAGTCCTTACTAAGTATTTGACTCCTTGGAATAATTGAATGAAAACTTTGCGTGTCTCTGCTTCGGTGAGCTTTTGCTTCATGACGATCCAGTTGAAAAGCTCGCCCTCGGGCGCCAATTCGAGCACCAAATACACTCCGTCGGGCTCGTCAAATGTATTCTTGAGGCATAGCATGTTCGGATGTGATACGCTCATTAGTACCGCGATCTCTTGTTTCAAACCTTCGACTTTGCTCTTCTCGCTCGGCCCCCGTCGCTTCTCAAATTTCTTCACGGCAAAGCTCTTGCCAGATTTCTTCTCGAATGCTAGGTAGACGGTGGCGAAGTGACCTTTGCCAAGTTGTCCCTGGACATTGTACTCCTGGTGAAACCTGTTCGCTTCTTTGTTTCTCGGATAGCGGAATATAAATCGTGCCTCGCCGACGATGGAAATCTCGTCCGCATCTTGCAGCTCACGACGATTGTTTCGACCAAGCAATGCATCATTGACATATGTACCGTTTCCGCTCAAGTCCTCCACGATAGCGAACGAGTCTCCATCGCGGTTCTCTGACCAGAGCAAGCAATGCCTGTTGCTCACGGTGAGCTCGTTGATGATACGATCACACTCCGGATGCCGTCCTATTAGATATCCACTTGCGGGTGTGCCATTCAGCGATTTTTTCTTCTCGTACTCCTGCTCCTTCTTCGCCCAGTACTTCTTCGATACTACTTGCTTTCCGCTCGGATCACCGACCGAGCTTTCCGGTACTGGACAACTTGTCCGGGGTTTCAATACAAGCGGATCTGTGACTGGGGTGCCCTGCGTTGGCACCAGATATCCCCAAACGCCCTCGGCTTCCTCATCTTCGACCTCATAAGCTATTGGAGGTGGTGCAATGAATTGCGAATATGCCTGAGTGTCGCGGGGAGGCGATAGCAATGAAGATTTGTATTGAGAGGATGTGTTGCGACTTGAGATGGGAGTGGATGGTTGCTCCACATCGCTAAAAGGTGGCAGATCCTGTCCTCGTGACTCGTCGGTTGCCTCTGTCCCTTTTCGTGTGACTGGCGAAAGGAAAGGACCTGCATGCACCTGTGAACTAGGCTCCAGTACATTTAAACGATCTGAGCGGCGGGCCTTTTTGGTATCTTCGAGACTGGCACCTGTGGAGTCTCTCGCACGCTTCAGCGAGCTTATTTCTTGTGCGGGCGCCATTGTGTTAGTTCGGCGAGTACAGGTGATGTGTTGCGAAGAAGTGATGGCCAAATCATCAACGGATCGTAGACTGGACTGAATTTATGAGTGTAGCGATGCTATTTGCCGAGACAATTGCTGATGCCCGCAGTGAAAGCGAGACCAATGCGAATATTTGCGGCCAAAACGATACAGATTGGCAACTAGAACCAGGGACAAATTATCACAAAGCTTGGTGACAAAGTCCGGATGTGAGACGCGCGCAGATCAGTTGTCACGGAGAGCGTTTGAGGTGTAGACGACGTGATGACATTGTTGAACTCTATCGCTGGCGCGGTGAACGCGGGCGAGCAAGCCACGAGATGATATATGCTTTCCGCCGGCCGAAGCTAGCACCGTTTGCCTCTGATGATCATAGGGCCAATTCTGATGCACCTACAGCTGCTGCTTTGTCCGCGCACTTTTATGGCACAAGGCGGCCACACCTGAATTGCCGAATGCAGTGACGCATGCGGATGAGAGGGACAATTTCATGCAATTGACAGGCTGCACTTATTGTCACCGGGCACAAGTGATTGATCTGCAGGCATACCAGAAAACTTGAACGCCTGTTCACTCATCATGGCAACTCCAACAACAGAGCACATCGCAGAGGTTCTGCTGAACCGAGCACACTCCACAGAGAACAGCAAGACAATTTTCCGCGAAAAAGTGCGTCTGCGGCCCTTATTATTACGACCGACATCACCCGATCCAAACATAAATGCTCGGTCAAAACGACAATACGACCGTCTCCAAAAGGCCAAAGAACAACGAAAATCGAAAAAGCCCAAACCACTTTCGGCCAAACAGAAGCGTGCACTCTGCATTTACGAGATTCCCAAAGAGCAACGCAAATATGACATCTACGCGCCCTTGCATGTCATGTGGTGTTCCTACATGCGCGAAGTCCTCGGCATCAGCGAACAACGATCATTCGTAGATCCCGTCGGTGCTGGACCCATGCTCACATCGGCGGACTACCACGGCGCAATGTTGGAAGTAGTCAGGAGTCGATGTGTGAGCAGGGTCGGTCTGCAAGGTATTGTCGTGAAAGACAACAAGTTCAGCTTCGAGCTCATTACTCGCAAGAATGAACTCAAGACTGTTCCCAAAGAGCACACGGTCTTTCGTTTCGAGGTACCTTTCGAGGTCAAAGAAGGCATGGAACAGACATCGCGGGATCCGCTTTCGTTTGAGATCTATGGGAGTCAATTCGAGGCGCGTGCTCCAGACCGCGCCACCAAGAAGTTCAGGCTACATTTTGACCCAAGCATATGAAAAGCCATGAGCTAGAAGTAGACCATGACCGTTGCAGCGTGGGAGAAAAGAAGATGAGGTAAAGGTTTGCCTGTTTGTAGGGGAGCGTTGGCGCGAAGTGGATTTGGACGGCCAAAATTCAAGTTTCATTGTTCTTATGGCAAGCTATCCCGAATACTCATAGGCCATCGTTCATGTTCTCGGCATCATCATCCTCCAAATCATCCAAGTCGTCAGTATCAAAGGGCATCAGCTTTTCACCCTTGGCCTCTGTGCCAGCTTCAACGACGAAGTTCGGGGCCACCTCACACTCGGTAAGTTTCGTTCTCTCGTCATCATCGTCCACATTGCTTTTCTTCTTCTTTCCCTGGATCGCAGCATCTGCACCGTCCGCTGACGTCGGAATCGGTTCCACAGGCTTCATCCCTTCAATACGAGCGCGCCGGCCAATAATACAACCTGTCAGTTGTACGCCGTCACCCACACGGACTCCGTCCATGAGGAGACATCGAGTCAGACGAACATTGTTGCCGATCTCACAGTTTGCTCCAATCACCGACTCTTTGATGACGACTCGTGTGCCGATGTTGACATTCTCCGCGACTAAGCTGTCTTCTGTAGCCACACGACTCTGTTGCCCGATCTGCGCTGTTGGGTGGACCTTCGATTCGTGCGCAAGAACGTGCGTTGTGGGCTGTTTGGCGAGATAGAGTGAAATGTTGAGAATGGCTGCGCTGGTGTCCACACGCCGGATCAGTGGGTTGCTCGCAGTCGCCGCCCCTATTGTGTGGGGAGGCTGAATGTATGCTAGCAGAGGTGGGACGACAATCTGCGGCGCTGTAGTGTCGGAAGTGCTACCCACACGACGCGCAAATTTGGCAGACGATGACTGTGTCTTGTCCAAAGCTCGCGTGCTTGATAGGATTTCTACTTCAGCCGCATCGTCGTCATCCATCATCGATCCATCCATGTCCGTTATCGTCGATCGCTTTCGTATGAGGACGTCCTGCATACCGAGCTTCTCCGCGAGGCCTTTCTGCCAGCTTGCCTTTGCCCACCAACCGAGAATGTCTTCGCTGATGGATTCAAAGCGGGCATTCTGCGCTGCAAAATCTTTGACCCATCGGGGAAATACATAAACGTGCGAGTCTCGGTATTTGGTCTTTAACTTGACGCGGCCATGTTTGTGCAGCAGTTGGGTACGGATTTTGAGGACCTCCTTGTCCTCTTCTAGCTTATCGTTGAGCGTATCAGTGGGCATTGTCATGACCACTCGCTCAATCTCGGCTCGCAAGGATCCTTGAGGTGGCGGGACAGGTGCTTGAGGTACCGGGGTGGTTGCAATAAAGTCTGTTTCATCCTTCTTGTGGCTGATACCCTCGAGACCCTGTGTCGGATAGAAAAGTCCGAGACCTCCTCTCTGGGCAGTGCCAGAAGCACTCGTCAGTGGATTTAGGGTGATCCATTGCTGGATCAGTCTGCTTCCGTCCAATTCAGAGATCAAATCGCAAGGTATAATCACAAAATCGGTCGTGATACACTTTTGAATTTCGGGCAGACGCAATATCTGGCCGGTTCCGCTTGTCTGCTGAAGCTCTGCGGGTGCTATAATATCTGGTCTTGGAGATGGCAAACTTGTCAGAGCCGGATGTGTTTTGAACGCTGATTGCAATGCCGGCTCGGATTCTGGAGGAGTTACAACAGTGATGGCTACGACGATCTTAATAAAAGCTTCAGCTGTATTGATGAGATGTATATTTACCATTCACTCCCATCCGATAGCACCAGTCTAACGCATACCATACCATCGGCCTATTAGCAATGGGGACCAGCGCCTTTGGAAAATCCTTAGGATTTGACGTGAAGGTGTTTAATGAAGCGCCTGGCCCGCACAGAATCAAGGCCTGCAAGCCCGGCGAGGGCATCGCGGCGTGAGGCATGTTGTCGTGTAAGATGTGTAAACACCCAGGGATGAGTCAAGTCGTTGAAATCGTGTAGACTCCACAATTTTGAAAAGTGACGATGACGGCACGTAGCTTTTTGAATTTCGAAGGCACTCTTCGGTTTCCTCGTAGATTTGGCCGCAAGTTTTTCGAGACCTAAATTCTTGACCATCTCCTGAGAACAAAACAAAATGGCACTCGAATAGTTATCGTCTGAGGTTGACGATCGCCATTTTTTGGTTGCGACCTTTTCATCTCCAGTCACAGGCCGCGAATTACGTCAGCTGCGGTCCAACCCTAATTACCACAGATCCGAATCACTTTCGAGAGGACATGCATTCACGAGTCTTTATTACTTAGTGGTCGCAGGAATATCGTGGCGCAGAGGTATCTCAGGGAGGCCCTTCGTCGGGAGGTACCTAGACGGCGGTGACGCTGGCCTCGTCGGCGACCCGGCGTGGTGCTGTTACATTCCTCACCATACGTTTGTCCCAGGGCTGCAAAACATCTCGGAACTATCCCGCATCATCAGGGTAACTAATTCGTCAAGAGCTGCCAGAAAAAGCCCGGGAGGAATTTCAAGATTTCCACTGTTGACATGGATGCACAGGCATGGCAGGGGAACAAGACGAACTTTCTGATAGGAGGAAGAAGTATCGTCAGCTGAAAAGCCTCCAGAGGCTCGGTATGATACATGGAAAATGATATCCCGGACAGCACGACCTGCTGTCCCATCTCTGTCAGGTTGACCTCGTGGGTATAGATAAAGACTTTTCCAATCGAATTGTCCCAGAACGCCGTCGCTATGTTAAACACAAATATCTCATACATGCTTAACCGCGTCGTTCGACTTGATTCAGCTTCCGTGCTGTGACGATCTGATCAATTTGTTAGCATTTCTTCATAGTCCAATACCCATATTCAACAGTGCTCCGCTCACCTGTGATCTCGTCCGCTGTCCCCTGACTGGTAGACCCATGGCGTGTCGCCTGCCCCGATAACTGCTCATGTCTCGTAATCTCTGGATGTTCTGAACCAGTTGTCTCCGCAAGTCGTTCTCGATGGTCATGCCGCTGAGCTCCTCGGCAAGGGTGGTGACTTGTTTGTCGTTCAAATTCCCGACTTTGGCGAGTTTGTAGATGCTGAACTTTGCCATCAGACGTTGGGCAATGATTGGACCGATGCCGTAGAAGGATGTCAATGCTCGCGAGACGAGCTTTTTGTCGTTGAAGTGAACGCCGAAGAGGATGGCCTGTCATGTCTTAGCCGTGGTTGATCGCTTCGAACAGCAAGGGAAATATGCCTTACCATGATAGCAGCAGCGATGGAGATGCGCTCTGTCAGCGATGAGCAATGATCAAAATCGAAATATTTCCCTCCGCGTACATGACCGAAAGTCGCGACGCTGTGAGCCGCAAGCAACGCCGAAAGCACAGACCACCGGAGCATGCAAGACTTGGACCCTGATGCTTGCGTGCTTGTACTGGTGGCATTGAGGCCACAGCTGGCCTCTCTGTCGTGAGCTCTGTTCTTTTTCTGCACAACTCGATCGGAATACCGATTCCATTCGATAACACAATCGCACACAATATCATGGCGACTTTTCAGCGGTTGATCATCAGCGTGTTGCTGATCCTTACGGTTGCCTTCATGTTCTTCGCGCAGAATGTGGAGGCGGCCAAGGGCCCCAAGATCACCCACAAGGTGTACTTCGACATCAAGCAAGGCGACAAAGAGCTTGGTCGCATTGTAATTGGTCTCTACGGAAAGACTGTCCCTAAGGTGAGCTTCGCAAAAATATTGTCATGAGCACCACCAAGCAGAACTCACCCTAACATTCTACATTCTAGACTGTCGAGAACTTCCGTGCCTTGGCCACTGGCGAGAAGGGCTTCGGGTACGAGGGCTCAAACTTCCACCGTGTTATCAAGCAGTTCATGCTCCAGGGTGGTGACTTCACCAAGGGCGACGGTACTGGTGGCAAGAGCATCTACGGCGAGAAGTTTGCCGACGAGAACTTCAAGTTGAAGCACAGCAGGAAGGGTCTTCTCAGTACGTCAAAAGATGGAACAACCCCGTTTTGGTAGCCTTCAAACTGACTGATGTCGGCAACAGGCATGGCCAACGCTGGCAAGGACACCAACGGATCTCAGTTCTTCATCACTGTCAAGGAGACCCCGTGGTTGGATGGACGTCACGTCGTCTTTGGAGAGGTGCTTGAGGGATACGATGTGGTCGAGGTCATTGAGAACACTCCCAAGGGCGCCAACGACCGACCTTCGACCGCCGTGACCATTCTCAAGAGCGGCGAGCTCCCGGTGCCGGAAGAAGGTATCAGAGCGGAACTCTAGATGTGCCAGTACGTATCGCGTACTGGTGAGCACGACGGCGATGAGGCACAAAAGCTAACGATAATCCTCTCCAGGCCTTCACGGCACGGCTGATTCCGATGGGCCACTTGACGAAGATGATGATGAAGCAACGGTAATGAGACCTATCATTGTGAACGGCAAGCCACACAAGGTCATCCAAGAGGGAGCCAAGCAGGCTCGCAAGGTGGTGCCTTCTCTTGCCAAGCCCACTGGTGGACTTGGTATGATTACCAAGATCTTCCTAATTCTCCTCGTTGTTGCGGGCTGCTATGGATTTGTCAAAATGTACAGTCCGCGTCGCTCGAGCGTTGCTGGCAGACATGGTGCCTATGAGAGCAAAGCGTATCCATAGAGCAAGATTCAATCAATTCCATGATCATCGCGCCTCAACTGCCCAGGTGTGCTCTGGTGTCTTGTCACTACTGTTGATAAATTTTCAGATGTACTTCCTCTGTTATATCCTGCACACGCGTGTGTGGCCGCAATTCGTGTGTACTGTTTGCAACGAGGTCGAACCTCACTTGCCGACTCAACATCTCAACGGTATTGTTTTGAGCCATCATTTTTTGCGATGAAGCCGAAGCAGCATCCAGCCGGGAAGCGTGAACTCGATGTTTCGAACCCTGGTTCAGAACATGACGACTCTGTGTGTCGGAGAATTACCTAAGTATCTACTACGACAAGTGATCGTTTTCACATGCAATCCCCTGTATTTTATTACTCGGACGCAACGCCGGCATCGCCACATCAGACACGTCAGACAATTACATTGTATATTGTAATACAGAAGGTTATGTGAGTAGCAAGGCAGTGTAGGCCGTACTACTGTGAGTAAAGTGTAGAAACGCAGAAATCGCCTCAGGCATCACAGTGCTGATTATACCTGCATAACTAGCGCAAGGTCATGCCCGGGGCCAACTTGCCGCTCTGATGCACACCCGGGGCCGTCGAGGGTAAAATTCTTGTCCAGGTGCCTGCCACAAGTGACTTTTATTCTTGAACCTTCTTGTTTCTTCAACACATTCACATCTTCACCCTCTCCTCTCTCCCTTTTGAGTTACGATAAACCTCATCATCCTCGCGCGTGTGGAGATTCATTTCTTCTTTCTGTTGCGAGCTTTCTCTGAGATTTTCATTTGTTCTTTGCAGGGCATCTTGCACGTGAAGACAGTGACAGTCCCATTTCTACATCTTCGAGTTACTTGACCGTCTGTCATTCACTCAATTTGATCAATTCAACGACTTTTTCCAGTCGAAAAGCATCTGAAAGACGCAATCATGGCAGACAACCTGAACATGAATGGCTTGTCTCTCCAAGACTCCGCTCACGCACCCCAGGGAGGACCGCCTCAACAAGACGGATTCTCTGAGCGTTCTGCTTACGTACCGCCTCACATGCGTCAGCGTGGCCCTGGGCCCGCTCCTGCACAGGCTGGCGCTCCACCACCTGGACCCGGTGCCTTCAGCGGACCTCCACCCTCCGGCATGCAAGGAAGCGCCTGGGCCCCGAAGTAAGTCATGCGTGTCTGGTAGCATACTGCGAAGTACGGATTCTAATGGATCGTGTAACAGCCATGGTCCTCCACCACAGGCTGCTGGCGGCTGGGGCGCTGCCCAGACGTTCACCCCTCGCGGACCTGAGGGTCACTCTGCACCTCGCGGCAACTTCAACCGAAACGGGTACGGCGGAAACTCTGGTGGTGGTGGTGGTCGCGGAAACACTGGTGCAGGAGACGGTCAATGGCGAGACGGCAAGCACGTACCCGGGCCTCCCAACGCTAACCTTGAGCGTGATCTTTTCGGTGTTGCCAACGATCCCCTGAAGCAACACTCCGGTATCAACTTCGAGAAGTACGACGACATTCCCGTCGAGGCATCTGGACAGGGTGTGCCGGAACCAGTCACCACTTTCACCAACCCACCTTTGGACGACCACCTGATCGCCAACATTGAGCTGGCCGGATACAAGATCCCAACTCCAGTTCAGAAGTACTCAATTCCGATCGTCATGGGCGGCCGTGATTTGATGGCTTGTGCTCAGACAGGTTCTGGAAAGACTGGTGGTTTCCTGTTCCCGATTCTCTCCCAGGCCTACCAGACAGGCCCGAGCACTTCAACACCGGCTCAGCAGGGATTCGCCCGTCAACGTAAGGCATACCCCACATCCTTGATTCTTGCACCTACTCGTGAGCTGGTGTCTCAGATCTACGACGAGGCTCGCAAATTCGCCTACCGCTCCTGGGTACGCCCATGCGTCGTGTACGGTGGTGCCGACATCGGTTCTCAACTTCGTCAGATCGAGCGTGGTTGTGACTTGCTCGTCGCAACCCCTGGTCGTTTGGTTGACTTGATTGAGCGAGGCAGAATTTCACTCGCTAACATCAAGTACCTTGTTCTCGATGAGGCCGATCGCATGTTGGACATGGGTTTCGAGCCTCAGATTCGCCGCATTGTTGAGGGTGAAGACATGCCTCGCACCGACAACCGCCAAACCCTCATGTTTTCCGCCACCTTCCCCCGTGACATTCAGATGTTGGCCCGTGACTTCCTCCGCGAGTATATCTTCCTCTCCGTTGGACGTGTGGGCTCTACTTCTGAAAACATCACCCAGAAAGTCGAGTACGTCGAGGACGTCGACAAGCGCAGCGTGCTCCTCGACATTCTGCACACTCACGGTGCTGGTTTGACGCTAATTTTCGTCGAGACAAAGCGTATGGCCGACTCTCTCTCGGACTACCTCATCAACCAAGGCTTCCCGGCTACTTCCATTCACGGAGACCGTACTCAGCGTGAGCGTGAGCGAGCTTTGGAAATGTTCCGTACTGGACGTTGCCCAATTCTTGTCGCCACTGCTGTTGCTGCTCGTGGTCTCGATATTCCGAACGTCAAGCACGTTGTCAACTATGACTTGCCTACTGACATTGACGACTATGTCCACCGTATTGGTCGTACCGGACGTGCCGGAAACACCGGTATCTCGACCGCCTTCTTCAACCGCGGCAACCGCGGTGTCGTTCGTGAGCTCATCGATCTTCTCAAGGAGGCGAATCAGGAGGTCCCCGGCTTCCTCGAGAGCATCGCTCGCGAAGGCTCAGGCTTTGGCGGCGGACGTGGTGGCCGTTCTGGCGGTCGCGGACGTGGCTCGGCTGGCATGAAGGATGTCCGTGCTTTCGGGGGCGGCCAGCGTCCCAGCTATGCCGGTGGTATGGGAGGTGGCGTGGGCGGCGGAGCCGGCGGTTACAGCCAGGGCGGCGGTGGCGGCTACAGCCAAGGCGGCTACGGCGGTGGCGGCAGCTACGGCAACCCAGGCGGTTCCGGTGCCAACAGCTGGTGGTAGATGCATCACATCTTGCCACAGCAAACAGACCACACCATGGTCCGCCAGTGTCATTCATACTGGTCCTTTTTCTTTTCGCGACTCCTGGCTCAGCGCATTTTCCTTTTTCGGATCGACACGAGTGGCAGCACACTCACATTATACCCAAACTGGCATGATAGATTGCGTTTCTTTCTTTCCCAACTGCATAGCGACTGCGCATGCTGGGAAATGGAGAAGAGACGCTCCTGTAACAACAATCGCGGCACATTTCGACGTTTTTACGCAGAGGGCGCTATCTCCGCCTGCTCTGCAAACCTGACGTTTCATGGGCCACGATTTCTACGACATCATCGACGCTTTCCTCGCTGCTTTGGGCCAGTGAGTGCTGTGCAACTCATTAGATCGGCGTTTTTGTTTTTATCCACCTACGTCGCAACCAGAGACTTATTTTCTGGCATGCGATGTTTTACATCAAGGAACGGTCTCGATGGCTTGCAGGGATGGCAAGGGAAGTCTTCTCCATTTTGTTCTTCTCGACGACTCTCAGAGGGGCTTGTTTCTTCTTCGAGTTTTCGATGCTGTATCATAGAAGACCCGCTTTGTACAATTTTTGCATTCTATCTAGATCGCCAATCAAAATTCACTTGGCCGTTCATCAATTATATCTCCGGTCCAATTTTTTATCGATAGGATGTGATGTTATGAGTGGTTGTATTGTGAAGGAGGGGGAATGAGGTAGCAGATTGGGATGCCTTGCGAGGATGATACTATTCATCAGTTACAATGGTTTTTCGCTGTAACAAATCCGTTGGCATTGGACGATCAAACCACCTATCCCTGCTGTACTTGAAACAAAACAAAGGCATTTTTGGAGGGTGTGAAAGTTTACACTATTTACGTGTGCTGTTCCTGTTTTCGCGCACAGTGCTGTGACGTAGATCGGCTCGCCCC
Source organism: Dissoconium aciculare CBS 342.82 (assembly GCF_010015565.1). Classification (NCBI taxonomy): domain Eukaryota; kingdom Fungi; phylum Ascomycota; class Dothideomycetes; order Mycosphaerellales; family Dissoconiaceae; genus Dissoconium; species Dissoconium aciculare. The sequence goes on from NW_022984954.1 coordinate 237,835, forward strand.
GCCCAGATCTCGAAATGATGATCGTGGACTTTTCTAAGGCCGAGAAATTGTACTTCGACGCAAGCTCGCAGACTGGATAACCGACTTACATACGGCAACATTGCCAAACACACGCATAACGTATAGACATGATGTCGGCGGAAACCATCACGCCCGCCGTTCTACAATTCGTCGACTCAGGCACATATCCGTCAGAAGAAAGCGTCTTCTCTGCAACACTACAGCCCGCGGATCTCCAACACCTTCTCCAGCAGTTGCGCGCAGAGCAAGCACAAGCTAAAGAGACCCTTCGAGGTCTTAGTCGTACCGCAGCACCCGATGTCGACGACTGGGTAGCGCGCGCGAGGACGCTACAAGCGGACATTCAGCGCTCTCGAGACACCGCCAGAGACATCGTGAAGGCTGCGGAGACTGGCCGCGAACTTGCAGACAAAGTCAAAGATGCGCGCGCCAAGGTGGGGCTGTTAGAAAAGGAGGTCGGGTTCAACGAGAGCCTCGAGCAGACGCTGCTGAGAGTCCGGGAGACCAATGCGGATTTGAGCGAGGTGAAGAATGCGGTGGTGGAGGGCGATCTTCAGCGTGCTGTGGGCAAATTTCAGACTGCGGAGGTGGCATTCTCAAAGCTTGATTTGCATGGCACGGGAGTTGCGGCACTGTTGGAGAGGAGGATGGAAACTTTGAGAGATGAGGTGAAGGATATGATCTTGCAGAGGTGGAACCATCACTTCTTTGTTGATGCCGAGAACAGAAGCTTTGCTGTCCAAAATGCTGGGAGGCACGATATTCTTGTGCAAGCAGCCAAGGCATTGGATCTTTTCGAGCCTCGCATCGCCAGACTTGCCAAAGATCTGGAAAGAACATTGCTTCGACCCAGGATGGTGGTGAGCCGTGAGGAAACCGTGTTTCGAATGACGGTCACTTCGAATTCAGTGGCATGCGATTCGACCAGTGACGACACCACCATCGCCGCATTGCTAACGGACCTCACGTCACTCGTACAATTCCTCGATTCGAGTCTACCCAAAGAGGTGTCAACGTCACTCTCGCAACATCTGATACCCTTCCTCGTAACGCGATTGGAAGATGACTGGCTGAACCCATCACTTCCCTCTGCGATTGCAGAGATGCCGGATTTCCAGCAGGCGCTTGGTCGAGTAGCATTGCTTGCGAATCAAATTAATGACTTGGGCTGGAAAGGCGCACAGACATTGCTAGACTGGGAGAAGAATGTCCCTCGCTTGTGGCTTACAAAAAGGAGAGAGTTCCTGCTTGGAGAAGTTCGCAATTTGGTCTTTACCGGTCTGAAAGAGACCAAAATTGTAGAACGCGTCGAGACTCAGATCATCCAGGAGGATATAGAGGTGGATGCAGGTGCAGCAGAGGGAGGCGACGATTGGGATGCTTGGGATGAGTCTGCGGATGCCACTGCAAACACACCGACTGGCAATGCGCCAGCTGCAACAGGTGACGAAGATGACGACTTCAGCGCCTGGGATGCTCCACCCGACACGGAAGGAGAACAGACCAAGGATGATGATGGTGAGGGCGAGACATGGGGCTGGGAAGATGGACAAGAAGGCACTGAAAAGTCGCCTGCAAGTCCCAAAATTCTCAAGAAACAGCCATCGAGGCTGAGCACAAAGCCGAATCCAGCAAAGCCTAGTGAACGAGAGATCACTTATAAGGAGTCATTCATGGTCACAGCAGTGCCCGAAGGCATCATCTCATCAATCCAGCAAGTCGTCCAAGACGCCCAAACCTTGGCCCACGAGGATCACAGCAGCTCTCCCATCGCCCCCGCCGCAACCGGGCTCTACAGCCTCCCCACCCTAGCCCTCGCCATCTACCGTGCAACCGCCACCACCGCCTACGCCAACCTCGACAGCGGCAGCATGCTGATCTATAACGACGCCTCGCGTCTCGCCGACCAACTCGAGAAGTACCAGACCAGCCAACCGGCGACCTCCCGCCTGCGCCTGTCCAACGACATCAAAACCCTCACGACCTTCGCGCGACGCGCCTACAGCAGCGCCATGGACTCGCAACGCACGATCCTGCGCGACCTGCTCGACGGCGCGCAGGGTTTCGGGAACTGCACCACACCACCCTACCAAGCCGCCTGCGAAGCCGCCGTGTCCGACGCCACGCACCACCTGCGCACGGTGCACAAACAATGGGAGCCCATCCTCTCCCGCCCGGCGCTGCTGCAATCCGTCGGGGGTCTCCTCGCCACGCTGATCGGCAAGATCATCGCGGACGTCGAAGACCTCCCGGACATCTCCGAGGCGGACAGCAAGCAGCTCCAAGCGCTCATCGAATCGGTCAGCGAGATCCGGGACCTGTTCTCCTTCGAGGACGCGGGCGGCGGGGATGATGACGACGGTGGTGTCGGCGGCGAAATCCGGGACCAGACCGCCTCCTTCTGCCCGAACTGGATCAAATTCCAATACCTGGGCGAGATCATGGTCAGCAGTCTCGCGGACATCAAGTACTCCTGGCACGAGGGCGGGATGAACCTGGACTTCGGCCCCGAGGAGGTGGTGGGGTTGATCGAAGCGCTGTTTGCGGAATCCCCGCTGAGGAGGGCGGCGATCGGGGAGATCCGGAGGAGTGCGGCGGGGAGGATGTGAGATTTCCAACAAGGGGAAGAGAAGGAAAGACGAAGAGAAAATAAAGAATAAATTCCCCCAGGGTTGGGTCTTGCCTTTTGAGAGGTACAGAGGGTGGAGATGTGTTGATCGAGGGAGATAGGAGACTTTTGCGGATCAATCATGATAGACTGACCTGCAGCGATTAGAAAAGTCGATATATGAAATGACAGAGTACACAGTTGCAGCGAGGGTTCGATATCGTTTCGTCATTATACAGCAATCATATGCCGTTTCTCTACATAGACCAAGCTCCTGTGGCGGAGTCAGGGTGGCAATTCCAGAGGTGCGAAGATGTGCACTTATCAGTGGAAGGAGCATCGTCCCCCTCGCACAGAGATGTCTATTTGTACATCGAAAGAGAGGGAAAGAGAAAAAAAGTCATACAAGCCGCTCGCCCATGCGACGTCGCGAAGACAGAGAGAGAGTCAACGTCTCCGAAAGAAAATGCAGGCGGCGGTGTTCGTTTGGACCAACCCCCCCGGCTCCTCCATTCAAGGCCCATTTCCATCCCAACTCCAGCCCCTTCCATCGTCGACGTTGACCCACTTCCCTCCCGATCGGACGCCCTCCCATCCCATGGCGACGCCGAGGACTCTACAGCTCGCGCTGCTGATAGCGCAAACGGCGGCGTCCGAAGCGCGGGCCAGGACCGCCATGTCGAGGACATATGCGCGTCCGACCAGGATCCGCATCTCGAGGGCTTGAGGGGTGGTCGAGACTGGGCCGCCGACGTTCCCGAGGGAGGCGAACATGGCGGCGTAGAAACCCCCATCCCAACCGGCGTTCTCGGCGACGTGTTTGTGGTATTGGATGGCGGTGTGGCCGTCGTGAGGCGCGTGAGGTCCTCGTGGGATGGATTTGGTGGCGGTGAGGTTTGCGGCGGCGTCGAGGGCGGATTTGGTGGCGAGGAGGATGCGGTCTTGGGCTCGGGTGAGGGATTCTGGGGAGGCGTCGTGGGCTGAGAGGGCGAGGAGGAGTTCATCTGAGAGGTGGATGTCCGGGTCATCGGAGGCGAGGACGAGGTTCGGTGTGGATGCGATGGGCTGTGAGGGGTGGACTGGCGCGGAAAGAAAGGATGTGATCGATGAGAAGATCTGTGATGTTGGCTTCTTCGCTAGCGAGGGAAGCATCTCATATGCGGCATCGACGTAACGGCTCAAAGGAAGGTAGTCGTGACTGTATTGGTATTCATAGGGATGACGGTCGCCGCGACGAATGTGCACGCCGACGACAGGTGCCTGGGCATTCTGCGCGTCTCCACGAAAGTGTGAGACACGCTCGTCGACATATCCGGCATCCGTATCTGCAAGATGAAAGAGAGCATCATAGCCAGCTCGTACGAGTGCAAAGACCTGGGTTTGTTGTTCGCGCACAAATCGATTGGACCGCATGTATTGAGCTTTGAAAGCTGGGCCAAACGTCCATTGAGCTGTCGAGCTAGAGACAACGATATGGCGTGCAATCGCCGGGCACGAGACAATGTGATGCGCAGGCGGCGGGTTGCACTGTGGTCGAGGAGGAGGTTGAAAGTAGGAGGTATACTTGCTCCAAGCCCAACGGGAATCGTCCAGGAAGAAAGCTCGTCCCTGCCTCTGAGCCAAGCCATAGCTGAGCCACAGCATCAACAACGAGCCACCGAAGCTGATGTCATCGCTTTCGAGGACGAAAGTCAGACTCTTCTCACAGACATTTTCCTGGGACGTTTGATTGTTGTTGGCAGGCAAATACCCCATGGCCTGCGCTTCAGCGACGTCCAAGAAAGACCGGTCCGAATCTGCCCACCATCCTGATACACCGGAAGGCTGCGTGGTAGTTCGGATCTCGTCGCGAACTGTCTCAGTAGTTTGGCAGATGTGAGTATAGTCGTTTGAGGACAAAGGGAAGGCCGAGTCATGCGGGATGGAAACCGTCCACTTAGATCCACCATTGACAGTGATGGCGGCCGCATGCTTGGGCAAATCGGCCAGCTGCGTCGTGTTGGTCGAGATAGGCAAGGGCGCCTGAAAGTCTTTGACAGCGGTGAAGATATTTGATGCTTGCCACAGGAAGACAAGCGATAGTGTGATTGCTACCACGAGTCGAGCGGCGTACCGGCGATAGAAGGAACGTTCCTCGGATTTGTTGAGCTTGAGTCGAGTCGTTGGCAGGAGAGGTGAGAGTGGAGGTAGAGTTCCGAATTGTTTCTCTGCACTGCCATCTATGCCCGGTATAAAAGATGCAGGCGATGGAAGGACCGGGACGGTCAAGAAGTTGGTGTTTCGTCGAGGTTTCATGATAATGATGATGATGGTGATGATGTGAAGAGAGCGTGGTCGGATAGTGGAAAGTTCGAGGCGATGCGATGCAAGGTGATGTAAATGCTGAGGTTGTTCGTGAGGAAGGTCGTTGAAAGTGGGAGAGAAACGAGAGTGGTGCCTGCCACGTCTTTCACAATCGTAAGTCGTTGATGGTGATCATGAGGGAGGACTCTTGGAACCAGTCCAGGTGAGTTTTCTTTCTATCAAAAATCGGACACTCTTCTCAAAATACAGGGACGATGAGACAGGTCCAGTATCAAGCCGATGGCGATCTGTATGTAACAGAGCGGAACAGTGGCGGCGGTTGAGACGGTGGGGTTTGTACTGGAGAGTGAGACAGAGAACGGTGGTGTCACTCAAATGAGGCGGAAGAGACGGTCGTTGATGAGGTTGATGGGAAGGAACGACTGGAGAGTTGTTGGCGAGAGGATGAGAGGATCTGACCGGCAGCTCCTCCGTTGTCGACGATACGATACGATAATGATACAAAGAAATGCAGTGGCGGTGGTGGTACAGAAGGGAGAGAAAGAGAGAGAGTGTGTGTGTGTGTGTGTGAAAGAGTCGTTCGTTACAAGGGAAGGCAACCAGGGAAGTCAGGACGTGCGTGTGCGTGTGCGTGTAAGTGCAAGGTGAAGTATGTACATGTATCATTGTATAGGGTGGAGCAGAGAGAGAAAGAGAAAGAGAAAGATCCCTCCTCCTTCGGGTGTAACAACATTCCGCGTGCTACTCTTACAGTGCAACCCATCCAATATTGGATGACACTCCTCGATGACTGATGACTGATGACTGCTAACATCTGTCCGGGCAATGTTCCACCCTGCGTACAGTAACAATGATCATCAAATTTGGAGCATACAGAGGGCATGTCCGTCGTCGTCCTCGGGCTGTGCACGCCGATCTGTGACCGTATCTACCTCATCGTTCAACGTTGAATGGCCGGCCGTGTATGATACCACTACCACTACCACTTAAAGACTTCTCTCTTAGTGCCCGTGTGCCCCAATGACAATTACGAGGTGCAGTGGGGGGGAACATCGGTGAACAGTCCATTCCAGCGGCCATCCTCCTCTTCTTCCCAATGCTCTCACTCCCGCCTCGATATGTATGTACCTCCCTCGTTGTATACTCCCGGTCGAGTGCATCGGGTGCCATACCTGCGTGGACCCAGGAGCGTGGAAGACAAGTCCCCCAAATCCCCAATGCAGTGTATTCCAGGATCATTATCTATCCTTATTCTTGCAGATACAGTAGTACATGCTGTATGTATCATGTCGTAATGCATGACGGGACAGTAGTGCGTGCATAAGAAGAGGGAAGAGGACGAGCCCTTGGAAGGGAAAGTCTCCCCCACCTCGGGACATACAGCCGGGCCACATGAAACGAGAGAGGCGAAAAGGCCCCCGACGAATCCCCGTCCATTGACCCTGCAGGCGTTGGTCATTGGCTGCTCCGCTTGTGCGCCTGTTTCACCATCGATCCCCGAACCGATGTATTCTCCTTCCCTGTGTGTTCCATGTTCGCTTGTTGGCATTTCCATGTCCGTCATACCATGGCGATGACTGCGGCACGGAAAGAGAGAGGGATACATGCACAGCACACGTGAGAAGGCTCGCGGGAGTTGATCCACCGGATATGCATCTGCTTCCATTCGCGCCCTCACGTGAGCAGAAAGAAAAGCGAGCGGATCGAACACAACGGGCATGACATCAGGGGGGCGCGCGGGTCTCAGCTGGCAAAGTTTCTTCTCTCTTTCCTTTCAGCTCGTGCGCATCACTTCTCGGTCAAGGCTTAGTGTCCACTCCTCCGCAGCCAATCATGGCCGGATTCCCGGGAGTCTCGCCCTCTTCGTCCTCCATGGCACCTATCTGGCGGTCACCTGGATGTACATGAACAATATGTGCACATATGTACATGCGCGCACCGTACGAGTGGTCTCCAAAACCCAGCGCAAGTACCATCGGCGTGCAGTATAAAATGGGCAGTTGTATATCTCCACGGACGCATATGCAGGATGCTACAAGTCATCGACAATCGAATCAATCCATCACTTGGAAAATTTAGTGTAAAAGGCCAAAATGGTTGAGCATCGAGACCCGGTAGTGACATATACGTCGTTCTCACCAATCGAGACAAGTACCCTCATACATAGGAGAACGTGGCTAGAATCTCTCATCCGAGCAGCAGATCATCGAAACGCTCGATTACACGAGCTCAAACCCACTCCAAATTCAACCGATGCATAATGATCACTTCTCAGACTTCCTCACCACCCAGGTCATCATATCCATCCCTATCGCCGACCCACGCTTCAACCCGTCCCAGCATTCCGTCTCCGCAGCGTCCGTAGCCCCATCCAACCGCGCCGCGAGCTCCGGCTGCGACGACCTCAGCCCCGTAGCATACTCCCTCGCGCCGAGAAAGCCGATCTCCTGCGCGAGCGGGAGGAGATGCGACGGCGGCGTCGTGACGTTCTGCGAGACGAGCTCCGCACCGAGATCCTTGCCGGATCCCCGTTCGAAGAGGCGCGCGAAGGTGGAGACCCAGGAGAGATTCTCAAAGACCTGGTCGGCGGACGCATTTCGCCCGCCGCCGGTCGTGAGACGGTGAAGAGCGGTCATCGCCGGCGCGGCCGTCTCTGCGTCGCTGCCGGGAGCCGCCGCCGCCGCCACCACTACCGAGGTCTTGGATGTGTCGTATTCCTGCCAGTGGAGATACCCTCCCGGCTTGAGCAATTTCAACAGGTTGGATAGAATCGGGACGGGGTCGTTGTCGCGCACGACCAGGAGGAACAGCCGGACGTGGACGACGTCGAATTTCGCTCGGAGGTCCTCTGGGATCGGTGCGAAGATGTCGAGGGTTCGGGCTGTTACGTGGTCGGGCAGCCATTCGGTGGGAGGGACCTGGGAGAGTGATATGTCCATTGCTTCGAAGCGGATTGCACTGTTCTTCGGACGCGGGTAGGTCAGGGACCAGATTCCCGTGCCGCAGCCTATGTCGGCGATGAATGCATCGTCAGGGACGGGGATGCTTGGGTGGAGATGGCTCTCGGTGGAGGAGGTCCAGAGGAAATGCTGGAGGTCGAGACGAGTGGCTGCGATGGTGCTGCGGCTCAGCGGGTAGGATTGGGAGGGTGATGATGTTGCCGATGTAGACATCTTGACGATGGAGCCAAAATGCTCAATTTATCTTGTACAGGAATGATTGCTCGTGGAGATTGTGTTGGACTGCCAGATGTCATGTTTTCGTGAATACCGGAGTGCTATTTATGTTTACATCTAAACATCGTTGCCTGGTTGATTGAATGCTGCCTTCCATTGACTTCAAACTTACCGCATCCTTTCACTAGACGAGGGACATTTGCAGAGTCGATCTTGTCAGCATTGTGACCCGTGGATCCGAGAGTCGGATTCGTACCTGCATGCTGACACCACTAATACTACCTAGGCAGGTAAGCAATCGATGTCCCGACCTTTTGATCTACACCAAAACCAGACAGCGACAACGAACAGACTTCACAACGAGATTGATTGTCCTCATAACTGTAATCCGCTCCCCGTAAGCCTCTCGGGATAATATGAGCAGTTCTGAAAGCCTGAGACGGCAAGAAACGTACATCATCAGAATCTAACCACTCGAGAGGGTTTGGATTCTGTGATGCGCTCTCACGGATTGATCTGACGGCCATATTTGCAAGTGACTCGCTCGCGGTGTCAGCGTGACACCTCTCATCTTGGACGATGGAGGCGACGCGAGGAGCGTAAAATCTGTTCGCGACCGTGTGTTGTTGTCGTTACGACGGACAGAGGTCGTCCGAAAACAACAGGCAGCTGCATAAACGAGGGTCCGTTCGCGTGTTGGCAGCCCCGGTTAGACTTTACGCTACCTTCGCCCGGATCTATCCGTATCTTATCGGCGCGCCAAGATTTCGGAATCTTTCTTGTCGCATGCAAGTTTCGACTGCCCCAAAAATTTCCAACAGGTATCGCCCCGACGGGAGGAGAGTCGAGCACATAACTAGCAATCCCGAAATATCCTCACCGTGATCCAAGTCAAGAGACTATTCCTTCGCCCAAGATGTCCGCCATGGAGGTCGACCAGCAACCTCAACCCTACACCTTCGACCTAGGCAACATGCTCTGCGAAGACACCAACCCGATGCCATCGCTGCGAGACGCGGAGACCAAAGAAGCGCTGCTCGCCGCGCGAGCGCAATCCTGCGCCCAGGCGCTCATCCACCAGCTGCTCAAGACGTGTCCCATAACGCGCTCCGAAGACGACGGGAATCTCCAAATCACCCTGCCGTCCCCCGCGACGCCGCTCCCGCGCGAGAAGTCCGTCCCCAAGGAGAAGGAGAAGAGCAAATGGGAGAAGTTCGCCGCGAAGAAGGGGATCAAGGCGAAGAAGCGGGACGGCAAGCTGGAGTATGACAATGAGAAGGGCGCGTGGGCGCCGAAGTATGGGTACAAGGGGAAGAAATCGAATGGTGGCATCGCGGACGATTGGTTGGTCGAGGTGGAGAAGGATGGAGGAGATGCTGGCGGAGAGAAGAAGGAGAAGAGGGCGAGGGATAAGGGCGATACGGCGAGGAGGAATGAGAGGATTCAGAAGGGCTTTCAGCAGAGGAAGGGGAGGGATGTGTGAACAGCCAAAAGTGACTGAACGGGAGTAATTGGGCAGCACTGAAGAAGGAATGCTCCTTTCCTCCGAGGCCCTGGCGTTCTCGGAAGTCCATTGATGTCCCGACCGCAAGGATTTGCTTGGTCGGAAAGGCTGAAATTGCAAATTTTCCTGGCGTGACGGCGGAATTCCCAAGAACATCGACTGCTGTCTTTCGACGTGGAATTTCGAGTCGTCGCATCAAGGTAGATGAAGACTGGCACTGCTGGATCTTCCGGTGGTGCGTAATCGAAGGCTTAAAAGTCAAAGAATTTGCGATTCTGGGGAAGAATTCACGGGATGAATACCGAGACCACGGGTCACCGACAATTGACATCCGCAAGGGGAAGCATGAGTTTTGGAGTTCAACTGTTATTATGGGAGGGAAGATCAACGATGTATGCAACTTGTTTCCCTTTTTTTTCCAGTGAGAGAGATCACGAATGGTGCTGCTCGACGGCGCAATAAAAAAGTTGAAATTGAATGAATGTGCCAAAAGCTTTTCAGATTCCTGCCTCCGTATATCGTGGTATCAAGATGCAGCTCCAGTAAAGATTTCCAGAAAATCGCTAAAATGTCAAAACATCCATCGTCATCATCCCGCATCCTTTTCCTTCTCGCCATCATGACCATGATCAGAACGTGACCTGAAACCTCTTACTCGTCCTCAGTCTCTCCCCATAGACATAGAACAACCAAGGGATCGGACAAAGCGCCAGCGCCACAAAGGCCAGAAGACTATTGCCCCAACCCAGTCCCAGCTTATTATACATCTGCAGACCGAACAACGGAATGACCCCACCGAACAGTGACCGGAGCACTGTATTCGCCGCCATGGCACTCGCAGCATAAATCGTGAAGGAATCCACCAGATACGTACAGACCGCCATGAAAGCGATATTCAAGGCGATGCCTAGTATTAGGGTGCCGAAGATGGGCACGATCCAGTGGACGTGGAATTCCGCGGTCCAGCCGTAGATGAGGAACGCGATGGGGAGCAGCGGGACGGCGCAGACGAGCTGCGGGAGGCGGTATTCGGGCTTCATGACCCCGCCGTTCTTGGCCGTCAGCCGGGCGAGGAGGGAGTCGGAGGTGAAGGCCATGACGCCCAAGCCGATGAAGAAGCCGATGCCCGAACCCAGGTAGGTGAGGCCCACGGTCGAGGCCCCGAAGCCGTAGACGTCCCGGAAGACGTAGGTGAAGGTCGTAAACAATAAGTACAGAAAACCGTATAGGACGGCCATGAATAGGGACATCAGAGCGCAGACGGGCTTGTGGACGATGAGGGGTTAGTTCGGGGAGCATGTGGGGACGAAGTTCAATCGAAGAAGCTCACCGAGAAAAGTAACATTTTGGTCGGACGCATGATGGATCGGATGAAGAGTGCTTTCGGCGTGAGACCGAGGTCGAGTTTGGACCGGAGATCCATGTTGCCCGTTTCCTTTTGCAGACGTTTGGTCTTGTTTGCGAGGAGGGTGACGGGATAGCTTTCACGGAGCACGACGAAAGCCACGAGGGTGACGACTCCACTGGCGATGGAGATTACCAGGAATATCCTTTTTGCGACTCTCGTCAGTACGAAGCCCTTCCATCGCGATTCGATCCTTCTGCCATTGACTTACCATCGCCAACCTACGCTGCCAGCCAAGAATCCTCCAGCAACCGGACCGATGACAGGCCCAATAAGAGGGCCGAGAGACCACGCCTATGTGCTTTCATTAGCATTGGACGTCTCTCAATCACACTTATCGACCAGCTTTTCCTTACCGACATTATCCGCCCTCGTCGCTCCGCAGGTACCATATCGACAATCGTCCCACCACCTATAAAATGAAGGTCAACAAACCGCAACTCCGAAAAGGACCACGCCCAGTTCAAACAAAGAAGAAGAAGATGAAACCCCAACATACCAATGGTCAACGGCGCCACGCCCCAACACCCCTGAAAGAAGCGAAAAACGATGAACGCCGTGATATTCGGCGCATACGCACACGCGACGGTGAAGACGATAAAGCCCACATTACACGTATGGTAAATGGCCAGACGACCGTACAGCTCCGACAAGGGTGCAACGATCAGCGGCCCGATCGCGAAACCCAGGACGTAGACGGAGACGACAAAGGTCGCGAGGAGCGTGCTGCTCGAGTCGAATTCGTGCATGAGCTGGGGTACGCCGGGCGCGAACATGGAGGAGGCGAGCGGCGTGAGGAAGGTCATCATCGAGAGGATGAAGAGGTTGCCAAATTTTTTGAGGGAGGACCAGTTCAGTGGGTTGGCGGGATCGTCGGGACCGTCCCAATCGATGATGTTGGGGTCGGAGGGTTCTTCGTTGGCGGTAGTGATGGTTGTCGAGGCACCTTTCTCGAGGTCGTGTTGTCGTTGCTGGTCATGGGAATGAACGATGCCGCTGGAGCTACTTGATATTGAATGCGCTTTGGCGGCATGCTTCTCGTCGTGGGGGTCTGTTGAGGTCGACAGATGTTTGGTATGCACAGCGATGGGTTCGACAGGGAAATCGGCATCGTGGTTGCGTTGCAAGGCGACTTGTTGGTCTTCTGGCAGGTCCTTGCCGGGAACGCCGAGCGTGGCTCCGAGCGGGACAGCCATGATGTTTTCAGTCGCGAGCCTGGAGGGAGGAGCATATTAGTTCTCGACTTCGTTCGACGATGTGGGTTTCGATGGTCGTCATCGCGGTGACATATTTCGTCCTGAATGCAAGCGAAACGCGAGTCCGTTCAAATGATGAACTATTGTCGAAATTTACGTACCCAAGTCAGCACCACGTGTCGGAGAAGGTTCGATCGATGCAGTCCACGGGTGGAATTTCTCGGCGCGGGCTTAGGTGAAGCGATGGTGAAATTGCCACGAGATGGAGAGAGAGAGCCGCAACGTCTTGGAAAGTCAATGTCAAGCTTCAATGGGAAGACGCGACACGGAAGTGATAATAACAAGTTGGTCTGCCGACTAATTATAAAGATGAATGCAAGTGGCTTACGATGGTGTCTGTACACAAAACAAAAGGCGGATGCGGATCCTGATTCTCATGTGGCTTGAGGTTTATGCAAATGTGGCGGCGCTTTCAAAGAGGTAAATCAATCAGATCATCCTCCTAACCAAGTCGCTGTGATAGGAGTCTGCTGGGATAGAAACGAAACATATACGAGGCGGCACAGATGCAGCGACGGCGCGGAGAGTAAAAGAGAGCTGTGCATAAAGACGCCTCAATCTCAATCGGCTAAGCGAGACGACGGCATGGAGAGAAGGAGAACCTCACGAGCAGATCTTCCTGGTGCTGTATACCGGTGTCTTCTACTGTGCTGTGCTGTGCTGTGCTGTGCTGGTCCCATCGGAATGCAACAAGCTTCACAGGCGGCGCATTCGTCCCGGCTGGTCGTAACACCATCGCCAACAACGGAACCCAGCTCCGCGTGATCACATCTCTCGCGCACTTCTTGCGTTGCCGTCTTACCCGACCACGACGATTCCATAGTCGACCGTACGTAGAGTCCGGTGCATATCATATCATATCATACACATGATTCGACGGTCCTCTTCGCCGATGTTCACGAGCCTCATGCCTCTGGAGCCGTTTGCGCAAAGGGGGAGCGACGAGACACACAATCGCATAGACGGCAGGGGTGAGATCCGGCGGAAGAGCATACATAGCGATACTGTATTCCTCGAAGAAGAGGAACAGAGATTTGGGCCCAGAACATCTCTAGCGGGCGTTGTGTGCCTTCGATTGGCCTTCTAACCGTTTTACCAGGGTCTCGCTTACCCCAGGATAGGAAATCTCTCCGGGACCGATCCAAGTTCTCGTATGTCGTATCGGCGCGGCACACGACGACCAGTGTAGCGCTGTGACTGCGACTGCACCGAACCGGGACATCGTGAAATAGCCATATCAGGAACTAGAAAGTCAGCCTGCTTCGTAACGAAGCATTAATAGGCGCTGTTCGAGCAATATTCCTTTGCGGTAGGGAGAGGCAAAGAACAGGGGAAAATCGGACCCATTTGCCAACTGACCGTTCATGACAACAACTTCACGGCATCGTTGCTCTCATGAGCAAAGAGATCATGGATTATCAGAGAGAGATTCGAGGACCTCGCGAGAGTGATGAGAACGTGAGTTGCATAAAATTTCTTTCTGATCAGACATCCTATCCCATCCGTGTACATAAAATCGCGTTGGCCCAACTCATTGGGAGCAAAATGTCGACGTATCGAGAACACAGCGAAGGTGAGGGTGAGCAACAATCGCGCAATCGAAACAAAACCCAAGCATAAGGCATCGCGAATAAAAAAAGGTTGAAGAGCAAATCGAGCCCAAATGCTGGGTCCAACCAAGTAGCGAAGGCAAGCAGAGCTCGTCAAATCCAGGCAGATTCTTGTTCTCAAACAGCCGTGTGCAAAATTCTTTCCTTTCCATATATCATTCATCAGATCAAATCCTACCTTTCCCCTCCCCGAAATACCGCACAAGTCAATTGCCGTCCAGACGTCAACCCCGAATTTCCGAAAGGATTCCACCTCATCAATGCCACGTCCCTGTCAACCCCAACCCATTCACCACCGGCGGCAACGGCGCCGTATGCGGCACGGTGGGTGTGACCGTGATGGTTCCGATGGTGGAAGCTTGGTGCGATGACGACCTTCCGCCGAACATCGCGTGAGAGGGAATGATGGGGGATTCCTCGTCTTCCTCTGCGATCGGACCATTGGGAGCGCGGGCCGAGGAAGGGCCGAGGAGCATGGCGGACGTGTTGGCGGAAGAGGAGAGCGGGGGTGAGTTGAGTGGGGAGGTGTCGAAGCGGGTGCCCATGGCGTTGTGGTCGTGGTCGTCGGCGTTGTTGTTGTCAAAAGGATCGTTGGCGGTGTGGTTGATGGAGTTTCCGTGAAGGACGGTGTCGTGGCGGATGCGGAGACTGCCGCGGTCGCCGCGGACGACGTGGCCGCTTTCGACCTTGTCTTGGATCATTTGGTCGAGAAGCATGGTCATTTCGTCGACGGATTTCCGGCGGGGTTTGGCAGAGTGGCCGCTGTTGCTGTTGGGCTTGTCGTCGTGGACGTCTTCGGGAAAGGTCACGGAGACGGGGGAGGACAGGATGGCCATGGGGCTGCTGAAGTTGACGACCGCGCCGCCGGTGCTGGAACGGGAGACGGAAGATGTCGTGCTGCGGTGGTTGTTTCCAGCGCCGCCGGTGGAGTTGCGGAGGCGCATGCTCTGTGTCGAGGTCCGATTCGAGAGGCGTGAGCTGTTGTGGCGACGCCAGGCTTGACTCGTCATATCCGGGACGTTATCGTCAGCTGGAGTGGAAGCGGTGCTGTCCGTGTCAAGCGTCCCGCCCGTCGTTCGTGGCCGCTCGGTGTTGTCGGAGATATCGGTCACATGTGACCGTCGGTTCTCAATCATGTCGCGCTTTCGAGCAGCGCTGCGAAGTGCTGTGACCATGCGCATCTGATCGTCGAGCTTGGCGCGGAGCTCTTCAATCTCGCGATCACGCTCGCGAAGTAGACCCTCGAGGGTGCCATCCTCCGGAAGACCAACACGTGCAGCGAATTGCATGCTCACTCGGCTGTGGCTAGTCCGTCGAGCTTGAAGTAAGCGCTTCTCCAGAGTCGTGATGTAGCGGTTCTTATCCGACAGATCGGACTGCAGCATCCGCACCTGTTGTGCGAGACTCGCTTGTCCCTCGCCTTCCGCGACTAGCTCAGCCTCATCCTCTCCGATGTTTGTTGCCGTGTCGTCAATCTCCATGCGATCCATGGCGGCTGCCGGGATCTCACCGTATGTGGTGGATGTTGCAGATACCACACGGTCGCGAGGTTGAGAATCGGCCCCGTCACCAACCGCCCCATCATTCGTCGTTGAGCTGTTCCTCTTGCTGTCAACAAGAGTATCGCCCACGCTGACAGGTCGACCATAATCGGTGGCTAGACTGTAAGAGCTCATACGGGTGTTCAATCCGCCGACGCTTGAGCTGGAGAAGCGTCCCGAGTTCACTCCGATCGATTTCGACGAGAGAATCAACCGATTGAGGTGACTGATTCGTTCTTTGAGTGCTGTTCGCGCGAGTTGCATCTCCAGCATCTGCTCCTCGTGTCGAATGTGCTCTTCTTTTTCCAGCTCCTCCTCCCGCTTGCGATCTTGCTCGAACTCGTCCTTTTCTTCGTTCACCTCCTTGGCTTTGTTTTGCTTATCAAGCTGTGTCCGCAGCTCCTGGATCTCGAGGCGGTATCTGTCCAGCAAAGCTCTACTACCTGGGTCACCAGGGTTGTTGTTCGATTCATTACGCTTCGCATGGCTGACAATGTTGTTCTTCGCGCGGCTGGCAAATTTGAGCGTGTTGAGAGTTTCACCAGTGTGCGAGCTCGCGTGCGCCGCACTCGTGCCTGCAGACGACAGCTGCACCGTACACAGAATTGAGACGAGGGAGTCACCAGACAATGCCGGTTGGAGCAATCGAGTCAGCTTGCTGTCTCGGTATGGCAGATGCTTGACAGCCTTCTCCTTGTCGCCGCTCTTCGCGCCGTCTTTGCCATCTTTCTCGTCTTCGTTTGACAGTCGTCCGATGACAGTTCCGAGGGTGAGCAATGATTTGTTGATGTGAGCACCTTCAGCTCGCCTTTCCTTGTTCTCGGCGGCTTTCTCCGAACCGGCCAAATCAATCAGTGACAAGGTTGAAACCAAGACTCCTCCTGGAAGGATTTTGTCTGATCTCCTACCACTCGTCCCATCCCCGTGACTAGACGTCCGTTCCCGAGACTCAACAACGATGGAGACGACGGCGTGCGAACGAGATGAGCGTGAGTTGAACTGAGTGCTGCCAACTCTTCGCGCCGTGTCACCACGAGCAATCACACGCAAAAGCTGGTTGGGCGATTGCACAATTTCTTCCTTTAGCGGAGTCGCATAGACACCACGCTTGCTGTCTTCTCGCAACTTGATTTCCTCCTGTTGCACTTGTCCGGGAGTGCTCTGGCTGAGCAAATCGTAGATGCGTTCATTGTAGATTTCCAGATAGCTCACACGCAACAAGAACTCGCGATTCGGGTTTTCTCGAATGTAGGAGAAGATGTCGGTAATGGCGAGTGGGATGACACCAGGCGAGGACGAGGTTCCTTGCATGGAAAAGGTTTTTCCTGTGCCGGTCATACCATATGCAAAGACGGTTCCGTGGTAACCTTCCATAACCCTCCGGACGAGGCGTTTCGCTGCGTTATCGTATACTCGTGCATTGTTGTCATGCGGAGAGAAAACATTGTCGTAACGGTAGTCTCCGCCTTCCTTGCCTTTGAAGGATATGAGCGACCGTCGGCCGTCCACAAGCCATTCGCCATCGGACGCATTGCTCGCTTCTCCATCTCCACCAGATTCGGGTCGGACACGAACACTTACCAAGACATTACCCTTGTCATTTTTCGCATCTAGCTCCTTCTTTGCAGCTGCGTCGACGCTACGCGGCCGTCCCCTGGTCGTGGACTCGTCTCCAGCATCGTCGGCGAGATCGGCAGGATATGAATCATTTGCCGAAGACGAGCGACTCTGTGGCGGTGAAGGCAGGCTGAGCAGACTGTCATGCTGTTTTCCGCCTTCACCTGCAGATATGTAATTGCTTTCGCCGCCTCCTAGACTCGGCGAATATGACATACCAGCTCCTGACATCCGCGATCGTGTGCCATATCCAGAACTCTTTGACGACCGGTGCTTTTTCGGTACACTTTCGGCACTGCGATGCTTGGAAGAATCTCTTTTTGTCTTATTTTGCGCCTTGCCGCCATTGACATCATTTGACGAAGTGGAAGCCGAAAGCGGGCTTGGAGGTAGACTCGTGACTCGCGCAGCGGCTGTCTGGGGCGGTAGAGGGAATGAACCAATGCTTGACGTCTTACGAATGGTCTTGGGTAGCGCCGAGGGGGTGGCTGGGGTATTAGGAGTCGTTACTGAGGAGTCGGAAGCGACGGCTGAAGGCAACGAAGGCGTCGGTGTCGCTTTCAGGACTTTGAGAGAGGGAAGTCCAGTTGAGGTGACGGACCGGGTGGGTGTTGCGATTTTTCTGCTTGGCGGATGTGGCAGCTGTGAGGCGGTGGAGCCACGTCGCGAGCTTGGTGTGTATTCTGACGGATCTACGACTGATCGGGCGCGCGTCTTCGGAACTGGTAAAGCTGGGAGAGGAGCATTCGGCGGTGCTGAAGGCGTCCGAGGCGGACGCGGGATGGTGGAGGTCATGGTCGTCGTGGACATGGGAACGTCGTGAGAAGAGATGCGTGAGGAGGCTCGCTACTGCCGAACAGAAAGGCCGTCGCGACTGGTCGGTGCGAATGAGTAGAGTACCATGCAAGTCGTCCTGTCGTGTTTGGTGTATATGCAGCAGAGTCGCTGGAGCGACGAAAAGAGCAGTTGCTCGGTGGTTGTATATGCTGCACGAACGATGTATGTTTGAATCAGGGTCCCCTTGAAGGCATGGCCCTCGCGACAGTGACTGAGCGAGTGTGCAGCACGTGAGTCTCTTCGACTCGCAATCAGTATTCGAGACCAGAAGGCGACGTGATCCCTTTCGGACGTGTCGAGAAGCGCAAGCAGTGGTCAGTGGCCTGAACTGTGGGCAGACGGTGAAGTCTGGCGCGAACAGCAATGCACTCCACACTCCTGACGGGGTTGGAATTTACGTCCACACCGACCACGTAAGGTCGAGTTTTCCCTGCGGCGGACGGTGAAAACAAAGTCAAGCGAAATGTGCAATAATGTGCAAATAGAACCGAAAGAGCAGAGAAGCACAAGAACAGGAGATTCGGCCTGGGTTGACACCCTCCAACGAACAATTGCGAAAAGATAACAGCAGGCCGAGCGACCGACCAATCGAGCAAGGAATCGATAAAGAGACGCAGCAGTCCCGTGCAGACAGACAGACAGACAGACAATCAATAACGGGGAGGCGGAGGGCGGGCGGTTTTCCCCAGGAACAGGAGGAATCCGCTACAAGGTGAAAGGGTGCGCAGGCGAGCAAAGGGTGGTGGTGGTGGTGGGCTGTCGAATTTCCATCGGTTGTAAAATAATGTACGGTACATGATCAAGCTCAGGGGAGGTTTCGAACTGGCGTGGGCTTTAGCTTGTTCCAATCCCTTTCTACCTAGGTATCCCTTTTACTTTGCCTTCTCCTCTCCTATTGCTTGGGAAAGATTGGCTGTTATTGCATATCTCGTCCATGCATCGTCATGTCTTTGGCCTGTGAAGATGATAAGCACTGTACATGACGACCGTGATCACCACGTAGTAATATCCAAGTTTTGCGCTGTATGTTCCCGGCGACCGCAGATTCCTGCCCACTCCTTTCCGTGATACTGGTGATAGAATGAAGAATGGATGCTCGCTCCCTTACCAGTATCCCTGTCAAACAAAGCTACACTGTTACCGACCAAGCTCAGAACGATAAGAATCACAATGCTCTCTCCCAGCAACGCAGCAATCAATGGTCGCGAGATTTTCTCTGGTGTGCGCAGCAGGATTGTACAGTATTGTGTACAGTACCATCCTATGCATAAGCGCCTGTTCAACAGTGAGCTTCAACTTCCACCAGCCAGGCCCCTGGGAAAGAGAGGTACTCTGTAGGAACAGGGAGATCGTCGCGACACTGTATGTACCATCTACATCTACATATTGCAGTGTGGCATTTCCCATACGAGAGATATGCCTAATCTCATAAGCTCTGAACTCCATACTAGAACGAAGCGACGGGGCATGAAACGAACGCGAACAAGTTCATGAGGGGATGCAATATAGGGGAGTGGGCGCAACAAAAGGGACAAGGGTCCATCCGACTCCAGGACCGTGTTTTCTTCCCACCACCACTGAACTGACAGACCTAAATCCATCTATCTAGGTATGCTTGCGCTTCGGTGTGCCTCCTGGACCCAACGGCAACTGCTGTTGCTGCCGCTGCTGCTAGAAGTCCAACTGTTGGCACTGGCGTGTTTCACTTGTGTCTTCTCGAGTGTCCCGCCCGCACCGCACCGTGCGCGCGGTTGGAAGCCCCGTCTCCGTTGATGATCGCGGCGATGCAGGAGATTTACTGCCGAGACATGGTCATCTCCTTCTGCAAATGTCTTACTCTCATGTCGCAGATCGTCACATGGGCTGTATTGTCCTGTGCTGTGAGCCATCAGCGAAGCCAACCACCAAATACATGCGGCAGAGGGACTCTTGCGTGAAAATCGTGTTTTTAGGGCGCATGTTGAAGAAGGAGGATTTGACTGGACATTGATGACCCACCACCAGCCACCTGGGCAGTTTTGGTGGGTGTGGGAAAGCATGCGGCGCTAGGAGTGGCCCGTCGGGAACGCTTTCGTTGGTCGATATCCACTGGATTGGCGGTCGGGTCCTCGACACCAATATCCCACTTCCCGTCTTCACGTTCCAATGGCATACAGCGCAGACTCGGGGATACTCGTACGGCAAAGCCAGAGGCGGCGTCCATCGTGATGGTCGCGACATGTGAAAGCCACCACGATACCAAACGCGTCTATTGGCCGAAAGCAAATCTACACACGATCTGCCCAATGTCGACGATACACTGAAACATGATCAGAGACGACGATAATACAGCCCGAATGAGGATCCTGTACGTTTCTTGTGAACAACGGCTCGAGAAGGATGCTTATTGTTATTACAGTACAACGGAGATGTACTGCACCGTCCACGCACGAGCAAGCTACACTAATATTACGTCCCTGGCATCGTCTGGCTGTTTTAGCGAAATACACCACATTGTGCAACGTGCATGACGCATGGTGGCTTTATTCTCCTTTCCACCAACCACCAGACATAGATACATAGGTATTTTAGAATTAAGATGAACAATGCAATCGACACACGTCTCGTAAAATGCGCTCCCTACAGACTATTGACATGATTTTAACAAACCCGAGATGATGGGATATGGTCCCACAAAAGCTGCCCCCCACTGACGACATTCACAATTTGCCATTTCCGAGCCGTTCACGGTATCTGTCGATAGTGCCGGAAACTACTCCTGGGCCAAAACGATTAAAGCAAACCCGCAACGCCAGGGATAGACATCCCAGCAATAGCGTGTTGTCCACGACGGATGATAACAACACCCGCCCGCATCCTGCGATGACGGTGAATTGACACACGGTATACAGTATGTGACAATCTACGACCTGTTCAAAACGCCTCATCTCCATCGTTTGTTGTAATGAACACATACCAATACAACTTTAAGCGAAATGGGAAACCCATGCTGTTCATCCCTCGTGGCTGACCGTTTGTATGAGATAATATCATTACTACGCCACACACCGATCTTCGCTTCCAATGGCGGTGGTCTGATCAAGACCCATGGAGTGTTCTCGCTCTCGTATATGTATTGCCCATTGTTGACGCTTGTGATAAATGTGGACACCAGCACAGGACACTACTCTGCACCCGAGCCGGAGATCGTCGGAGCGGCGGGCCCGACCAGGCGTGTGCCAGGGCAGGACATGGCACATTTTGCCACCTCATGTCTACCGTTCCACGTTCATCTGCAATCCGGATGATCTGTGTATGTGTTTCCTTCGCTATGTGGCGGAGACGACGATCTCCAGATGAACAATCGTTCAGTACAGAGAGCACTATACTCCATCAATGTCCTAATCTTCGGGCATAGGAGCAGTCCACGGATAAAAGACTACAGATGCCGACGGACGACCAGCGGTCCTTCATAAGAAAAGGTCATGCGACACCTGCATGCAAGGGTTTCCAACCACCACATCCATATCAGACATGCATGCATGAACACAGTACATGAAACAAACCCGCAGAGAAGAGGTTACGCAACCCTCTTACGAACAGTAGTACAGTGTGAACAGAGCACGGAGAGAGAAAGGTATCGATCGCCCTTGTGGCGGCGCCTGTCAATGATCACCCACGATCGTACAAAACCGTACAAGACACATTTCTGGGAAAGAGGAACCCCGGAACAGGATCTACAAACTCTCCGCGAGACACACTATCTTCAAACGATCAGCCAGCCGGAACTTATTCTCCATGCGTACACAGTACCTAGGTAGGTGACCGCCCTCGTGCGTGGCAGAGAAAGGGAAAAGATCTCCAAAACAGCAAAGGCGGGCGTGCGGGCGGGTTGCGCAAATCTCATGCATGCAGGTCTACAGAACCACCCGTGGCGCGGCGATCATGGACCGCAGCCATCCGCGGAAGGCACGCGAAAAACATGGCCAACCATGGTGTGAAAGATATGGAGTGCGTAATACATTATGTAAAAGCGTGACCATACCCGACTACAGTCTGCGGAATGACAGAAATCTCAATACTACCTGCGCAGGAAATTCGTCGAAACCGTGGGGAACAGAAATCCACCAGAACCGTTGGATGCCGCCGTGTGTTTCCTCGCCGGCTTGCATGCGTGCTGCACCGGCGGCGCGTGGGAACACTGCTATGCGGCCCACAGTCGTTGTCGTTCTGGGCTGGGAAGGTATGGTTGTGGTTGTTCGAACGGGAGGGAAATGGACAGACTCGAGCGGGCATATGCGGGAGCAGTACGGTCCCCGGGCTGTTTTTCTTTTGGAAGAGAGTGACTGGATCATGGGGCGGGGGGGTGGAGAGTCAATCGAGCGATCACATTGCAGACGTGCCTACATGACGGTTTTGTGCGGTCATGCTTTGTCCGGCCGCTGTACTGGCTGGCGGGCTGGCTGGTCGCACATACAGTACATTTGGGTAAGGGAAAGGATCACTCATGCGGATGACTGTCATCGACGAGGATTCGGGTGATGACGGATGTTTCTCTGCTTTGGGCGGATTTCTTTCATTGTTTTTGCGGTTTTGTTGGAGCTAAATTTGTCTTCCCTCCATGTTCTAGATCTCGTAGGGCCTTGTGGCGAGCTGGAATTGCTCGACGATCAACCGCTGTGGCAGAAACTTTCTTCCGAGGAGCATTGATGATCCTCATGATCAATCGACATCACTCCCACATCGACTCATGTTCGATCTGAGCCCCATATCGAACTTGTGCTGGGCATCTTGCACTCGAAGTGTGATATTTGAGCACGGGAAGGGCAACCTTTCGAAGTATTTGTCTTTCTGGGCGGATTTTCGTAGCATCGCCCGAGCATTAAGATGAAAAGATGAAAAGGAAAATCAATCGCAAATGATCCTAACTCATGATCTAATCATCACCGGCGACCGCAGCAAACTGCACCTCTCTTCGCGGCTCGCGTTGTTCACGCTGCTCCCGCTGCTGGCCATCTTGGTGATGACCTCCTCGCTGCCTCCGGTCGTTTCGGTAGTTGCCACCACGACCACCCTCGTGCCGTTGTCCGTCATGATGCCAGTGGTTGTTTGAGTTGCTGTTGGTGTTCGCGCCACTGAGCTCTGCCTCCTTGTCCGCTGCAAACTCCTGTTTCTGAGCACGAATCACAGCAAGGACATTGGTCAAGCTGCTCTTCCAGGTTTCAAGACGGCTGGCGACCTCTCGCCATTGGTTCTCGCCGAAAACTCGGTATGTGCTCCGGTGGATGAGGAATTCCTGCTTCTGTTGGCTGAGCTTGCCTTCAACCAATCCGCTTCGAATCGAGTCAATTACCCACGACTCTACATCTTCAAGAGGAATCTGAAGCGCCTCTGCAATGTTACCGTAAGAGAGTGTGCGTGATTTGGCTTCCTGTGCCCCGAGAGATGCGAGCGTTAGCAGACGCATCTTGCGGTCAAGGACAGCCTCCGAGAGATCATTCGATGACAAGAAACCCGAGTTGGACTCCTTGAACTCCTGTAGATCCTCGAATGTTTCGGACGAGAACAGCTCGAGTAGTTCCGACCAGGTCTGATCTGACTTTCGGAGGGCTTGAACGCTGTCGAGGGCAATGAGGTCTTGGAAATCAAAGTGCTTGTCGCTCTGGAGTGCGACCTTCAGGGCACGAATAGAAATATCGCGTGATGCAGCGGAAGTGGGCTCATCCTGAGTGGTACGCAGAGCCTTGAGTAAGTAGATGTAGCTCTCGTCAATTTCTCGTGCAGCGCTTGCAGCCGAAGAAATGGCGAGATATAGCTTTTGTGATTCCTCCGGCTCCAGCTCCCACTCCTCCACCCAGCTGTCTACATTCTTAAGTTGCGGTTGAAGTGTGTCGAAATTGTTGGAGTTCTTGATCACATCGATGATGGCGAGGAGGACATGAAATCGTGTCTCATCATCAGGTTGAATCGTGTTGAATACTGACGCGAAAATTCCTAGCGCGATGCCAGTGCCGTTGTGCGGTGAAGAGGTGATGGGTTGTGTGAGATATCTGCAGATCGGCTGGAGATACCGACCGGGTTCTTCAACTTGTGAGATCAGATGGAGGAGGAGGTTGTATGCAGCCTGAAGCTCACGCTCCGGCGCGTTGTTGAGGACGGAGCTCGCAAGAACCAGCTTCTTCAAGACAGCATCGCGGTCCGTCTCTTTGGGTCCATCAGGCTTTTCTGCGTCGGCGAGAAGTGCGGTTACATCGGTCGCAACAGTTGAGCTTTCGCCCTTGGCGCCATCGAGGTATGTTGCGAGTTCTGTTGCTAATTCATCGAACGAGCCCTCCACCTGGGAGAGTTTGAGAAGTCCCGGCATTCCTGCTTGGCGGGGTCGTTATCGCCGAACGGGCACTTCGACGAAGATGCACAGGCGGGTTACTGGCTGAAGATGATTCCTGTAATGGTCGGAGTCAAGAGTCCCCGTGGTCGCTGCTCAATTTTGCTCCTTCTGTGTTGCTGCACGTTCGAGCGCCTAGTTGTTCTTGGGGCAATGATGTGACTCTCTTGCTAAGTTTCCCTGGCCCATATCGATGCGGAGGTGGGATGAAATCTTGGCATGTCCGCGATGTTCCTGCGACGACGCACGTGATAACCCTATCTCGACTACAAGGCCACGGAGGGCTCACTTACGATTTATCCCAAAAATATGCAGGTGGTTTCTGTTCGATACGGTAGAAATGAGGGAGCAAGGAGACTCGTATCTCTTATGAATGTTAGACTCATAAAGGGAATGTACGAGATGAATCTCATTCCCCAAAGGCAGGGTATGGAGGAAAGCTACAGTGTTCTACAGTGTTGTTATACAAAATTGGTCTATATGGTGATGACACAAGAATGCCCCGAAGTTTGACTTTGACATCCCTTGACACATGGGCATGCTACTCATGAGCTTGGGCGATGATGCCCATGTCAACATGAGCCCATTCTTTCGCGGAGGGTTCCTCATTAGCGAAACCCTTTCCAAGAACTGCCCACCGGACCTTACTGTCCTCAGTAGCTGAGAGAGTATCACTCAATTCGCGGGCAACCCCTCTAATCTGCTTCGGATCGACGTCCAGAAGTTGGAATCGTCTATTTCTCTCCATTAGATCGTCGATGCCGTGTAGGAATCTCTTCATTCCCATGTCTGCGACGCTCAGAGGCGCATCAACGCCTTGGAATATCAACATCTTCGCCTCATTAATCTGCTTAGTGATGTCTTCTTTCGAATCGCTGCCAGTAGAGGAGCCAAGTTTTTCCAATGCCCAGCGTCCAGCGTCATTCATGACTCCAACAGAACGGACTGGGTTCGGGTCACGATAGGTGTACATGCCAAAGCTGCCGCCTAGCGGGTTGGCGACGGCGCCAGCACCATAAGCTCCACCTTGCTCGCGAATGCTTGGATGAAGTAGCTTGTGGGTAAGAATTTGAGCGAGGACTGCAAATGGCGCACTCTTCTTGGATAAGTACGACGGAATCGGAAGTGCGAGTCCAATATGAGAGATCTGAAACGGTGTCAAGAGCAGTGCCTTCCGGGGATAATCTGGAAGTTGAGCGAGTTCATTGGAGATCGCGACTGGCGGCAGAGATGGTAATGAGATGGAAGAGGCCGAGTCTGTACAGGATGATAAGAAATTCTCCAGAGCTGAGCTGTTCTCGCGGACAGCATCGGAGGAGCATGTCAGCGCTACACGTACCCCCCTTCGCTCAAAGCGAAGCTTTTGAGCAAGGATTGCTTGGAGCTGTTTGAGCTTCTGCATGACATTTTGCATCTCTTGGCTTGTTTCTGATTCTCCGGCGGCTGCGAGTCGCGCAATGTAGCGGACCTGTGTGATGCCACTGGTCATCTCTGAAATTTTGGCGGCCGGCGAGACGCCTGCTTCTGCGAAGCGCTTTGCGTATGCATGGCCTCTATCAGACATGGCGTCCATCGCAGAGGATGCACTACTTGACACGAGCTCTTTGATCATGAGCCTCGCTTTGGGCGAATCGAAGTCTGTATCCAACAGTACTGTGCGTAATAGCTCGTACATTTTCGGAACGTTGTTTTGCAGAGCGTACGCGGCAAGCACAATACCTTCATGAGCCTCGCCAGCATCAAAAGGGGATGAAGTGGTGTGATATCCGAAACTCAAGCCACCGGTGTAGAGCTTGATCGAGTCTTCAATTTCGCCCATGGACTTGTCCTTCGTACCAATCCGAAGGAGCGCGTCATTGAATAATGGAATCAGCAAACGAAGTTCGCTGCTCAGCTCATCCTTCTCGAAGGGAATGACTGCCCGGAAATATGCCAAGCCGTTGGTTGGCGCCTCATACCATTGAACTCGCACATTTCCTTTCGCCGTGTCTTCGTCTCGAAGCTGAGGATGATCTTTCGCGCGTGGGATATCATCAACCTTGAGGCTCGGCAGGCATTCTAGGTTTTGTTCGCGCCCATCTTCCTGCTCTGCTTGAAGTTCAGCCTCGCATCGTCTGATATCTTCGAGAGCTTCTTGCTCAGAGGGATACTTTGCTATGGCTTCGGCAATTTTTTCACGGAGACGTGTCTGCTCTTCGGCTTTGAGGTCTTCGCCATAGCTTGCGGTGGGCACCATTGTGAAAGTCAACGACTCTTCCACCAGAAGGTATTTCTTTAAAAGATCTTCGAGATATGTGGGGTTTGAGGCATACTCCGCCTTGAAAGTTTCGACTGTTTTGTTCCAAGCCAGAGCATCGAAAGGATCGATACCATTGAACCAGCCTGGTTTAAGTCTTTGCACTAGATCCATGCCGAAAGTTGCAGTCTTGTGCTTGAGCCCGAGCTCCAGCTGATGCATCAACCCCTGCACTTTTGATCGATCGAGACCTTTGTCGGCAACGTTCCTGATTGTAGTTTGAATGACCTCTTTCAAATTGGTGACATTGCCTTCTGAGACTCCAACCAATCCAACACTGAAGACTCCCTTAAGTCCAGAAGTATCGTAACCCGTATTCGGAGTGAAGTCGGCACCGAGGCCGGACTCAATCAATGATTGATACATTGGGCTTCCGTAGCCGTCCAGAAGGAGAGTGGTAGCAATTCGTAAGGCAAAAGATTCCGCAATGTCGGTGGTATCGCCCAACAACCACGTGATCGATGTCTTATACTGTGAATCAATTGGCATCATTGGATCTATGGGTCCAGGCGCGGTGACTTCTTTCGCTCCGCCTTCCAGCGAGATTGGCGTTTTGATGTCTGCGTCGATCTGAACCTTCTCGAAACCCGCCAGCGCTCGGCCTAGCGTCTCTAAGTGTGACTGTACAGGCTGATCCCCATATGTGATGATTCGAGCATTGCTCGGATGATAGTGCTGTTGATGGAATTGTTGCAGTTGAGCATACGTCAATTCCGTCATCTTCTGCGGGTCGCCACCGCTGTTGTTCAACGACGGAATGAGTTGCTCCATGAATCGAATGTAGAAGAGATAGTTGGCATCAGACATCTGTCCTTTCATCTCATTGTACACAACTCCCTTGAAGACTATGTCGTCTGCTTCGGAACTAGAGTTGGGTGGAGGGGCTGACAAAGGATTTTCCGGACCGAGGCGCCAACCTTCTTGGACGAAATCGGATCGCTTTAACAATGGTTTGAGCGTCGCGTCAAGGTAAACAGATTGCAAGTTCTTGAAGTCTTGAGGGTTTGTTGTAGCAAACGGATACATTGTATAGTCGGAAGAGGTGAAGGCGTTCATGAAATTTTGAAGTGAACGAGGCATCATTTTGAAGAAGGGGTCACGGACGGGATACCTACCATTCTATCAGCCTATCCATCTTTCGACAGCTCAATCACAGATTTGAGCAGTGCTGCGGTCGACCTACTTTTCTGAGCCGCATAGTGTTACATGTTCGAGGATGTGAGGCACTCCGGTGGCATCCGGCGGATTCGTCTTGAAGCCGATGCTGAAGACGTTGTTCGAGTCCTCTCGGGCGACGTGTAAATATTCGGCGCCAGTCCGATTATGATGGAAATGTAGTGCTGAGAGTTCAAGCTCAGGCACATGCTCGCGTCTTTTCAGTTCGAATCCGTGGATCTCTTCACCAACTGTGGGCAACTTCGTAAGATCCGTTACGGCGGCATAAGTTCGTTTAGCGACTATCGATTTGGCAATGCATCGCCGTGTGTATGGCGCCAATAGGCGCGGCGCACGTAGCATGACTTTTGCCGAAGCGCAATAATCTGATCAATGACGCACCCAGGTATATACGTGAAGAAGAGATGGTCTTCGATGGAAGGAGTAGAAAAGATATGACAATGGGATCATTCATCCCATCGTGGCGGACGTTTCATCGAATGAAATTCAGCGGGCAGTCATCGGGAACGGGAGAGCCAATGAGACGTCAATGACTCGTTCGTGGCCGGCGGGCAACACCATGCAGGCGTTCATGTACCTAACGAGCCAAATGCGCACCTTCACTAAACCTCACACGTCGAAAACCTTGTCCAGCCAACAACAGTCTTTCATTATCATTCCCTATGCCCATTGTATCCCGCAGACTGAACATTCGGCGATCAATCTGTTCTTCATCATCCATAGTTCAGGCGACTAATCGTCGACAATTTCGGTCCGGCTTGCCTAAGTGGCGTACCCGAGACGCAGATACTGCTCCGCTGCTTGGTCTTCCGCTAGGCCCTTGATCTTACAATCACCACAATCACTGTATCATTCTTACGACAAGCGCATCAGGAAGCAAACATATTCCATTGATAAACATAACAACGACAACCTCTTCGTCGAATAACCACAGCATCGTTCATTCGTCGCGTGACCCGGACTGCTCCTGGCTCGAGATCCATGCCAAACGGCGACAGTCATAGTAATTGCCGTCGGACGCCATCACCTCCGGCGAGCAGTGGAAGCTGAATCGTATAATCGTCGGATTTGGAGAGAAGAGGGGTGGACGTTAAATCGAAAGGGAGCGGATTGGCGGTCGAGACAGGATAGTCATGGCCGCAGTCGCAAATGGCTCTCAGCATTCACATCAACATGCCATACAGCCACCGGCGAATGCATCTATGGCCTCTCGGGGCTCCCCTGCGTCCATTGAGCATTCGCGCGATGCTTCTGTAGCAGCTTCCGATGGCTCGTTTGCTGCACCACCTCCGCCATCAGTCAACACCAACGCCAAATCTGCGAAATCAAAGGGCAAAAAAGGCAACGTCAATCACAACAATAACAACGGCACCAACGATCCGATGGACGCTCACAAGGCTCTGTTATCCAAGATCTCGCAACTTGAAGCAACGACACATGAGGATGCGCACCAGTCTGCCGAAATCGACGCGGAGGTCAAGAAAGCGAATCGTGACCTTTCTCAGCTACTAAATACGCTCGAGCCGGAGAAGGGTAAACTTGATCTGCTACAGAAAAAGTACAGCGATCTGTTCGCGGAGATGAAACGAGTAGAGAGGGAGCACACGAAAGCAAAGAAGCGCGCGGATCAATTACAGAAGGAGAAAGAGGAGATTGGAAAGGATCGTGGTCGGGAACGCTCAATGAAAGAGAAGCTCGAGAAGCTGAGTCGAGAGTTGACACGAGAGAACAAAAAGCTCAAGGACGACTATCGCGATTTGAAAGAGAATTCTGCTCATAGAAACGACGAGCTACATCAGCGTCTGGAAGGGCTCGTCTCGGACGTGGAGGGCGTCATTACAAATCGACACTCGCCTGCAGAACCACAACAAGAAGTCGAGCATGATCGAATGTTTCGAGAAAAGTTCACATCGTTCCTTCTGCAATACGAATTACGAGAGCTACATTTTCAGAGTCAGCTACGGGTGAAGGAACTGGAGCTGGTTCAGCAGATCGCACGACACGAGCAATTACGGAAAGCGCAGGAGAACGAATTGAGCAAAAGCCACCAGCTAACGCGACAGGTGAGTACCTTCAGCCAGACGGAGAACGAGCTGCGCGGCCAATTGAACGTCTATGTCGAGAAGTTCAAGCAGGTAGGTCTGCTGCTGTCATCACACCGCCTCACTGCGCGTCTCCAAAATATATTGCCCCAAGCACAGCACCAACATCACATTTACATATATTAGCCAATGCTCTGCACCTGAAAATTCGTGCAAGCTCTCCTTCACAAGCATTCATTGACCACTCCCTCTTCTGAAGCAGGTCGAAGACACGCTCAACAATAGCAACGATTTGTTTCTCACATTTCGCAAGGAAATGGAGGAAATGTCCAAGAAAACTAAGCGCCTCGAGAAGGAAAATCTCACGTTGACTCGGAAGCAAGAAGCGACTAACAAGAACATCTTTGCGATGGCTGAGGAACGCGAGCGAAATGCCAAACAGATGGATCGGGTGCAAAAAGAAAACGAAAAGCTTAAGAGGCTATGTCGGGCGATGCAGGAAGGCGGATATGGCGGCAAGGCTGGGGTGGCTGTTGGGGGAGTTCCAACGCAACACGGCATGGATCCCAATGGCGACCATTCGCTTGCAGAGACGGAAAGCGAGTACGATGAGGATGACGAGGAATATGACGAGGATGAAGAGGACGAAGAGGACGAGGAAGACGAGGAGGTATACGATGACGAGGACACAGAGGAAGACATGGACCCAGATGAAGGGATACTTGTCGACGGTCAAAGAGCGTATGGACCTCCGCCACCTCCACCACCGCCTCCACCTCCGTTAGACGATAAAGACAAGCCGGTATATGTTCTCGGGGGCGGTACCAGTGGTCGAGCTCGTGGGCCTGTCCCTTTGATGAACGGAAATTCAGGCACGGGGCAAGCAAAGGCAGATCGAAGGCCCAATGGTGTTGCAGGCGGCAGCCGACACTGAAGTTGTCTTAAGAACATCATAGCGGCGTGCCCTTTCGATCCTTTCAGCTGACCACTGGCCTTGTAAATGTTCAGCAGCTTCTTTTGATACCAACCTTCGTTGTCAGACGATCAAAAATCTGATAAATTAGATGCAGGAGTAAGCGCACTTCATGCTTTTTATCGTGACCATCGTGCCATGTGCGAGATCAGCGCGCGCTTCGCTTGGCAATTCAGTGGAAGACATCACATCCGAATTTCAAGCTGCGGCTGCCGCAGCACCGAAATCAATCTTCCTTGCTACTCGATCCTTCTCTCCTGCTCTGCCATCGAGCTGACCAGCCTTCTTCGTCAAATCATCTCCCATCACATTCACTCCGCCACCCTTCTTCGGCAGATCTTCCAAACGACTAGGTCTCGGATCCGCGGTCCAGTACTCATGTCTCAGGACGCCTTCCGCATCGAGTCGCTTCCGGGGATCCAGCATCAACATCGCCATGAGTAAGCTCACGCCAGTGGTTCCTGCCGCTCGAAACTCCTGCATCCAGGCGGCGAATGGTCTTAGGGGCGATGGCGGATCATTGGAGATATAGCCGCGGAGTTTCTTTACTCCGGGCCAATTCTCCTCTGTAGGCGTGCCCACTTTGGTCGAGATAAGAGAAATCATGTTGATCTCGGTTTCGGGAATGGCGCGGAAGAGGACTTCACGTGAGATGAGTTCTGCGAAGACGCAGCCGCAACTCCAGATGTCCACAGCACCGGAATAGAATGGCGCCTGGTAGAAAAGCTCGGGGGGACGGTACCATGTTGTGATGGTATTTGAGGTCATCGGCTGACCTGGATCTGCAAAAGATCTGGCTAAACCGAAATCGGCGAGTTTGACAGCCCCTGATGCTGCTATTAACAAGTTATTGGGTTTGATATCACGATGAAGAATGTGGTTCGCATGGATGAAATACACCGCTCGCTGGAGCATCAGCATCCAGGCTTTGATATCGCTGGCGGTGTAGCGGATGCTGTTGTCTTGAATGAGTTTGAGAAGGTCACCACGAGGAAGATGTTCGAGGACGAGATTGAGGTTTTGATTTTTGGTGCTGAAGACTGCGTGTAGTTTGATAATGTTGGGATGGTCTAATTCTTGTAGGAATTTTATTTCGCGGATCGAGTCATATGAGATTCCAAAGTCTGCTGCTTCAGCGCCAATCTTAATCTTCTTGATTGCGAAGATCTTGCTGGGATCGCTGACCAAAGTCGCTGAGAAGACGTCTGCATATTGACCAGAGCCAAGTTTCCCTCCTTTGACATATTTCGATCGTTCGGCTGCGTCCAGTTCTGATGCAAGATCTGTTGCTGCTGGTAATGTAACTTGTTCTCTAGGTGCTGTCGATGTTGCTATATCCTTGCTAGGGGAGAGCTTTAATCGCTTAGTCGGCGGCTCTGGAGGGACATCCAGAGCAGGTGACGTGTAACCCATGAGCAAATTTGGACGGGTAGACCTAAACCTTTTTAATTATGAATATCACAGTAAATGGCACAAATCAGAAATACCACGATCAGGTCGATAGCGAAACACAGTGCCATGAAGTCGGGCGACTCTTGTTGCCTGAGGCGTCAATTCTTAATTGAACATGCTTGATCTGCGGCGGACTTCGGGGGTTCTTGGCGCGAAAGTCACTCCATTGACCAGCATCTGTACCAACGATGTGCAAAGGCCTGACATCAAGATCCCACGTTACAATCCGGCATTGAGCACGTCGCTCATCATGCCTGCCAAAACGATAATCTCATCATTACTTCGCGCGCCTGCGATCTCCCGTCAAAACGTCTGCTTCCAATGCCGCTCCTTACATCGACTGAACGCCATACCAAACACAGTTCCTAAACCAATTCCATTCGTTCCAGATGTACCAACATTTCTCAAATTAATCGGTCGATCACTCTCGAAACACGCCGCCGAGATTCCGAGTTGGGAAGCACTCTTCACATGGAGTTCAGATCAACTCAAAGAAGCTGGAGTTGAACCGGCCCGGACGCGAAGGTATCTGCTCTGGTGGCGCGAGCGGTATCGAAATGGCATCTACGGCATGGGAGGTGACTTGAAATTTGTGAAAGACGGCGTGGCAGAGCTTAAGGTGGTACAAGTCACGGCTCCAACCGATAACGCACACCTCACTGCTGGAACACTAAGTCAAGATCCGGGAATGATGAAGGTGGTTATTAACACGGAATCTGCTATTGACGAGGAGAAAGGCAAGGGCGCTTTGGAGGGTCTGGCGCCACCGGCACATATGAGCCTGCAACAGGCGAACAAGGTGCAGGTGCGAGGCATCAAGCTATTCCGTACCAACACCATCGGAGGAACCGGGGTGGAGCAGGTGAAAGGACGTACAGGCGTTGCAAGGCTTCGTGTTACTGAGGGTCTGTGGGAGCAGCGCAGGGGTCACAAGGTTGACGGTGGTGAGCGCAGGCAAGCAATGGTCAGGTCGAAGAGGAGAGCTGCCGAACGAAAGAATGCGAAATAGAGTCGCATATGTAACAACACTTGTATCGTTGGAGGAATGAGCTTGTCTCTCGTCTCTCATCGACGGGGCGCAGATGGTTTGGCGATATTTTGAGTCGCATGATGACGCTCATGTAAAGTCTTATTCGCGGGAAGGCAGGAGCAGTGCCCTTCCTGATGTACATTGAACATTTCACGTGGATGTCTGCCCATGTATGCTTATCTCAAATTCTCCCATATGTTCACAAGCGCGATCACTTTTGGCTGTGTACACCTCGGTTTGGCACCGCTTTTGGTCTCAATTGTTGAAGGTGAGGTTCGTCGTTACTGCCCCGGTAACATGTGGTCTAGTCTATGCAACATACTGAATGTGTACCAAGCAGGCAGTTACGACAGTAATTCCCTATTCGTTCGTCGTCATCAGCAATTATTGTCCAACTTTTGCGGCCAGTAGCCACTTCTACTTCCGCCTGGACATGGTTGGTGGCTTCTCTGGAGGCCCGTCGTGCCACGGGAGCAATCACTATCTCGAGGTCGAGCCCGATTCTGGCACTACATCAAAATTGACCGCTTTAAAGCAGCTTAATTTCAGAGCCATGAGGAGTGAAAATGTCGACAATGTCGTCGATTGACGGTTCCATTGCAGGTTGGGGCAGTAGCAACCCTAATATTGGCCCATGGTCTTGGCATAGACTTTGTCCATGACTCGTGCGCACAATTTCGACGACCGAACCCCACCGCTGGCGCAAATATTAAGCCCACACAGAAGACCCACTAAATACTGTAGACGTGACGCCTCTCACTGTTGTTGGACTCTCCGCGACGAGATCGACGGCGACATAGAACAAATTTCGGCAAAAATGGCGCCTTCATTCGAGCAGCTCGAGCGCGAGACCGAATTAGATGACGATGAGGAGGAGATCGACTTCTCAGGTGGGAAAGCGTGACTACAGCAAGGTTAATGTGTAACTGACTGGAGAGCAGATCTTCGAGCGCAATATGAGACGAACATGGAGGAAGGCCTAGACACCTTCGTGGTCGTCGATGGCCTGCCAAAGGTTCCAGCTGCAAGCAAGGAGAAGCTCATCAAGTTCTTGCTCCGCAGCTTGACAAAATGGGGAACCACATCAGAGGACAACGTTTTCATGCCAGTGGACGACAGCGGAACCACCGAGGGATTTGCATTCGTCGAATATGCGACTCCGGCACAGGCTGCCACTGCCGTAAAGAATCTTCACGCCACACCTCTCGACAAGAAGCACACCATTGCTGTCAACAAACTTACCGACATCGAGCGCTACGGACGAGAAGGACGCATCAATGAGACATACGATGAGCCAGAGATCCCGCCGTTCGAGGAAAAGGAGCACTTGCGTTGGTGGTTGGGTGACGCGGATGGACGAGACCAATTTGTCATGTACCGCGGCGATAATGTGGGCGTATACTGGAACGAGCGCGAAGGGCAACCTGATTCTATCGTCGATCGAGCACACTGGACCGAGACTTTCGTCCGATGGTCACCAAAGGGAACATATCTTACATCTATGCACAACCAGGGTGTCCAACTTTGGGGTGGTCCGAACTGGTCGAGACAGAAGCGTTTCATGCATCCCGGCGTCAACCTTGTCGACTTCTCACCAGACGAGCGATTCATGACCACGTGGTCTCATGCGCCAATGCAAGTCGAAGAGGGCAACCCTATCCTTTCGCTTGAGGAGGATGGAAAGAACTACATCATCTGGGATGTGGCGACGGCAAAACCGCTGCGATCCTTTGTCACCCTAGATCTTCCTGGACCCACAAACGACTCCGAAGGCAACCCGATCAAGAAGAAAATTCAATGGCCGGCATTCAAATGGTCAGCAGATTCCAAGTACGTTGCCCGTATGAATCCGGGTCAAAGCATTAGCGTCTACGAGCTCCCAAGGATGAACTTAATGAAGAAGACCAGCATCAAAATTGAGGGCGTGGTGGATTTTGAGTGGTCCCCAAGCAACCCTCAGCGTGATAACATCAAAGAATACGAACAGCTGCTCTGCTACTGGACTCCTGAGTTGGGCTCAAATCCTGCCAAGGTCGGTCTCATGTCGATCCCATCCGAGGAGATTGTGCGTACCCGGAACCTTTTCAACGTCAGCGATGCCAAGCTTCACTGGCAGTCGGAATCAGCTTTCGTCTGCATCAAGGTCGACAGGCACAGCAAGTCGAAGAAATCGATGGCGACCAACTTGGAAATCTTCCGTGTCAAGGAAAAGGGAGTTCCAGTCGAAGTCGTTGACAGCTTGAAAGATACCGTCATTAACTTTGCATGGGAGCCCAAGGGCGACCGATTCGTCATCATCACCGCTGGTGAAGTACCACAGGGCTCGCAGATCCCGCCAAAGACCGCCGTCTCATTCTTCGCGCCAGAGAAAGCCAAGGGTAACGCTGTGGGTAACTTCAAACTCATCCGTACTATCGACAAGAAGAACAACAACGCCATCCACTGGTCACCGAACGGCCGATTCGTCATTGTTGCCACAGTACTCAGCCAGCAAGGATACGACCTCGATTTCTGGGACTTCGACTTCGAGGGAGAGAAGGATGAAAAGGAGAAAGACCTGACTGCAAACCTGCAACTTATGGGCACCGCAGACCATTACGGTGTGACAGACATTGAGTGGGATCCTAGCGGACGATTCGTCGCCACCAGTGCGAGTGTTTGGAAGCACAGGGTGCGTCATGCGTCTTCAATAACGAACAACGAATCTCACAAAGCTGACATGATTCTTAGATGGAAAACGGATACCACCTCTACTCTTTCGCCGGCCAGCTTCTCCGCGAAGAGCCCATCGAACAATTCAAGCAATGGACCTGGCGACCTCGCCCCGAGCGTCTCCTGTCCAAGGAAGAAATCAAGAATGTCCGCAAGAACCTCCGCGAATACTCACGCGCCTTCGAGGAGGCCGATCTCGCCAAACGCAGCACCGCCGATCGCGCCGTCATCGAGGGTCGGAGGAGACAGCTCGACGAATGGCTCGCATGGCGCCAGACGACCACCGAGGAGCTCTCCGAGGAACGCGAGGATCTGGGTCTTCCCGAATTCTCCGAGGAGCGTCGGGCACTCATCATCGACGAGCAAGCGGGCGAGAACGAGGGCAAGGTCGTGGAGGAGATCTTCGAGGAAATCCTCGAGGAGTCGGAGGAGATTCTGGATTAGATGGATGACGCAGAGCCTCGTAGTCTTTCGTAACCCAAATGCATCATGTAAACGAATCAGAAGACCCATCCTGTCATGTCAAGTGATACTGTTCTGCAGAACGTCCCACGTTGACGATCCCAAGTTCGTCGTACTCCGGATGGCTTGTCGGTGAGACCGACCAAGCTCGGACGTTGTGTTCGCGGCGATGGACTGATCGTGCTGGCATTTCGTCCAAGCGTGGTAGCGCCACCCGCATATATTCCCATCCTCATAACGGCCATGTTGATGCAAAAAGGCATGACGAGATCGTACCTGCTGTTCATTTCCGACCATGGGTGAAGCAACGTGCGAACCCTCTCGCCAGATAGCGACCGACTCTCGTCCGCAGAACACGGGACGAATCGGATATCGGGATCTCTCCCGATGTGCCTGGATCTGGGAGACGACGTGTCATCATCCGATGAGCACGACGAGGTATGTATGTATGTATGTGTGCCGTGACGTGACCGGATTTGAGATCCGCTACAATGGGGGGATCGATGCGGCGATGCTTGGGCACGAGGGCCGCTCGTGGCGATGCGTGGATTCCCAGAGTGTCGGGTGTTTCAGAAAGGAAACCTCGGGCGAGGATTCCGTGGATCGGGATTGATCGGCGGCTCCCTGTAAGGGGTGACGTGGACGTGGATGCCCTGCTTGCGAGCCCACTCGAGAGCATCTCGAGGCAAGTCCGAAGAGGGGCCCACGCGCAATTCCCTGAGGTGGCCCAGCTCGACGATCGCTTTGACGGTGACGCCGTTGATCCGGCATTGGCCGGTGTCGAGGGTGTGTAGCGCAGGCGCGCGTTTGACGAGGGGCACGAGGTCCCCGTCGTTCATAAAGTCCGTCCCCAGCACCGCCAAATGCTCCAGATCGGCCAGCAGCGCATGGTCGAACATGTCGCGCTCGAAGGCGTCCCATACCGAGTCCTGCAGGATCCCCGGCCGGTCTATCCCGATGGGGTGGTGTATGACGAGTTTCCGGAGTGGGATCCTCGGCCTTGCGTCGCTCTGCGCCGGGCCTGTCCTGCGTTGATCTAACATTGCTAAGGTTGCACTTATGGAAAGGTACGGCATGTCGAGCTCGAGTTCGCGAAGTCTCGGGAGGTCCAGTGGGAATGGATGGATCGTATCGCCGTCGCGCGTGAAGCCCCGGGGCGACGTTTTCGCGCCCAGCTTCAGAATCTCGACGGATGGTGGGAAGAGGATGCTATCGAACGCCAGTCCATCGAGATGCAAGCAGAGTTGTCGCAAGTGTTCGCAGTGCCGCAAGTCGATATTCGTCCCCGGGGTGACTCTGACATCGCGCACGCAGATGTTGAGAGACTGTAACGATGCAGCTTCGGATAGAGCATGCTGCAACTCATCGTAAGGCCAACACCGGGTCTTGATGTGTAGTGTGAGGAGATTTGAAAATTGCATCCTCGGGATTGTGGGAACGGATTGCCCCCTCTCCAGCATATGACCCGTCAGGTCTAATTCCACGTGTTTCAGCTGCGGCGTGAACCGGGCGAAAAAGGAGTTCAGGACACTCTCGGTAGTCTCGACTTCGTGGCCGACGACGATGTGGACGAGGCTCTTCGCGGGATTCAAGGCTTCGACAAGCCCACGATCGAAAATGCCAATGTCCGGTAGAGTCAACTTCTCCAGCGTAGTCTGACGAGCGATCGCCCCCAGGACCTTCTGGATGTCATAGTTCTTGCTCGTGATCGTCGCAGCGCGGATCTTCCGCCCAGCGGTATTGATCGCAGTCGAGACGAACGCCGCCCTCACTTTCCTCCGGGCTTTGCTGAAGTCCAGATGTGTCCAGAGCCTTGGTTCGGAGCGAATGAACGCCCTCCACTGCTTGGAGGTCCTCATGATCGCCACTCTCTGCCGGAAGTCCAGATACTCCAGAATGTTGAACGCGATCTCCCGCGGGAGCAACGTGAAGGGATCGATGCTCCTCTCGGGCGCGAGTTCGCTCAAAAGTGCGCCATGCGCTTTCCGGAGCGCCTCGTAGCCTTGGCCGACATGCCTGACGGATTTGAGACCATGGGCGTAGATTTCGAGCGCAACGCTCTTGCGTTCCATGCCCACCAGGACTTTCCCCGCGCGGAGGTAACCCGTGGGATCCTCACGGGCGACGTTGATAGCCTTCTTGGCATCTTTGAGGGCGGAAGGATAGTCTTCGAGGCGGGCGTGGCAGGCTGCGCGGTGGTCGAGGAGTTGAGCTGAGACGCCCGCTCCGGCGCGGCTGATGGCGCGGCCGAAGCATTCTATTGCCTTCTTGTATTCGCCACGTTTGTAGTGATCGCGGCCTTGTTGCGAGTAGAGGTCGCTTTGCATCACGAGTGTTGTGGAGGTTATATTGGCTGGGTTTGATGTTGTTCGGTGGACGCGCTCCGATTTGGAGGCTGGCGTCGTACGTGAACGCGTTACCTTTCCGAGGTTGTTCTACACTTCCGCGAGAACCCTCTCGCAAGAGACACAGAGACTCGTTAGGAAAATTCGACGTCCGAAAGAGTGGATGTATGATGACCGTCTAAAATACGGTCTCATAAGTTTAGGGGTTGTGGAGGGCAAAAGATCATTCAACGCCGTGACGTTTCCGTCCAGCAACAAACCAAAGTTTGAAAAGAATCACTCAACACATGCAAGATCGGCTCACAATGTACCGAAAGAAAATCTTAGAATCAACAGAGACATTCTTATTACGAACTATATTACGTGTCCGCGAAAGCCGAAATTCGCAAGCAGATAAATTTGCCAAAAGCCAAACGCAAGGAGAGATCTTGATTAAAAATCAGGACAAGAGAGAGGAAAGGGGAATCTCAGCATCAACAACAACAACGACAACAATGACGGAAAGCAAATCCAAGGAGTCCCCCACTTCTTCCCAGCATCATATTTTTTCTTTCTTTCCATTTCCTTCTCGCTTCGTATAGAAATAGTGGTTTCGTTCTTTTTCGTCTTCGTTCACGTCCAACTTCACAGCGCAAAGATCATTCCGCACGAGATGGTCTTTCCTAAAGGTTCTCGGTGAATTTCGTCTCCTTGCGATCGGTGCTGGTACCCGAGAGGATGGAAGCAGGGGGGTTCTGTGCGACCGGGGTGACGCCCTGGTCGGCGTCGTAAAAGTTGTCTTCGTCGTCCTCGGTCTCGGTGCCGGCGACGCTGGCGCCGCGAGCAGGGTGCTCGTCGAGGGAACGCTTGTGGAGCTTATTCTGGTCCTTCTTGGGCTTGAGGCCGAGGGCGGCGGCGAGACGGCTGGCGCGGCCGGGCTTGTTCTCGTCATCGTCGTCCTCGTCGTCGTCGTGAGCGGTAGTAGCTGGGGCGGCGGGAGCGGTGTTGGCAAGGGTGGCGGTCGTGGGGTTGGCTGTGGCGGTGGAAGGAGTAGTGGCGGGGATCTCGGTCTCTGTACCAGGATTCACTGGGAGAGGAGTGGGCTTTTGCCAGGTAGTGAGAGTTCCGGGAACGATGCCAGCCTCGGAGGTAGCCTCGATCGCGGCGACGGTGGGCGCGGGACCTGCCACAGGTGCAGAAGATTTCTGCTCTGTCGAGGGCCTGGCTAGTGCTGCGACAGTCGCCGCCTCCTTGTCCTGCTGAGCGACAGACTTGAACTCGGGTAGTTTCTCAGAGTTCTCCTTGCCCGACTTCGGCTTGAGCTTGTTGAAGAAGCCCTTGAGACCCTTCTTCTCGCCCTCAGCCGTGTTGGCAGGTGTGACGGTCTCCGAAGTACCAGGACGTGAAGACTCACCCTTGGCGATGCTACCGCCGCTACCAACGACGGTCGGGCCGGCTTGCTGCTGCTCGGGCTTGAAGCGTTGCTCTTCAAGCGGGTCTGGTGCACTTTCTTGGGCGCTTGTCGCCGATGCCTGCGACGGCTTCACAGCTGCAACGGGAGCAAAGGACGAGGCAAGAGCTGTGTTGCCAGCAAAGACGCTGCCGACTTTGTCGGTCACGGTCTTCGCCTGTGCGGCTGCCGTCTCGTCATCTTTCTCGTCTGTAGCGGACTCGTGGTAGGGGACAGTAGGGCCGAAGCTGGATGCCATCGGTGCGACACCCTTTGCAATGGCGGCTCCGATCTTGCCCGCCCTGGTCTGAGGCTCCTCAACTGTCTCCGGTTGCGGCTGAGTCGACTTTGCGACCGCAGCAATGATGTCGTCGTCCTCGTCGTCTTCGTCATCGTCATTTTCAGGAATCTGCGAGATGTGTCTCTCGAGGTCAGGACGAGTAGTGGCCAACGTGGGCACGGCATCGTTGGAGAATCTTGAAAGCGCGCCTTGTTGCTCGAAAGGAATAGCATCCGACCTCGCGACGGGAAGCTCATCGTCCTTTACCGGTTTGGAGGTCTCAGGCTCGACGATGGTTGGCGCAGAAGTTGCAGCGGCAGACTCGGAGTGAGTTTCTGGGACAGTAGGGTCCACGGGAGCCACGGCGAGGAAGTTGCTGTCCTTGACACCCTCGGATGTGGCGGCAGCAGTGGGCGCTGGGCCTTGCTCGACTGGGACAACAGGCAGGAATTCCATGCCTTGCGCTGCCGCGGGAGCAGATGCGTCGTTCTCGGTCGTGGCAGCATTGGCATGCTCAGCTTGTTGCGCATCCAAGGCCTTGGAGTCATGGGCAACATCAGCGAGGACTGCTCCGGTGGCGGCGCCTCCTACAACGCCGGCAGCAGTGGCAGCGCCTGCGTGGCTTTCGGCCTTCGGCTCCTTAGCTGATGATTCCACTTCGGGGTCTTTAGCGTCCTTGTCCTTCGAGAGCTTCTCCTTCAGTGCAGCCAAAGCAGATCGGTGCTTGTTGACGCCCTCGTTCTCGGTGGTAGACTCTTCTTGATCGTGTTTGACCTTCTCCGCAACCTCTCCGAGTGTGGCACCCGCAGCGACTGCGACCGCGGCCTCCTTGGCGTCGATCTTTTCGGCCTTCTCGGCTTGCTTGATCTCAGCCTTCTCCGCCTTGGCAGCGTCGTGCTCTTCCTTCTTCTCCTTCAGTTTGGCCAGGAGGGACTTGTGCTCACGCTCTTCCTCCTCAGTGCGGGGAACGACGACGACGGGCTCGGCTTTTGCAGCCTCCTTGTCATCCTTGTTGCGCTTCAGCTTGGCCAACAAGGATTTGCGCTCTCGCTGTTCTTCCTCGGTCTCGATTGGGGAGACGGGCTCTTCTTGGTCATGCTTGACCTTATCGGCGACCTCGGCGAGGACAGCGCCGGCGGCCACCGCAGCGGCAGCCTCCTTCTTGTCTACCTTTGAAGGCTTCTCCTCATCCTGGGCGTGCTTGGCTTCCTTGTCGCCGCCTTTCAGCTTGGCCAATAGGGAGTGGTGCTTGCGCTCCTCTTCCGCTTCGACTGCAGCAGGAGTAGGAGTAGGCTCTTCTTGGTCGTGCTTGACCTTTTCAGCGACCTCGCTGAGGGTAGCACCGGCGACAGCGGCCTCCTTAGCTTCGCTGCGGCTCTTGTGCTTCTCCTCCTTCTCCTTGTTCTTGTCCTCGCGACCTCTCAAAGATCGGAAGCCGCTGAATCCCCCTAAAAAAGAACGGCGCTTCTTATTGGTCTCATCGACCTCGTCCTCGACGTCGTCATCGTCCTTGACCTTGTCGGCGACCTCAGCGAGGGTGGCACCGGCTGCACCAGCGGCGGCGGCATCCTTGGCATCATATTGGCTCTTGCGCTTCTCTTCCTTAGCCAGGCGTTTCTCTTCTTCTTTGCGCGCCTTGGCCTCCTCTTTCTCGCGCTTTGCGACAGCCTTGTCTTCGTCTGCAGGTCGGTCAGTATGGCATGTCGATAAATTTTCAAGTCGCATCCATCAATCATGAACTTACTTTGAATTCTCTTGAACTCCTCCTTTTGCAATCTGGTCTTCTCCTTCTCTGCAAGTCGGGCATCGTCTTGTCTCTCCTTCTCGAGACGAAGCTCCTCATCCCTGGCGCGTCGCTTCTCAGCGGTGTCGTTGAGCTCGTCGAGAGTGGGCTTCAGGCGCGCAAGGGCGATGGCTTCGATCTCTGCTTGATCCATGTACTTGCCACCACCGATGTGTGTCTTGCCCGGGTGGCGGGCTTTCTCCTCGCGTTCCTCAGCAGCACGCTTGCGGGACTTTTCCTCCCACTCCTCGAGCATGGCAGGCGGGACCTTGCCAGTCTGAAGGAATACCCGCTCGTCCAGAGCGTGCATCTGGGCGCTTACGCGCTTCTCAGCAGCAGCCATGAGCTTGGCGCGGTCATCCTGCTGCTTCTTCGCATCGATTTGGTTGATGCCAGAGTTGAGCTGAGACATCTGCGAGCGGATCTTGTTGGCCTGTAGCTCGTCATCGGAATCGTCGTAGTGATCACCTTCGCTGGATGCGCGGCCGCGGCCGAGAGCGTTGCGGACAGATAGGCGGGAGGACAAGCGCTTTGACTTGTCTTCGTTGCCATAACCATAGTACTGTCGGTAGCGGTCATTCTCGAGGCTCTTGTCAACCTTGGCCAAACGTTCTGCTGCAAGCCTGTGAGCAGTGTCCTGGAGACTGATGTATTGAAGCGCCTGTTGCTTGATGTCCGGTGACACAGAATTGGCGTCGGCTGTGGACTGGTTCTGACTCGCGTTTTCGGCGGCCTGCTGTGCAGCACGGTTTTGAAGGCCGTACATTTGCTTCGCCAACGTGACTGCCGATGCGTGCAGAGCGGCATTGTGGGTGGCCTCGTCGACTTCGGGCTGAACTGGCGGGTGCTCACCGAACATGCTTGGGTCCATGTGTAGATTGTGCACGCGTGCAGCCTGCATCGCGTCTGAGTCCCATCCATCTGAAGCTCCCTTCAAGGTGGAGGTGCGATGCGATGCGGTAGCTGCGCTCAGCGCATTGGCCGACGAGTTGTGTGAGTCGGGGTATGACGGGTACGGCTCGGCAGGTGTCGACTCTGCTCGCTGGCGATTTCGGTTGTGCGATGCGGTCGCAGCAAGTAGCGCATTCGATTTGTAGTCAGGAGTGCTGCTTCCGGCCTGAGGGGCCTGCGGGCTCGAGTTCTGGTTGCGAAAGGCGAGAGTCGCCGCGGAGCTACCCTCGGCGCTCGCGGTTGGCTGCCAGAAATCCAAGTTGCTACCCTTTCCGTGTGCGAGTAGAGCAGCCTTTGAGCCAGCGGTGCTCAACTCTGGCTGCCACAGCTCTTTCATTTTGTAGTCTTTGGCCAGCATCGCTGCCTTGCCCGCCGAGTCTGCGGTGGTGCCGCCCAGGCTGGGAAAGCTGGGTAGATCTTGCGGTTTTGCATATTTCAGTGATGTCGCGGCGCCTAGAGCTCCTGTCAGTCCTTGCTCTCGTCATCCGCATTGAAATGAGAACTTACTCGCAGCAGAGAGCTTGCCGTCGGCGTCAAGCGGACTGTTGTGCTTGTGATCGGGGTTCGTGGCAAGCAGCGCTGCCGCTGAGGCCGCCTCAGATATTTTGTGGCTCTTCTCGTGGACCGAAGGGTCGGGGCATGGCGGGGCGTCGCTGGCGGTTGAACCGCTGTGTTGGTGACCTCCGACCATGATTGAGATGGAAACGGCGCGATGTGCGTCGGGGTTGAGGCCGAAAGGGTTGTATGCTGACCAGGGCGATATTAGGTGTTAATCTATACTGTGGGTATCATTAATAGTCGTTGGTGGTATGGGAGCGCATTAGCACTGCGTATGTGTCGAACAATTGCAGCAGTGAGAGTGTGAGTGAGAGGAGGGAGGAGAAGCAATGTTTGATGGGTGTAGGAAGACAAACGATCAGGTAGACGCCGGGTGAGCTATGATGGGGTAATACATACATAGCACGTCCTCTCTAAGCCAGCCGAGCGTCACAGACCGAGCGAGAGAGGGAGCTGGAGCGCTGTCATCACCACTCACACACATACTTACCTAGCAGTATTGTGTGGGTTAATTAGCGTTTGTCGTTTTGCTGTGTAGATCTGGCGTGTGGCTGATTAGTCTTCCCGCCCGACTGGCCTGCGTCATGGGCGACGTCATCGAAAACGGCAGGCCGAGTGTCGCCAAGTCGATGGGTCTCTGATGATGAGGATTGGAGGGAGGAAATCATGACAAACCGGGTTTGTGGTTTGTGCACAAC
Organism: Dissoconium aciculare CBS 342.82; assembly: GCF_010015565.1. NCBI lineage: Eukaryota > Fungi > Ascomycota > Dothideomycetes > Mycosphaerellales > Dissoconiaceae > Dissoconium > Dissoconium aciculare. The sequence goes on from NW_022984954.1 coordinate 282,265, forward strand.
GACACGGACCTCCCAGTCCGACCTGCAGACTTCTCCATCGCGTCCCTTTCGCGTTGGAAGTTCCTGTGTGCATAGCCACCTAGGTGGTAGTGGTGGGGATTGGAGGGATCGGGCGGTCGCAGCAAGTGCCGCACACGGTGAGGAGACGACGCGCAGATCTGAGGCTCGAATCCTTCCAGACGATCCTCTTGCCTTATAGTGTGAAGCATACAAATACCCATGAACAACCCAGGACGACGACGACGACTGCCACCACAGAGAGTGTATCTACACGACGAGGCTGTTTCTAAACATGTAGATGGTCGCACAATGCCTAACGAAATCCGACCGGACCGTTGGTCTCCCGCCCCAATGGAGGACCAAGCGTCCATGCTTTTCGAACATCGTCATCTCCCATGCGGCATTATGGATTTTTCCTGGTCATTAGCCTCTTCCGTAGCCACAGGCCCCATCGCGCGCGGCACAGGATGGTGATGTGTTGCCATGGTTGTTTACAGGAAGAATCGAAGTAAACTAGGTATTTGCAATTATGTGAGGCGCCTCTTTTGTGCATGCATGCAGGTGAGTGGGTATAGATAAATATATGTCTTCACTCCACAGACGGTCGACTACAGATCTATCGGCGGCCGACAGTGAGATCTCACACCGGTAAAGTCATGACATCCGTTGTCCAATGACTTCATACGCTGGATGACCTCCGCCTTCACATCGCTGCCAACCCCACTAGCCGTGGCCTCCATAGTTCTACCCTGCCATACTTCACATGCGCCCAGCATCGTCGCTGTCGGTCTTCAATTCCCCACCATCCTGACCCCGAACAGTCTCGCTGCTATCGCTCTCGGCATAACTATCTGAATTCTCCTCCTCCAAACTCCAAAAGACCTCGCGACCCGCTGCCGCGCGTGGAAGTAGATCAAGCGCGTGCATGCGAGGTTCTCGGCCGCTCTGGACGCCGCGATTGACGTTGGCCAGGACGTTCTCTAATTGGAAGGGATGCTCTGGTGCGACGCGGCGGAGGACGTCGGCCGATCGACGCCAGTGGGCGCCGAAATGGTTCTCGTCGTGGTTGTGAACACCAGAGGATGAGGAGGACGCGGACGCGGACGCGGATCTGCCTGTGAGAGAATATACGAATTAGATCGTGTGTTGGGGGGTTTCCTCAGGGAGCGGCACGATGCGAACCCCAGCGCGCGGCACCCTCGCTCCAGCCTTGGTTGTTATCATCGCCGTCGTCATCGTCGTCGTCTTGTTCGTTTTCATCATCGTAATAATCGTAGCCTGTCCGCATGCTGTGCTGCATCGGCGAGAAACCTTCGCCGGCGGCACTGCTGCTAGGCACTCCACTTTGAACGGATTCGCCATCGTCCTCATCCTCGCTGCCCTGTTCGCTCGGATCGCCGGTCTCTGTGCCTTCCTCGTCGCGCTGAGTGCCTTCGTCGTCTTCCTCATCTTGGTCATCATCGCTGCTTACAACGTGTGTTTGATTCCTCCAGCCGCGCCGGAATGTCAGATTCATTGGAACCGAGTTGATGTGGCTATCGCCATCATCGTCGCCATCGTTGTCGCCACCATCTTCGTCTTCATCCTCGTCACTGTCTATTATAATTGTCCTTGTTGCTCGTGCACGCCTCTGTTGTGTAACGACCGGGGCATCATCGTCATCGTCGTCGTCGTCGTCCTCATCATCGGCCACAGTGATAACTGAAGGTTCGTGCACATCCTCGCTTGTAGGTTCGCCTTCATACTCCACTTCGTCGTCGTTGACGATGAAGCTGTCCATTTCGGGGTCATTCTCGTCCTCATTCTCGTCATCGTCCTCGTCCCCAGAAGAGGATGAGGTTGAGATAGGATATTCGCCCTCGGCGCGGCCGAAGGCATGCAGCAGGTCTCTTTGCCTCATGTAGTCTTCGATGTCTATGTCTCCCTCATCATCCTCTGCCTCAATATCTGCGAATGGGAAATGTTCTGCACCTTCTGCGAAGATCGCCTCATCTTCGAGCTCGAGATCATGGTCGAGCTCTTCGCTCATGGAATCGGAATCGTCGGACCACAAGTCGTGATCGTCGTCGTCAGTGTCGCCGTACACTCTTTCCTGACAAGCGTGACACCAGCCATCCTCAACCTCGTGATGGCACTCTGGACACCGCCAGACATTGTCCTCATGGTCGCGAATCGCTACGAGCCGATTTGCGTGTCTTCGGAAAACTCCCTTGAATAAACCTCCTGTTCTGGGGTCCTGATTGGCTCTATCCTGGGCGACTGCCTCCGCTTCTTCTCTTGCATATTCCTGGTGCTTCTCCACAGTCTCTCCGTCGTCGAGGAGCTCATCCTTTCCTGTGAATACCAGAACGAGTTCGCGGATCACATATGACGGGTGTGGTTCCTCTTTGATCACAGTCCGACAGTCCGGACATGTTGGTTTTGGCGCCTGGCCCATCCACCGCGACAGACACGAGTAGCAGAAGGTGTGGCCACAAAGCAGGGTGTATGGTTCGTAGTGCAATCGTAGGCAGATCTTGCAAGTGAGCAAATCTCGCATAGCACTGATATCCGTCCCGAGCGCTTTCAATTTCCCTTCGTGGGCACAAGGTTGTTTTTCCATGACTGTCATTTGCATTGGAGCATCCGCGACTGGTATTGGAATGGTCGTGCCCGCGGGCTGCGATTCTGTATCTGAAGGCGAGGCTGCGGAAGGAGCCATGGAGGGAGACGAAACCTTGCGACGTTTACGAGGATTACCCTCCGTTGTACGGCAGGACACGTCGCTTTGGGGCATGGCGGTGCGTGCGTGCAAGTCTCGCCGACGATGTTCAATTGTGTTGGAACATGAGGTTCACAGGTGATGTCCGATGTGGGGTGCTGAATGGGTGCCCGGTAATAATGTTGGTGACAAGCCGGGGTGACGAGGAAGGTAAATCAGCAGGCTGTGTCGGCAGTGATGCTGTGAAGTCGTGCCTGGCTCATCATACTGCAGTTGGTGAGATGCAGGCGAATTGGAGTCTCGGTGAACAGGCCACGCGATGCACGGTAGACATGCACATAAAGCTTAGCACGTCGACGTCGATCTCGTGCCGCACTGCTCAGGTAATTTCGCGATTGCTGAATAAAGTGTTCCGGGATCCGCACTGAACACACGACCCGAACGCCGCCAAGGACACGAAATCAGCGCGAAGGCCAGCACGCGAGTGGCTGCATTGCCGCATGACGCGACTTTCACATGTCCGTCCACGAGTCCGTTTGGTGTTAGGGTCGTCGAAGGTGCTGGCAATAATAAATCTCACGAGCCGGATGATAACCACCTATCTTGGTAGATACCCAGATACCTAGGTATACTTTAACAGACTTCTCCTCTCGCTGCTGCCACTACTTGCTCCGGCGTCAACCGCGAGCACTCTGTGGAAACAATGATCTGACGACTTCTCGTCAAAGGAGCCCTTGACGGCTGAGGAGCACGCCAATCTCGGTGTCGAATTAGACGTCGTCGAAGATTGATCATGTCGTGCTGCCCCTCCTTGCGGCGCAGTCGGATACTGCGACAGTGGCAATCAAGGCCTCGCTGAAGCATGCAGGTAAGCACAGAAATAGTCTGCCTACCAGACCTGTGACAACAGTAGTAGTGGAATGTGAGAAGGATAACACATTGGTTCAATGTAAACCTGAGCTTGTACACAAATCAACCTTGCCGTTGTTCTCAGTATTTTCCCTCGACACAGTCCAGGCCCTTGAGATCAGTACGAAGACAATGAGACTGCGCTCCTCTGCAGCAAAGAGTACTCTACAACCCGACAAGATGATAGCCATGATCTATCGCAATTACTATCAGAGTTGCGCTCGCGCGGGAACGTCCTTCCATGCCTCGTCGAAACCAGCGGAACGGACCCAAGTCGCTCCCGGCATCTCGACCGAATCAATCGCCATATGCGCTAGCTGAAGCCAATCATCATGCTTGAGTCGGAAATTGTCTCGATCCTCATAAGGTTGGGAAATGCTCTGTCCGTGAGCGATCGCTCGTACCAACTTCGAGGCATGACCGTCGTCCGGCAAGCGACACACGCGGTCTTCGATCTCGTCGAACCCGGAGGGCTGCTTGGGTTTGTAGTCGCGAATGTCTTGCATCCGGATCTCGGGCGACTTCCGTGACGCATACATGATGAGATCGGCGCGGATCTTCCATTCCAGCAGTCGCGCCTTGTCGGCGTCGCTCAACCAGTCCTGCTTCAAGAAAGCGGAGAAGAAGATGGAGCAGTTCAGCTCGTGGATGAAGAAGAAGTCGTATTTGATCGCCTTGTTGCTCTTCTGTGCGCCGGCTGTGTAGTATGCCGCGGCGTTGGTCATCTCGGCGGTCTTCTCCGCAAGTGCTTCGGGCTTGACGCGGACCTTTGCGGCGTAACTCAACATCCGATCGCCAGCACGTTTCATGATACCGTCGCGGATCTTGTTTCCATCAGACCAACGAGGTGCTTCGTAGATCTGCTTGTCGGCACGAATGTCGTCCAAGAGCTGCACGATCGAAGGCAGATTATCAACGTCCGTCACTTTCCGAGCAGCTTCTTCAGCAGGCAGAAAGTAATCCGCAATCCACGCATCGTGGCAGGCTGCTTGAGCTAGTGCTTCGGCAATGATGGCTGGCTGTCCAAATTCAATGCCAAAACCAAGATGAATGATCGGGTGGAGGAAACCAGCGTAAGTCCGAGCAAGCAAGTCGTTTGCGCGCTTGTCTCCAGCCAGAAGGTACTTCTGTAGGACCTGCTGCCAGCTTGTCTTCTCAATCTCCCGCTGAAAGAACAGAAGAAAGGTGGAATAGTGTTCCTCTGGCTCGAGGTAGGTGGCAAAGAAGGCCTCGTCCTGCAGACGGTCGATGATGGACTCGTCCGGCTTCATTTGTGGGCGCTGATAAGTCTTGTTGTCCCCGTATGCTTGACGCAGGTCCTCGGCTGACCCTCTCAGTGCCCAAACCGTCAACAGGTGGTGAGCAATGTGGTTGTGGAAGCCATCATTGTTGAAGAAGATGTGGTAATCGTCATGGTTCTGCTGTAGGAATTGCGATGTAAGCTGAGTGGCCTCGCGCGACAACGGCTCGCGATATTGTTCCGGACGTTGACTCGTAGTCAATTCAATTTTGGTCGCAGTCGCCATTGTTCGAGTGAATAGCCTTGCAATGTCAGGAATGATGCTGCGGCGTGTGGTGATGCGGTACATGAAGGCCACTTTTCAATAGGTTTTATTCTACCCGGGCGGACATCGAACGGAAGCGATCTGCATTTATTATATACACGCCGGGTCCAAATTCATTGATCATGGGACAAGTGAAGCTTGATAATCGCCTCTTTGATTTGTCCGCGAGCTACTCAGCAATGTGCGTCATGCCAATGTGATGCTCGTGCCCTCGGAGCTGCTAAAGACTGTAAACGCGAGCGGCGAGCCATTCGGGGCCACCGGAATTTGCTTAGGTCCGTGGATGAGATCAACACCTGCGCCTACAGCATGTGGCCATTTATGACATTTCCCTGTTGTCATTTGTTTGGCCTCTCTGTTCTCGGCTGGCACCGTGCGGGACGATTGAGACGAAAAATAAACACCCACGCCCCGCCCTTCAAATCCAACTACACACAGTTGGAGTTCCAAAGCAATCACAAATCACACGTCCAAAGTAGACTCAAATATGTTATAGACCTATTCAATAGCTTCATTTTGATCTACTTATCCCGAAGATACATGAAAGAATGGAGTTTCAATCGTATGCCTTCGAGATAAGCAGATCAAAAGGAGGCTATTGAATAGGTCTACAACATGTGTGAGTTTGGTCTACTTTGCACGCGTGCTTCGTGGTCGCTTTGAAACTTCAATCGTGAGGAGAAGTCGAAGAAGACGTAGATGACCATTTGCCTGAATTTCAACATTTTCAATGCTCCCGCACGTGACTTGAGAGCTGCCGCCGCCAAGCCCGTGATTGATCTGCAAACGTTCCAGTCGCCTTGTTCGATCGATCAAGCCACGAATCGGGCATCTCGACCTGTGATATTCCCGTCTACGATACGGAGGCAAGCTGAAAACTACACAGTGCGACTGCATGCAGCCCTCTGGAGGAGATCAGAGTCGAGCTCGGAGGGCATACATTCGGGGACTACCCAGGTAGCTCAGAGCGCGATTCCGCCTTCCGTTTCAGGTCTCGGGAAAGTCAAGATGCACGGAGCTTTGGCCGGTCGGCAGCTGTTGCCCTATATCGCATCCTTGATTGGGCGGGCGGGCGGACACACCACCCATGGATTCCAAGGCTTCCAAGGTTGTTGGCACTTCCAAGGTTGTTGCTTCGAGGCGGAGAAATCCCACGCTACCTTGGTCCTTATTACTGCATGTGCTCGGGCTCATTACGTTCTACATCATTCAGGATCGATGGTGAAACACTCCTGCTCTCTCCTCCACACACTCACACTCACACTCACACTCACACACACTCCATATAGTGATGATAAGTATATCGCCAACTCGCATTCGGCAGGTATCTCCACGGACACGTTGTCAGAGGATTTCCACCATGTAAGATTACTTTCTGCGCGATCATCAGGACGGAAGCTTCAAAGCGATGCGCACCGGCGACGCATCGAAATTGCGTGCGGTATGGGCATCTCGTAAATTTACTGTCAGTATTGTTGTAGATGAGCTATCGAACGATGGGATGGCCCTGAGAGAAACAATGGCCAGGCCAGGCACCACCGGGCCAGAAGTGTCGTCGCAAACGTTGGCACTTAGCGTACAGGCTGGGAAGGGAAGTTGGCAAACGTCGCTGACGGCAGCCATGCAGCTTTGATCCTAGAGGCGGTCCAGGATCATCGACTAATTACCGTGCTGTGTATGTACAAGTACAGTATATATTACCGCATATGTGTGTCCTCTCACTCCACAGTACAATGTGGGAGTGCGGCCAACGACATCCTGGCTAGGGCGGCGGCCGTCGTCCCCTTTCGATGTCCGGCACACCAACCATCTCGGACGGGACGGATCCTGATACAACATGGCAATCAGGCCTGAATCCGCCTGATGTCAGAGCAAATCTCACCATCCGTTGCTCCGCAGCGCAATGCGGACCGCGTGGCAGTTTCGCGGCGTGGTTTCGACTTTTAAACGAGGATTAAAGCTTGGACTTGTGCGATTGGGGGATCTCATGTATATGTATCGCTGCCATCGTCCAGCCTGAGCGTGACGATTGTCGATCTGTGAAACCACCATTTTGAGTTCTTTTGCGTTTTCTTTGTCCGTCGTGGCGATTGTCAGCTTCACCGAAAGGTCTTCGATTCATCGTTCCCAGTGCCTGGTCGCACTATATCCAGTCTGATACGACATTTACAAATATCCTACGAAAGCAGCAATAGATTACAACCAGCTATGGCGGTCCAGGCGACGGTCAACTCTCAGCCGCCATGGATGGCACGCAGAAGTAGAAAACGATATGATCTCGACCTGCAGATGCTACCAGTAAGTGTGGCAGAGCCTCGTCGCTCGGCTCGAATCAAACTGATCCAGACACCCCGTCCAGCAACCGACCATCTCCATCCCACGGAAGAAGTCACTGGCTTCGGTACACTCTGCATCATCCATCGATATCAACAGCCCCGAGAGCGCCATACAAGACGACAGCAGCAGGACTGCCAGCATACGCGATTTCAACCAGGGCGACTCATGCAGCAGCACATCGTCCTCACCCATCCTCGAATTCCAATCGAAATCGAAGACTCAAATCGAAGATTCTCGACCGCTATCATCGCTTCCACAGGCCGCCTTGCCACGACGAATCTCACACTCTTCACATTCCGAACCGGAAGCCACCGCGCTGCCGTCAAGAAGGCCGAGTCGCGTCGCCGTCCCGCCAGACGTGGTCCAGATGCTGCGGACGCAGATCGCCGCCAACGAGGCGCAGATTGCCGCCAATTGTGCGCGGATGGCGGAGATCCAACTTGCCGGCGATGAGGCCACCGCGGGGATTCAGACCCGTCTGGCCGCCGTCTCGGAGATCAACGACCAGCTCAATCAGCTACGATCCTTGCTTGCGAACATGTAGCATTGGCATCTCCAGCTCAATTTCCATCCTCACGGGCTATAACCCATCGAGATCAACGGCATTGATCTTCTTGTCGCCTCCGGAGGTTGCCACAGAGCTCCTGTTGATGCGGATTCCCACCAGCGCTTGCGGTCTGCGCCGTAATCCTGTCGTCAACCGGGGCCAAAAAAACACACATCGATTCCATCGAGGCGGCTCATCAACCGTCTCCTGTCGACCACCTACGGTCGTTCCTCGGCCGCCGCCGAAATCCCATCTCTCTTATACCCCGATGTGTTCCAGGCATCGCAGCCGATAGAGCACACCTCGCGGGGGGTGCACAGTCCCACGTCGATCATGCGATGCGGTTGATCCAACTGCGTAGAAAATCAACTGGACGTCCACATTGCTTTCGTGGCGGGAAATGTTGTCGGGGTGGCGAAGTGAGCGGGTCTCACTTCCCTGCTCTCGATCACGACGATTGTATATAACTTACACATCTATCTGCTAGAAATCATGATTTTCCTTTCGAAACCAACCTTTTCAGGGGGGCCATCGGTGCTCATTCCTGTCTGGCAGTCCTTGCGTAGCTAGGCAATGTGGCGTGGTTTGGTGTGGCCGCACGCGGGCGGAAAGGATTGCTGGGCGCGCCATGTAATGACAAGTGGACACTCCTACGTCAAGCGCGCGTGCCGACTTTTCAATTGCTTCTAGATTCCCGGCGGGCGAAAATATGCGCCGGCGTCTTCGATCTTCGAATACGGCCGTTGGTATTCAGACATCCACAGGACGTTCGAAGCTGTCGTGGCCCGAGGATACAAAGGACCCTTTAGGGGCAGCAAAATATGGGCGCAGAGCAAAAGTTCACACGTTGGGCAATCGATGCTTTCCCCTGGACGAGGGGGATGGGATGGGATGGATGTTCGACGACAAATCTCATCTACAATGCCACACGGTTAGGTTGATTAAGGCATCATGCTCCATGGAGAGTCGATGCACACGTCGCAGAGGTAGAGTGCCCCCCGAGAATGATCGATTTCATTCCGGCACGCCTGCGTCGTGACGTGGAGGACTAGCCTTCTAGGCGTGAGTCGTCCACGACGCATATGGTTCACATCATCTATTGGGAAGGACCGCATGATGGGAATGTAGTAGAGGTGTGTCGCATTGGTATTCGTGCACGAGAAGATCGTCAATGACATAGATTTCACTTTGTTTGAACGAAAGTATGTTCATTCATGCTTTAACGAGTTGCCTCGACGGTAAATGCAGTGCTCTGTCTGCACCACGACCGCACCGGTCCAGTGCGAGATTCGGGGCTGACAGAGCGGGGTTCCCATCATCAATCTTTTTTTCTTCCCAGATAAGAACACAAAAATTTGCAAAGCTCGCTGATGTCCGTTGGTAAATCGTGATCAAACAGTCGCAATAGGTCCGTCGTAAGGTCGTAAGGTCATGGTAAGGGAATGTGCCTCGCGGCATTCTCTGGTGGTTCGGCCGTCCAAGTTTGGGGATTCGCATCCGTAGGTCATCATAAATCTTGTGGCCTCCGATACGGGATGGGCTTATGTATGGCATGTCTCAAGGCCAAGCCCGTCCCTGGTGGCAGTAACCGCATCGTCCGGCAGGGGCTCGTCCACAGTTGCACAGGTACATGGACCCGGGCATGGCGGCGGCGGGCCTGTACATCGAGCCCTGGACATGGCGCGGAGGAGGCATTCGCTGAGGACTCAGCTGCCGAAGGTGATGCTCAAGGGAGCTTTCCATGCCACGGGGACTGTTGCCGCCACTGTTGGTACCCTCGCTGCTTCCGGCGTCATTGCTCACGATGGAGTCCCGGGTGCCTCTCCTTCCTGATCCGATGGCAACCGGCATTCCTTGGATGTGGCCTTTGCCGGAAGTTTGACCGGGACGCTGACCGGGAACCATTCCATCATTGGCCGAGAAGTTCCGGCAGATCATGTAGGCTTGCCGGGCGGCGTTTTCCATGGCGAGCTGCGGAGACTCATACGAGACCTCGGTGCAATACTCCCGATTGTTCACTCGCACTTTGCATTGATAGCCGGTAGAATCGGCGAAGGGCTCGTAACGGGGCTCTGGCCATTGCCGCCGGCTGCATGTGCCTAGTGAAGAAAAGTCAAAATGGGGTCGAACCCGACGATGTGGTGCAGGTGAGACAAGGATACGAGAGGTGCGACATACCAGCCAAGTACATGGTGTAGAACATGATGACTTTGACAGGCGACCTGTGTGATCTGACGTGTTGGTCCTGATGCTGATACTGACGCGGGTGGTGCGTCGGGCAGGTGTGGCTATCGATCTGTGATTTCATACGGCGTCGTGGGGATGTATGTGTTGTTGCTCAGCAGGAGGGGGACGATGCGAAGGAGTTCAATGCTGCCCAACAATGCAAGGTGAGTTGGCAGAAGCAACCGGGTGTGATCTGGAAGGATAGACGACAGACGGGTATATAAACAGTCAGAGATCACCACGATAATAAGGCATCGTGGACGATATGTCCTGTCTGCCAACGAGCCGAAGCGGGAAAAAAGGCGACAGGCATCGAGGATGCCACAAGGTCACGAATCATCTGTATGCCGATAGGCTCAAGGCGCAGGAAGCCATTGAGCTGCAATGACACCAGAACGCTACCCGATGATGGGTCCGCAGAGTGATGTGCTGGCGGTGGATCCGACCAGCAGCGATGGAGGCAAAGACGGAGACCGCTGAGCACTCGACGTTCGACGTGGTACACATGCCTCTAAGCGCAGATCGAGACAGAAGTTACGCCGGCTCGACGATGGCGCCCCACGGCGCGAAAAGTCTTGCTGCCAGAGCGTCAAGGCAGCCCAGAGCGCGCGCGGTTTGGCAATGCACAACAGTGGCGAAATCGGCAGGGAAGAAAAAATAACAAGGTCGACGTATGTCGTGCAGTAGCAGTGCGTTGCTTGAGTACTCTCGCACCACAGGTAGACTTGCAGCCCTAGCCGAATATGTTGAAGGTAAAATCTTCGAGGGCGGTGGTGGTACAACTTTCGCACAGCACTGTAGCCACGGACACTGCATCAGCAGCAATCATTTGCGGCATCAGCAGGATGATGGGCGCCAATGCGCTCGAGCGCTAGTACTCGCACAGCAGAGGACAGAAGGGGCGACGGATAGGCTACTGCAGAGTAATTGTGAACACGTCAAACATGCAGATCGCTGGTGCGCTGGTGTGCTGCAGCTGGCGTGTTTGCTCTCGGAGAGATTATCTCTTTGTCACCTCGTGGTCGTACGCAAGGGATGGGACATGTGATGTATGCCCGACGTCCGTAGCTAGTCTGCCCACGAGTGACTGGAAGGCGAAGAGCCGGACGAGACCCCGGAGTGAAGGCCCCGGACACCAGGACAGTCGAATGAGTCACCATGCCTAGCTGGCAGCGGTGGGTTTCTTGCATTGCACCACTCGCTCGCTGGCAGCCAAGAGCTTCAGAAGACGATCAAGAAATGTCGAGAACGCACGACGAGAGCGCACAATGGCCGACACGACAGTAGAAAGGCGGACAAGCAGGCATTGGCATGGCACCAGTTAGCTGTCGTGGGAAAAGCAGGGCCGGATGTATGTGTTGTCAACTGGGGCAGCATGGGAGATGCAGCCACCTGCCGGCGTGGCACCTAGACGGGATTAGGTGGAAGACGCGACGGAGGTTGGGCAGACGATCCCACCAGGGCCATCCGAGCCGACCGACATCATTTCCATGACTTGTCTGTCCCCACGATCATGATGGTCCCAACGTTGTCGGCCAATTCCCGGAGACTGCGATGCTCGACACATCCCAGCAGCTGATGATGTGTGATCGTGGACGATTGCGAATATAAATACTACGTCCATTGCGGGCATTCGGGAAATATATAACCGACAGGCATTGACTACTGTACGTACGGTGAAAGTGAGGTGGCGCTCGGCGCGCACCGAGCCGAGATGGCACGCATATACAGAATGGACTGTATACTGGATACCATACCTGGGGATGCCACGCTCATTGGAGCGCACGGAATAATTCAAGCAACCACGGCCTTCAGGTCATCAGACGATGATGGTCATGGTTTCATCGAAAGGCAAGTCATTACTCCAAGCCTGTGTGCGATCAAACCTGTATGTGCTTTGCAATTGTTTCGAAGGAGGTTTTGCCTGAGGTGCGTGCGCGCCGAGGCGGAGGGACTGCAGGTAACGAAATACGGGCGATTCGCCCTTGATCGTGGTGGGCCCGTCCGCGCCCGGTGTGAGATACCACATCCACTCCACTTCTGGCCAAAAATGACGATAAACCATGGTGAGAAAAGGAGTAAAATTAGGCAACATAGATCATGAAACAGTCCGTCTTTTGCCTGTTCTCGCTCGCTGGCACCGTCCTCGTCGGTTTGGTGATCGGTTATTCTGCGTGAGGACTGACAGTGGTGGCTGCCGAGACATCTGTGCAACAATCGAGTGTGTCGTGTAGTGATGCACCTGGTCCAAGATGATGATTATCGTGTTGTCCTTGTGGCGGCGTCTCATTTGCTGCAGGCGCGAGAAGCTCGTGAAGCGGACAATTGTCGGAGGGCGGTGAGCATGCACGTCACCCCAAGGTCCGACATGATAGTCCTTATTGACGCCTTCTTCGTGCCAGCGGGAGCCGACATATTGACGAGCGCTATTCTCTCGACTACCTCCCTCTGGGTGGAGATGGAACCGCACACATTTTTGGTGTACCAATGCACGGTCGGTGTCAATAGCAATATTGTCCTGTAGTGAGGACAGCAACGCGTTCGCCCTCGTAGACGGGAGGCTTGACGCTTCATAAAGCCTCCGCGGAACTTTCTATTGTTTCACGATGCGCGGGACATCTGGGAATATCGATCCGCATCCACCACATAGCTTGTCATGTGAGGCAAACACTTCGAAGCAATTCATTCGTATCCTCTGCCCACGAGCGTGTAATCTCGAAGGATCGTAGGAGGGCATCTGCGCACTGCTCCAGGCGGTGGTGCACCGTTGTCGTCAGCAAGTTCGCTGTAATGAGCCGTGCCCGTGAGCAAAGATTCTTCACCGGTTCACAGAGCTCGTCACGCTAGTTGTGAGTTGGGCCCAGATTGCTTTGTTCTCGTTATTGTTGCTCGCTTTCTTAAGGGTTTACGGGTATCTTCATGTTGAAGTAATTCATCGTTGGCAATGCCTTTAAGTGGTTACAGGCACCGATAGCGGTACGCTCTGTGTGATAGTGAATCCTCTTCGAGTACCGAGTATAACTAGTGATTTTACTCACTCTATCGATAGTCTTGGGCAATTCTCGGAAAATGTCAACAAAGCCTGCAAAGCGGGACGGCCACAGTGCAAGGAGTGTCCCAATGCCGACATACGCGCCGCTCTCCACACTCAATGTACCGACGCCCTGTCTCAAGTCTTTCGAAGTGAGGATATTTGGCTCATCGGTTCGTAGATCTTTCACCTTTCCACTGTGATCAGTGTGAAGCAAAGGTTTCTAGGGAATGTCTTTCTTGTATTGATCTGGTGTGACATCATACTTAAATCCGCAACACCAGGCTTATCTGATAAGCCCCGCGGTAATATTATTATCGCTTGGGCTCATGGAGAATGACCTTGTAAATCCGAGAGAGGACGATTGCGGGAAGGTCACCCGAGACCTGCCAAAAAGTCCAATGTCGTCACACGGTGTCGCACGACCACCTGCAGCCAAGCTGTGAAGTTCGCGTAGTTGATTTGTGGCCAGAGATAAGTTCTTCTCCGTGTAGCCATAGAAACACTCACCCAAACCGCAATCACCCTCAGTCCGGACCTTTTCAGCCTCTATCACAACGGACACGCTCTCAAGATGGTCATAACCGACGATCCCTCCCAGCTGGAGGTCGCTGATCTTGCGGAGCTCTTAGCAGAGGATTCTGGTGTCAAGGTCGCTGGCATTGACATTGATGGGCAACTGCGTGGAAAGCTGATGTCCAAGAAGAAGTTCCTGTCCATCGTGGAATCCGGGTTTGGTTTCTGTTCGGTCATCTTCGGCTGGGACATGCATGACAAGACTTACTTCAAAGAGCTCAAGATCAGCAATAAAGAGAATGGATATCGGGACATGGTGGCCGAGGTAGATTTGAGCACATTCCGTCGCATACCCTGGGAGAACAACGTCCCGCTGTTCTTGTGTAGTTTCCGCGAGCCGGACGGGACGAGTTTGAGCGCATGTCCGCGGAGTCTGCTCGACCGCGCTGTCGAGAAGATCGCGTCGAGAGGCTGGGGTGCATTGGCTGGAGGTGAGTTTGACCATTGTTACGATCCACCGAGCTGGCTGAGCTGACTGTTTTGTTCTTCGTGCCCAGCTGAATATGAATTCTACACCTTTCGAACACCGTCCTCGAAGCCGCACAATTCATCTGAGCAGAACTCCAGCACAACTGCCACTTTCCTACAGAGAAATCCTGTCAACGACCTTCCTCATCTTGAAGAAGGAATGTTCGGCTATTCACTTACGCGACCCGTACACAACCAGGATTGGTACTACAAGATTTTCAACACGTGTATCGAGATGCGGTGTAACATCGAAGGTTGGCACACCGAGTCCGGACCGGGTGTATACGAGGCCGCCCTGGAGTACGGAGAGATCAGAGAAATGTCCGACCGCGCCGCGCTTTTCAAATACATCACCAAGAGTGTGTCTTCCAACTACGGCATCACTCCATGTTTCATGGCCAAGCCGAGAGAAGGTCTTCCGGGTAATTCAGGGCATGTTCATGTTTCCTTGAAGGATAACAAAACCGGCGCGAATTTGTTTGCCCGGGACTCGCCTGACAAGGACGCACCATATCCCGACGCTACGCATCTGTCAGAGGTAGGCCGCCAATTTCTTGCAGGTTTGTTGACAGGACTTCCGGACGTCATGCCTATTTTGGCTCCAACAATCAATAGCTACAAACGCCTTGTAGAGAATTTCTGGGCGCCGGTGACCGTATCTTGGGGTCTTGAGCACCGTGCAGCCTCGATTCGATTGATCGCACCACCGACGTCCTCCCCGAAAGCCACGCGTTTCGAGGTCCGCGTGCCTGGTGCGGACACCAACTCACATCTAGTCATGGCCGCCATACTAGCTTTGGGATACTGGGGCATCGAGAAGAAGCTGGAAATCCCTATTCCGCCATTGGGCAAGGGTGAGGATGTCGGGAATGAAGCCGATGCTGGGGAGCGGCTTGCAAAGAATCTGAAGGAAGCAGTAGAGAGGTTTGCGCGCAAGGGTAGCGTAGCAAGAGAAGTCTTTGGCGACGATTTTGTTGAACACTTCAAGGGTACGAGGGAGCATGAATGCCGGCTTTGGGACGAGGCCGTCACTGATTGGTAAGTGGTATACTTTCTGCCTCGCTCCGGCCACTCGCTCCTCTCCTGTCAACCGGCACAAGCCCTGCAAGTATACGAGTTCTCACTGACAGTCGTTGCGATTATAGGGAAGTGAGAAGATATATCGAGACTGTTTGATGAGCATGATATTCGACTCAGATAATGCTCCGCCGGATCATGCAGTAGCAAGAGGACGCAACTTGCTACTAGGGATCATGATCACTCCGCTCTCTTCGCAGGTCGGTAAACGTAAGGCAGAAACTCATTTCGTCCCCAAATCCGTGACGACTGCGTTGATGACTTATGGCAGTCATGCATCTTCTAGAGCATATTGAAAGAATCAGAGCGATGGCGATCTGAAGCTGGTTTCAGTGCCTTGGTGAGGAAACTACGTCCGACGGAAAGCAGTCGTAGCAAATACAATCGGTTGGATATCGAATTCGTCAGGCCGTGGCTGTTATCTTGGCTGATCGATCTGATCTTCACCGGAGCGCCTTGCACAGAGACAAGGCCATTCTGCCAATGCGACACATTGATTGGAGCCTACAACTACTCTCGAAATGATCATTATGATGCACGATCACTGCAGGTCTTGGGTTGAATTCGCAGTATGCTGACGTTACCCCGATGAGAACCCCGAGATATCTATGAGCTAACCAGATTAGGCAATGAAAATTGCAGATCTACCCCGAACAGCAACTCCGCACCCCTTGTCTACTCCGCGATGAGACGTGAAGTTTCATGGATGGTCACTCCGTTGTGTTCATGTCCAGGCAGCAGAAATCGAGAGTATATATAAGGTTGTGATCATGTCATGAAATCAAATGGACCATAAACTCACAGAACCTCATCCTATTCGATCCTCATACATATCTTGACAATACAGAGTCCACCAGAAGCAAACAGACACAGTTCTTCCAATAACCCCAAACATCAGCAACGATGTCCTCGAACGATTCAATGAACCAAGCATCTCCAATGAAATCATTCTGGAAATCGATCCGAGAAGAGATCCGGCAAGTCCCCGCTCTGCAGTCTTCTCAGACACGCCAACGCATAGCAAACGACGAGAAAGACCATGAGCGCCAATCTTCCAAGGCGGCCGAGAAGCAGCGCCGTGAAGACGAATATGAACGACTCAACCTCAAGGAGAAGGTGGTGCACGGAGTGGGAAGCCCTATGCGCATCTCATGAAACCCGAGCCTGTACGAGTGCTTGGGAACGTACAGGCGCCTCACTTCCATGTTCAAGATCGAGTTCGCGAAATTCGTTGATTGGTTTTGACGGTATAATTGCGCTTGAGAGGCATGACACGACGAACCGCGCCCATGAACGGCATGATACCCACCAGTCCTGTTCAGCTGACGATAGCTGAGCCGCGTCAAATGGAATCCTGCAAACCAGGGTGCTGCAAGGAAGGTTCTCGAGAAGGACGCGATATTGGAAGCAGCCATCGTGTCTCGCATGGCATCGGACGACAAAGACCGCTCTCATTGAGCGAAGTTTATCTTATCGATAGCGCATCCGCTTATATCCGCGTTATCGCCGAAGGGTTCATGTTGTATTCTCTTGGTGTTTGGGGTTGTACTCCATCAGCCTTTTGCAAACGATATTTTACTTCGATAGTCAGTACGTGTATACAGAGATGCATGATTTTCAATATCGGAAGAGCTCATCGTACTAAACGTGGAATCTTCTGCCTGTCTTCGGAACCCGTGCGGACGATGCATGTAGTGACGAGATATGTGACGTATTACATTCACATTTCCCCGTAAATCTCCAATGCGTAGTGGGGTCATATTCACGTAGGGCCTCAGCGTTGCACGAGTACGACAAGAGGAGTATTTTTAAGAGCATTCGACAATTGAAAGATCGAATAGAATAAACTGTCGAAGCTGGCATTGCAAGAAAGCTGCGCATAATGTCCTCCACGACCCGAAAAATCACAGATGTGTTGCCTCTATCGACAACACCACAGCGCCACATTCCGCAACTAGGCCTTGGAACTTACCTCTCGCCTCCAGAGCGCACCCTGAACTCATGTCTCGCAGCTTTGAAAGCAGGATATCGCCAGGTCGACACTGGGCAATATTACGAGAATGAGGCCGAGGTCGGACAGGCCATTGAACAATCTGGAATTCCGCGTGGCGAAGTCTTTGTGACGACCAAGATTCTCACGGCTGGTGCATCCGTAGAGGAGAACTATGAATCGTGCATTGCGAGCGCGAAGAAGCTTGGAGGCTATGTTGATTGTTTCTTGATCCACTCGCCCAGTCCCGGACCGGAGAAATTCGGACAAATGTGGCTCGCATTGGAGAAACTATACCATGAAGGAAAGGCAAAGTCCATCGGTGTGAGCAATTTCGGAATTGGACAGATCGAAGCGCTCAAGGGCGTGGGAAGTGTCTGGCCACCGCATGTTCTGCAGATTGAGGTGAGTAGAAGCCGCTTCTGTGATCCGATCGATCGCGCTACACTGCTAACAACAAGAATCTTTTGAACTTGTAAGCTTCACCCGTGGCTGCAGCAAAAGGAGGTTGTCCAGTACAGCCAAGAAAAGGGCATTGTCGTTCAGGCCTACTGTCCGATCGCCCGCAACCAGAAAGCCGATGATGAACAGCTTGTATCAATTGCTAAGAAACATAACACCACACCCAACCAGGTGTTGATCAGGTGGAGCATTCAGAAGGGCTGGGTGAGCCTTCCGAAGAGCGATTCGCCTGAGCGCATACGTTCAAACGCCGATGTCTTCAGTTTCGAGCTCGATGACAAGGACATGGCTCTTCTAAATAACCGTGATGAAGGGCCGAAGGGTGCGCTGGTCATGGCTGTAAATAATGACAAGGTACGATAAGGTCCACAGACACAAAGGGGAGATGACTACCTAGGTACTTTCAAGAGACACTACAACACAACACATGCGAGCTTTTGAATTCCCTCGAAAGCTGAATGAAAGTATGGATCCAAGAGTAAATGGGAGTGTACAGGCTAGGCTACCCGCGCTGTGTCCCATATATACGTCTCACAGGCACAGCTCAACATGCGCATCGGGATGGACGTAAAGGGGGGGGTGGGATTTTGAGCAAGTAAGCAGATGACTTTCAATTCTTGCCTACCTTTTGACCAATACATAAACACACTTTTGAACTCGTGATCGACTGATGTGCATCACTTCTATTGCCAAAGTATTTGTACAGGTGGACAGCAAGAACAAGCTCGGTAGCCGGTTTTAGTCGATCGGATCGACAGACCTGCTTTCGACTTGACAAGCGCTACATCGACGAAGGACCCCGATCTTACGAAATGACTTCACCGAATGTTTCTATAGCCCAAGAACATCGCTCCTTCATGTCATAACTACCTAGAAACCTGGGTACAGATGCACATTGATAAATGATGAAGGATGCTCCTGGGAGGACTCATGCCTCAGGCATCTTGTGACACCTCATTTTACACCTGCATACAAGTGGCGTTGCTGCTCCAGGGATGTAAGATTCGCGCAGTATACATCTGAGGTACTGTCGTTGACAACGTGTGACTCTTCCTGCTAATACTATGATATCTCACGAGTTTGACGCCCCTCTTCTAATTTCCTGGCTCCTCGCAGGGGGGTTCTTAGACTCTTTGGAGAGATGGGATCAGTTGTGAGGACCGACATTGTGATCGCGATACGTCCACAACACGTGGCCAACATCGCCTCCGGTATCAAGGATCACGAGTACCGCAAATACCTGCTGCCTCACGCAGTGCGGAGGTTCTGGATTTACGAGACGAGCCCGACGTCTGCCATCACTTACGTCGCGACGGTCAGCCATGGCAAACAGCCCGGGGAGATTGCAAACGAACAAGGCTTGCGCAACAAGGAGTTCAATGAAGGGAAGCTCACGCATCTTGCGAAATACGCCTACGAGATTCTCGACCTCAAAAAGCTGGATTCCCCTTTGAAGTTACAGGATTTCATCGCCAAAGGCTGGTTGGGCGGCCCGCCACAGAAGTACTGCTATATCAAGGATGCTATGATGAGGGCACTGCGCAACTCCCCGACGACACGTATCATTCCTGCCTCTTCACAGGTCTCAGATCGTGCTGGAGACAATCAGCAACAGACGGTTGATCATCAGATACCAATCGCATGTAGAATGAGTGGCTGCATGTATATGGGCTGATAATGTCGCACAAGTGGAGGGAGGCACTGCAGGCGTTGCCATGTGAATTCGAGTGCCCAGAGCTTGCCTCGTGGCAAAACTTCTTCGGCGCTGCTCGAGAGCGTGAAGAATACGTGCAGCCGTGTGGCACAGTGTCTTTTGTGTTCTGACCATTCCGTTGACGATACAGAGCTGGCAAGATGTAGAGTCTCGGATGAGTTGCCGCTAGGAGGCGAGGCATCGCCGAGCGAGACTTGGAAATTTGGAGTATCGTCCGCTTTGGTGCACTGCTTGTTACTCTTGTGCCAGCAATTCATGTACGTATGAAGAGCTTCCCCAAGGTCTGGACCAGCCACAACCATGTACTACGCCAAACCATCAACAACACTCACCAGGCCGCCCTGCAGTGGCTGCAGGATACTCGGATGCCTGATATCCGTGAAGGATGGACCGGTGAGAGATACAATCTGAGCCTGAGAATTGTGATATGAGGTCGTGTTTGATACTGGCCGAGGAATCATAACAGTGTCCGCTTGAGGAATATTATCCTTGTCTTCTAAGACCGTGACCGCCTTGAATGCTTGACTGGACGCAGCTGAAAAGACCGGAAGTAATACAACGACGCAAGATCCAAGCCATGATTCGAGCAACGTGTGCTGACCTCGTGTAAGCGCTGCAACCTACGAGCGACATCCTACTGTTGAGCCACCCAGTCAGTAGCTAGCCTGGAACCATTTCACAAGTCCTCTCTGTGGCTATGGCATGCGTAGATACTCTCCAAATCGCACCTTCCCGCGAATTGCCATGGCGCCACGATCTCACAGATGTGCATGGTCTGTAAAATCAGGCGTTCAACGATCGAAGACATCTTGGGCGAAAGGTACGCAATCCTTAGACTCGAATGAGAGACGACGCGGTGTCTTTTGCTGGAATAGTCAGCTGAGGTCGACTGGGAGGTCCATCCAGAAATACTGCGTTGCGATAGATGTGACGATAGCAGCATTGAAGACTCGAGGTCTGGTCACTTTCCGCACCCATTCTACTGGAATGACGAGAGAATCGACGAGTATCGGTCGAGGAAATGCATCAAACCATCACTATCAAAGAAGTGGAGGAGGAAAGAATCGACAGAGCGCCGGCTATAGTCCCTTGATTGACGTGCATCTTCGTTCCGCAGAGAAGGGTTCTCAAGATGCTCAAGCTACTCGGCAGGCTGCTAGCCTTCAACAAAGGCTTTTCATTTGGAGTGATGAGGAGCACCGCAGCCGACACATGGTTTTTTCTTCTGGTATGCAAATGTTTTCGAGGTCATCTGCACAGGTCGAAACTGCAGAGAAAATTTGTATCTCGCAGTCCACGGCCCGAGGAGAAGGGACACGAAGTCTTGCCAATGCAATCCAGACCCTGGGCCATGTGCACGTATTCGCGCCCTGTAATGAATGACACCGCGGGATTTTAAAAAAGTTTCGCATGCGTCACGCACGATAAGATACGCGGCGGCAAGCTAGAGCGACTACATGTCCATATATGCCTCACACGAATATCCTCTCAATCTACTGCACCGCATTCTACTGAAATTCACTCCTCGTCTGTTGTTTGCTTTCTCGCCATGTCTGCCCGTCACTGCACCAAGCGCCTCAGCACCGTGAGCGTCGCGGGGCGTCAAATCGCTTCGCCGGCTACCAGCACCGCCCGCTGCTTCACCACCTATGAATCGGAGCGCAATGCATCCTCTGTCCGTCGGCAGCATTCTGGATCCAAAAGAACACAGAACATCGTAGCAACAGCAGGTCCAATTCGACGCGCCGCATCCACAGCTACAGCAGCATCGAGTCTTCCTGAGAGTGTGAAGAATGCTATCGAGGTAAGCACGGAATATGGATACCCTGGGAGTCATGAAGATTACCATTGAGCATGATCTGATGCTTCGGCAAAGTATAATGCCTCCCTACCGACGCCAGACCCGGCCTCGGACTCAGCTACAATGCGCCTAGTTGATTCGTACACCCCTTACATGGTCCCGACCTATGTCCGCCCGACACCCGTCTTTGCGCGAGGCGAGGGTTGCTATCTATTCGACGTCGAGAACCGTCGATACCTCGACTTCACGGCTGGCATTGCGGTGAACGCGCTAGGCCACTGCGATCCACAGATGAGCCGGATCATGTACGAGCAATCACAAACCCTCGTTCACGCCTCAAACCTGTACTACAACCAATGGACCGGTGCGTTGAGCCAATTGCTCGTGGAGAAGACTCGCGAAGCTGGTGGCATGAAAGATGTGAGCCGAGTATTTGTGTGCAATTCGGGCAGCGAGGCCAACGAGGCTGCGATCAAGTTCGCACGGAAGTACGGGCGGTCGATTGATCCATCGGGCAATAAATACGAGCTGGTCTCCTTTCAAGGCTCCTTCCATGGCCGAACAATGGGTTCTCTCTCTGCGACTCCCAACCCAAAATACCAAAAGCCTTTCAGCCCGATGCTTCCAGGCTTCCGCTACGCGACGTACAACGACATTTCTTCTATCAACGAGCTTGTCACAGAGTCTACATGTGGTGTCATTATTGAGCCCATTCAGGGCGAGGGCGGCGTCAACGTGGCCACTCCAGAGTTTCTCCTAGCTCTTCGCAAGCGGTGCACAGAGGTTGGTGCGCTTCTCATCTACGACGAGATTCAATGTGGTCTCGGTCGTACTGGGCAGTTCTGGGCTCACGCGTCTCTACCGCGCGAGGCACACCCAGATGTTCTGACTACCGCCAAAGCGCTGGGCAACGGCTATCCGATCGGCGCGACCCTCGTGACTGAGGAGGTCTCCTCGCGCATCGTCACCGGCGACCACGGGACAACATTTGGCGGTAACCCGCTCGCCGCACGCCTGGCACACTACATCGTCGGCCGGCTGGCGGATTCTGAGCTGCAGTCGTCAGTGCTTGAGAAGGAGGCGCGATTCCGCAAGCACTTCTCACAACTACAAGAGCGATTCCCAGATGTCATCACGGAAGTGCGCGGTAAGGGTTTGATTTTGGGCTTGCAGCTAAGCGGCGACCCGACGCCTGTGATCACAGCTGCGAGAGAGCGCGGATTACTCATAATCACGTGCGGAACCAACACTTTGAGATTCGTCCCGCCGTTGATCATCAGCGAGGCAGAGATTGATGAGGGCATGCGGATCTTGGGAGAGGCGATGCAGGTGGTGTTCAAGGAGAAGCCAGGGCAAATCGAGGGCACGGACGGACAGCAAGAGATGCGGTGAGGAGGAAAGGAGGCGGTTGCACGAGATAACGGCTTGTACATATCTAGGAAATAGTCGACAAAATTCTGAAGCACATCGATCATTCACACGTCCGAAGACCGGAACGCATCTTAATGCACCATCGGGTCTGACCGGGTGGAGTTGGAGTCATAAAAGGATGGAGACCAGCGAGACCCTACAACGGAATGGTATCGCGCAATTGCACCGATTTTCCGCCGGGCTTAAATTACGTGAAGAGAACTACGCAAATGGCTTGGGATTACATCGTGTGAACTTTACTCACGTGCTGCTTTGTTGGTATCCGCCGCGACCAGGACAACTAAGCCGAAGAGGTCGTAGACGATATTTGAAGGCTCCTATCTCGAGGACGAGACGGCGCGATACAATCTCTCCACATGCATGGTTCTCTGATCTATATCCAGTAGTCTGAACAGCCTGATTAGTGCGCGCCTCAGGGTCCGGCTCGCCTCACATCACATCACACCGCACAGCACCTTACAGTCAGCTGGGCATGTTACTTTTTGGCGTTCGTTTACGCTGCCAGAATGATCGTCCTAGGGACTGCACCCTTATCTTGTACATTTTATGTACATATTGTCCATCATGCGCACGCTGCTGGCCACTGCCCACCACATCGAAATTGTTGTTGTATACAGGCATGAGGGCAAGCCGGGCAGAGCGCTCCGTATCGTATGGCAGCACTACGGAGCCTAGCCGGGGCCTGGAAACTAATTGCCCCCTCCCAATACGACCTATTACATAATTTGATAGTAATTTTGCTCCGAGAAACTGTTCTCCCAAGCCTTCAATCTCAGTGGAAGCGACATCTCGTGCTACACTAGCACCGGCATACCACAGATTGGGCGATCACGGCGTGCCTTGCTCCGTGGCGGCGAATTGGCCGAACCAAATCCACCTCCGAATGTTCGTGGCCATATGCGCCTAGCCGTGCAGCTTGTGCCAAAAACAGATGGAGGAGGACCGGTCGCGAGATAAACATGAGTCGGCCGGTTCGGCGTGTTATCTTTTGCATTGTACCATTCTTGGGAGATAAGCTGCCCTCTCCTCTATCGCTTGGCGAGTGGCTAGAGTGATCATGTATAAAATGAAGTCGTGCCGCGTGCATCATGCGGAGACCGCATCGTCTCGCCCAACTGCTCGTCGACCGGCAATACGAGGACCGTCCTCAGCAGGACTCTTGTCAGAACAGTCCGCCCGGAGACAAGATGCACCAAACTCTGCCATCTTTGGCCAACGCTGACGCAGAACAATTGATTCATGGATTGCAACAAGGCCGCTTCCGCAGCATCGATCTAGTGAATGCAAGTCATGGACTGCTCTTGAGCCGGAGGGAAACATGACTGACAGCTAAATATAGGCGTACATCGCGCGAATCGAAGAGGTCAATGATTCGCTAAGAGCCGTGACGCAAGTCAACCCCGATGCGCGTTCCATTGCCTTGCAGCTTGATGATGAGCGTAGACGAGGGATTCTGAGAAGGTAGATATTTCCGCTCTTGAAGTCGGAATAAGCAGCGCTGATTCACAAAAGCCCACTTCATGGACTCCCGATCCTGCTCAAGGGCAATATCGCCACCTGTGACAATCAAGAAACCGATGGTATGACGACGCAACGGCAGAAAGCCTGGTAGCAACTTACACGTCTACACGGAACTTTGGCTGATCGTCTGGTAGCTGGTTCATTTGCGTTACGCGGCGCGCGACCCCGTCAGGACTCTACCATAGCCAGAAAGCTCCGAGAAGCGGGTATGATCTTGCTCGGCAAAACACATCTCACAGAATTCTCCATGTTCCGGTCAAGTAACATGTCTCGTGCCTGGAACGCCGTGGCTGGACAGGCATACGGCGCTTACTACCCGAAGCAGTGTCCTGGAGGTAGTTCTTCGGGAAGCGCTGTGGCAGCAGATCTCGGGCTGGCATGGGCAACGGTGGGCACCGAGGCAAGAAGTCCCTGCGAAGTACCGTCACGCGCTCTCAGCTAATGTGATGAATACAGACAGCAGGTAGTATTGTTATGCCCGCTGCGAGGAGCAACGTAGTGGGTATCAAGCCGACTGTGGGATTGACATCAAGATATCTTGTCGTGCCGATCAGTGGAAGCCAAGATACGGTTGGTCCTATCGCGAGGACAGTCAAAGACGCAGCACTCTTGCTGCAGGTTATGACTGGGTCCGACACAGCCGACTTGCGCACACTCGCAGCGCCAATCTCAACACCTAGCTATTTGGCTGCATGCAAAATGGGCAGTCTGAGGGGCAAGCGAATCGGCGTAGCGCGAAATGTCATTGACATGTCCTTGAACGAGTTCTCGTACATGTTAGATGATTTTGAGAAAGCAGTTTCAATCATGCGGAATGCTGGAGCGATCATTGTTGAGAACACCAATTTGACTGGTTACGCCGAGGTGAAGACCCGAAGCTTCAATCCGGTGCCACGGTCCGAATTTCTATGGGATCTCCCGAAATATCTCAAAGAGCTCGAGCATAATCCCAACAACATCCACGATCTCAAGTCCCTTCGCAACTTTGTTAGAGACCATCCAAAAGAAGAATTCCCGTGGCGGGATACCCATAGCTGGGACTCGGTTCTGGAAAAAGGTCTTGATATATGTTCTGACGAGTTCAAAGCTATGTACGAAAGAAATCTCTGGCTGGGCGGTGAAGGTGGCGTACTCGGTGCACTTGAACGCCACAACTTGGACGCCATTGTATTGCCGACTGGATTGGCATCCGCAGAGGTGCCTGCCGTAGTTGGAACACCCATTGTCAGCATTCCTTTGGGCGCAGCATCTCCTGATACACCGGTCGTGCTGGAGGAGCACGGTTGGGACGCAGTCGAAGTTGCGCCAGGTCTGCCCTTCGGCATCAGCTTCCTCGGCCGTAAGTGGAGCGAAGATAAGCTGATCGGCATGGCGTATGCTTTAGAGCAACGCATGCCGCTTCAAGGGACGCTTCCTCGACATGTTGAGCCTAAGGCGGATCTCCAAACGACCATGCAACTCACGTCTTCTGCTATGGCGTTTTTCGGCTTGTCCTTGGCGAGCGAACTGTCTGCTGTGCTTTCACAACAAGTCTCGATAAATGCTGCAATACAGAGTCAAGCGCACGTCGACAATGACCTCATTGATCACAGCATCGCCGCTTGATCCAATCCTCGATGGTGGCCTGAATGCGATCAAGTGCACAGGACACCTCTTTCAATGATATGGGCAAGACGGACATGTTAGGGTGACATTCATTATGATGGAATCACCATCGATACGAATGGATTAATCGACACTGACCTACAGATGCGCCAGCATCACAAACGCCGGCTCCACTGAACGACTCCATACAGAGAAAATGTGTATCCAAACGCCATAACCCAAACCCCAACCGAGCCGAGCCACGACAATATGCAGTCATCAAGTCGTACCACCCATCTTTCCAGCCCAAAATAACGCCCTGGCGTGCAGGAACTCCGTTGTGACAGCAGATGAGGAGTCATCGAACCATGTTTCTTGAAATCTCACATGGACGTTCACTCGTCTCTCCATGTCTCCAAATCCAATCCACAGACATCTCTCCGGGTCTGTGCGAACCGCGCATAAAGCGAAGTCCACGTCCAATCCGCCCGCGCACTCTTAGGTCGTGCTGCACGTTTCGTATCCCACGGGAAATCAAATTGTGGACCGCCTGGCAGTTGCGGATCCCAGAAGCGGAGATAAGCTACGTTAGACATATACGCTGTCTGGTTGAAGTCGTCACCGGCAGCATGCAGGGCGCCAATTGCACGTACTAATGCGCTGTCGGCGGTGCTCGATTCCAGGAGAAGAGGGTGAGGGAAAGCTTTGGCGAGGAATTCCGGTGCTGAAGCAGCTTTGGAATCTTTGAGGGATGAATTGGAGATGAGTGCGCTGAGCTCGCCGTAGACTTGCTCGGATGGCGATAGCAAGAACATGTCTTCGGAGTGGACGCCGTCGTCATTGACGGTGTCATGCAACATGGTGAAAGGGGTATCTTCGGTGAAGGCGAGGATGGCGTCGAGTGGTTCCGCGTCCACGACCAGACCAGGCGACTCGATCGTCAGAACGCGATCGAATTCTCCGTGTAACGCGTAGATGTTTGCAAGGGAATAGATCTCGTTGGTAGAGGCAGTTCCACTTCCGTCACTGGGTATGGCAGCCTTCTGTGGAACTATGGGCCGCAGCTCGATATGATATCGTCTCGCAGCCATACGCATCAATCGCCGTGTACTGTCAAGAAACGGGTCGGAGATCTCGCCCTTCGAGGCACGCTTCTCCTCCGCCCATCCGACGGGAAATAGTAGGACTTTCCTCGCCGGAGATTTCATCCGCTGTAGCTCCGCGAGAATCATGATGGCATTGCAGACTTCGCCATGGTCTTGGACAAGCTGCACATGTGCCAAGCGCTGCCAATCGATTTGCGTGTTCGCTTCATGTATGTCGCGACTGAGGTCCGTCAAGGCGACGCGGTCGCCATTCCGATGGACATATCGGGATCGTAGTAATCGCTCAGCGATCTCGGATTGCTCCCGCTGGTGAAGAAGAGCAGCTGGAGGTTGTGGTAGTCGAGGCTTGATTGAGATGTGTAGATCTCTCACGGTCTTCTGCTGCAACGCTAGGCCGGAGACGAACAGTAGGAAGGCGAATAAGATGAAAGCTCCAGATGAGGCGACGACGGCGACCTGCGATTGAGTGAGGAGTAATTTGCGCATGACGGTCTCACGACTTCGTGCGTGCCATAGGCGAAGAGATCAGTTGGTGATCAGAGATCTGTGGAACTTCTTATCAATGGTCGGGGTGTAAAACCTCCACTGGTAATCCCGTCTAGTCTGTCAGAGTGCTTCTGGAACCAAATGCTTTCCTGCCGGCGTGGTTGTTACTCAGATGCGCTTGTCCAGGTGTAGCTCAATATTAGGGTTGATGGTATCATTGTTGACATCGTTCAAGTCACCAGAGCAACAATCGACTGCGGGTCATGACGATGATCACGTGATTCTTTATCCCAATCTCCACGGAATCGGCGGCCCCACCCCTTGTATTGGGAGCTGCGTCACGCCCGTTCCGCTTGCATGTGACAGGTCGATCGCTCACGGGACTACTTGTAGTAGTGGAGTTTGTTGGTTCAGTGGACCAGCATACAGTGCTCAGCACTTATCGCAGTTCCTGGAAGTCAGCCTTTATTCTTCGAGCTCGAGACCCTGCGAATTCGACTCCCCGATGCACAACAGTGGCTGCATCATCTTTGCATAGCCTTCACAAAATTACCTATCGCCTCATACGTGGTGAATATGGACACAGCGTACGATCGCATACAAGAGGAGGCCCTTCCCGCCGAAGCGGAGGTTGCAAGCAGCTCGGCCGAACCCAACAATCTAAACCATGACCTGCAAGAAGCCTTCAAGGCCGTGTCGACATCGCCATGGGGCACTGCACTGGGCGGGTGGTTTGGCCAAGTGAAAAAACAGGGCGAGAATCTATATCACGATCTCCAGAAGGAGGCTTCCGATGCGTCGGAACAGGCGACCAAGAGTTTCACCGCGCTTCGCGAGCAGGTCGTCAGCAGCACAGGAGCACTTTCTCTGGCCTCCGCGCCAAGAGAGGGGGAGTCAACGGAGCGCGACGCGGCTGCTGCTGCTACCGATGCTGAAGGTGACGCCACTTCCACACGACCATTGTCCGCAGAAATCGTCAGAGAAGCGGGCTCGTTGGTAGCAACACTCCGGGCCACAGCCACAGCAAGATTGAAAGACCTCCGATCGGCCGAAGACGCTGCCGATGATGCGCTGATGAAGTTTGGTCTCAATGTGCGGGACTTTCTCCGAGAGGCGGTCAAAATCACAGGTCCAGACGAGGCCGATGGCCGGGACGGAAATGGATATAGTAGTGAAGTGCTATTTGAGACGTATGACGGAAGTGGCAAGAAGATCTTCCATTCAACTCGTCTGGACGCTCAGCTCCACGCGATACACTCGTCCAAATCAAGCTTTACTGTGGATCCTTCGGGACCCGAATGGAAGGCATGGGAAGCGGCATTCAACATCACAGATCGTACCGAGGGCATCGCTCAAGACTTGGAGAAATATGAGGAGTTGAGACGAACCTTTGAATGGGCAGTACCCGAACGTGCAGACTACAAGAACTTTTGGATGCGCTATTATTTCCTCCGCAAGGCCGTCGATGAGGAAGAGCGCCGGCGCAAGGAGGTCCTGAAGGGTAAGCAGACAGCTGGTCATCGAGATGGAAATGTGTCATTTGTGGTCCATCGCTAATTCAGAATTAGGTGCTGATGCTGAAGAAGAAGTCGGCTGGGGCGACGATGACGATGACGAGCAAGATTCTGCGTCCGGCTTCAAGCCCACTCAACAAACATCCGAATCGACCACGACGCTGAATGCTCCAGCTACCAGCACATCCGCCTCCGACCTTTTGAAGCCACACGAATCGAGGCGCAGCGAGGACGAGAAGCGAAGTGTAGCTGACTCAGATGCTAGCTATGATATGATGCTGGCGTCCAGCACCGCCAGCCACGCTACCGGCAGCCCTCAAGTCGCAGCGAGCAAGAAGGCTGCAGGAAAAGAGGATGATGACGAAGAAGACGACGACTGGGAGTGAACAAGAAACCCCTTCACTCTCATGGTCAATAAATGAATGACCTCAAGACGGCCTACGGCATTGGAGACCATTCTCATTGCGTCATTGTTGGACTTATCATGATATGCCGACCCAACCACCAAACTTGATCCTCGGCCAGGCAAACTGTTCTCTTTTCAGCTCCGGAGCACACCTTGAAGAGCGACGTGGCACACTTGAGTCGCGTTCAACACAGACATATTGATGCTCGAGATTTTACGCAAAAGTTGTGCCGGGAACCTTTACTGGATCGCAGGAATTAAAGTCGTTTCCGTCAGCGCCGTACACCTTTGCATTCCACATTCGCCTGCTCGGCAACCAGAATCATTCATCGCAACGCTAACGAGAGAAATATTGACAGACTCGCGTGGACATGACTTGATCCGGAACTACAAGAAATCGATCTGGCAGCTAGATTGAAAGGCCATGGCTCTTATGCCAGCTATCCTGCAATGAACGACATTGGATATGAGATCTGGTAGTATATTGAGAGGCGCTGGGCATCTGAGGGTGTACGTGGCCGTCTCGAGCGCCGATATGAATGATGCCTGTGAATGGATTCATTCAACATGAAATGCAATACAGGCGTGAGCGTCATCGCCATCTGTCCAGCTGGAAAGTCGAGGACCTCGGACGCAATTCGATGTCTGTCCGGTTGAGTTCAGGATGGCAGAGGGGCGAATGCATGGAGGCACGCATGAAGGCGATATGCAAAATGGTTCATAAATCAATCACTCGTTGAGGACAAGTCGACTGGAGCACATGTGTCTTGCTTTAGAGGCCGTAGACGATACATCAGTGAGTAGGCCGAGCAGCCGCTGCATTTCTGGAATAGATCGTCGAATGCTCTGTGCCAAGTTGGGTTCTCAGTAAGCGTAAGGTTGTGCACGTGCAGCATTGCATGCAGGTGCGCCTTTTCAGCCCAAATGAGGATCCTGAAATACATTGAACGCTGAGACACCTGGGCACCTGGGCACACTAGGTATGCTCAAGCAGAGCTTCGACTCCACAGCACAGCATTCCGCAAGACAAGCAGCGTTACCGTTGACCTACATTCACTGCCTGCAATTGTTCGAGTGCTGCGATGATGTAGAACTTGACGATGTGAAGCTTCACAAGTGTAGACGCTCTGTCAAATGTTATTATGCAGTCCGAGTCGCTGCCCCTCATAATGATAAGTATTTATGGGACAGGCAGGTGCACCATCATCACTCCAAAACATGATCGCCGACGCCCTCACAGCTCTTTGCGCGTGTGCATCCAATCCACTGTATCATCTTTCACTGACCTCTTATCTCTTTTTGGGTCTCCCTCGTGTTTCTGCTATTTGTCGTCTGCGACCGCCGACCATTGTTTGTTCTCGGAAGTCCATGCCTGTTGCTGAACCTTGGGACAGGCCAGAGTAGACCGCTTTCATCCGGACACGCACCCTCGGCGATCGCAGTCTTCAGCACAGTGTCGCGTCACATTACCTGCATCATTTGTAAAATCCGCTCACCAACAACTGCGACAGTTGATCTTTGCACGAACATCGCTGCTTGTTCTCGTTACGCTGAATTGCAAGTCAGCCGTTTGTGGTGTCCTTCATCATCCCGCAGCTCCTTCGCTTGTACACGCGACCGGGGCCCGCTCCCGCGTCATCTACATATCGCTTGCTCGCTGCCTCAGCCACGAATCACCCTTGGAATCCATCACTTGCAAACACCCTACTCTCATTGGAGCTGTAAGTTCTCTGTCCACGGGGGAGAGTGGCAAAGCGACACATGTCTCATCCGTGAAGTCCTCTGATCATCACGAGCCGGTGTGACTCGGTTCATCACTGTCTGTTTCAACGAAATGGGCAATAGCTCTTCTAAGGATGGCCGCCCATCGTCCCGGCACGAAGGGCGCCACGCACACGGACACGGCGAATCTTCACATCATCACCAGGATTCGTCACGGCAATCGTCGACCCGCGATCAAGATTTAGCCAACCAGATTTACGGAGCAGCCACTCGCGGTGGCACATTCCGTCGCAGCAGTCAGAACCTGGCTTTCCTCCACTTAGGCGGAGGTGGCAGCAGCGGAGGCCACCGCGATGCCGAAGCTGCGGATCGACCACGAGAGACCAAACCTGAACGAGACGCTCGCCGGGCTGAGCGGGACCGTCAGGTGCGATTGAAGGAACGGGAGCGCAGCATGCGAGAAGAGAGTGTTGATGGCGGCTTTCTGGTGACGCTAGGGACATACACAGGCCCAGAGGATTTCAACAAAGCAATCGTACGTCAGCTACAGATTGAGCGACGGCTGGCACCTTTCTGGAAAGGCTTAGAGGATCATTCCGATTCGTGGACTGAAGCGCAATTGATTGCTGCGGCTAGAGGCCTGCCAATTCCCGCGCCCGACGAGGTTCCACCAGAGATAGAATCGTTGCAGGCGTCATCGTCTACATATCCCCAACAAGGTGTGGACGTTCCCCAAGCCGAGTCGCTCATGGTCCCCATCCCGACACGATCCCTCTCGCAGCAATCCGATGCATCCGCGAATCTCTCGGCGCCACATTCGAGTTTCTCCATGTCCGGTCCACCTTCGCCCTCTGCTGTTTCCATTTCGACCTCTCCAATGTTTCGAAGTCGCGCTAAGACTTTGGCGGCCGCCGGGGACAACAGTAGACTGTCCCAGCCGGAGGTTACATTGCAAGAAATCCGATTGCCTCATGAGCCCACGGTTAACGGCACGCCTCTAGAGGCTGTTTTGTACAAGGATGCTAGTGAATGCCCTATCTGCTTCCTCTACTATCCCCCTTTCCTAAATCATACGCGTTGCTGCAATCAGGACATTTGTTCTGAGTGCTTTGTACAGATCAAGCGACCCGACCCACATCCGCCGGAGCACGAGCAACCGGGGCAACCTCCGCGAAACCCTGAGGAAGAGGCTGGACTCCTCGTTTCGGAGATCGCTTCATGTCCCTTCTGCGTTACGCCTGAATTTGGTGTGACGTATGATCCTCCACCCTTCCGGCGTGGGCTTGCCTACACATCGACCATAACTCCACTCTCAGGGCTTCGCAATGCCACCTCGGCGGTGTCATCCACAACTTCATTGGCGCTCTCAGCTTCGTCTGGAGGTCCACCGTCGGCGTCATCTAACACAGCGATGCGTCGCCGTGCGACATCTCTATCCGCCACTGCGCCGAACGTGATCACTACAGACCGCGTACGCCCTGATTGGGCTAAAAAATTGGCAGATGCACGGGCACAAGCTCTCCGTCGTTCCGCTGCTGCTACGGCGCTCCATACGGCTGCTTACATGCTCGGAGGAGAACATGCCGCGGGCGCTTCTGGGTCAGGGCACAGCAGTAGTCGCTCGGCCTTACGTCTAGGCGGGCGAAGCCGGCGCATGATCCTCGTCGACGGCATTGGCAACCGTGCCTTAAGCCCAAGGAACGGGGACAGCAACGAAGGTGGAAGCGGGACAGAGAACACGAGTAGCAGGCAACGGGTTGCGCGAGTGGAGGACCTCGAAGAGCTTATGATGCTGGAGGCCATTCGACAATCACTCCTGGCGGAGGAAGAGAGAAAGGCGAAATCAGATAGCGAGGCGGCCAAGGGAAACGCACCTACAGGTGCACAGAGTTCACAGCCGCTGTCAGAATTCAGACCAGATGGCGGAGACAATGCTTCATCTTCGTCAGTCTCCTTGTCGCCCTCACCATCTCCAGCGGCTTCAGCTTCTTCACAACAGCAGGGCAGGGACGGAGAGCCCGCAGGGATGCCTTCCGAATCATCTGCTTTCTTGACTGTGCCCACTACTGGCGCCAGATCTGTTGCTACAAGCTCGAATACCCCACAGACCTCACCGTCAGACACGTCAAGTCCATCTTCAGCGTCCACAGCCGCGGCGCCAGAGAGCAAGGTCAGTTTCAGGTCTCTGGCAGCGATGGTCGGAAACGAAGATAAGCATCCTCCAGCCGCAGGAAACACGCGTGAAACCAATGGCGGTGACGTGAGCTGAGCCGACACAGACGCAAATTGTGAAGATGAGCAAAAAAATTCCGCCAGTCGGACGAAGCAGATGTATCGGCTGGTGAGACCCTGAGTGCCACATTTGCCAACCTCATCACAGCATCGACAACAACTACTGAAGATCTACTTCACCGGAACCACAGCTAGCACGCCTTTGGTGCTTACAATTTTGAAAGTGACTGAGGCGAAAGCTGTACTTTCCTGCCAGCGGTGCCTGTGCGCATTAGCATGGCTCCGACCAAACCACTCAAGTGACGAGTCCGAGAGCATGAGAGCCTGGTCAGTCACTTGCTCGACGCCATCGAGGCAAGTTCCGGTTTGTTGAATCCACCAAGGTTTTATCACCAACTTTTAAGGAAGACGGGTACTTATTGACGACTCCGCGGGCGTATCGTATGAGTAGGAGGAACCATGACCCGAGTGTACTGAATGCGGGAAAGGATGACTACCATATGCATGTGTCATGATACGCAAATAACGCTTCAATGGGCGGCTACCAATAATACAAATTATAAAATGACGCGTTGCTGGAGGAAAAGTCTTCGTCTGAGTCGTGTTTTCTGATGTCGTAACGACACACTGTGGTGTGACGTCACGTGATATGACCACTCCACCTTGAGAGCGCGTTGGACAGCAGTGCGCATCGACTGAGCCGGCCTGCAGCAGTGCGACTCTGCGTTGACAATTTGACGTCCATGACCGTAGTCAAGAACTGTTTGTCAGGACGATCGATGCCAATGAGCGAAATCCACTGAGAATCAGGACCTGTAAAAAGTCTATAAGAAATGAATGTAGCACCCCTGAACGTGTATATGTCTTTTTATTGTTGCTGGCTTCAACATGAAATGCATCTCGCCATCTGCTCGACTAAATCCACAATGGCGGGCCGCCGCCTCTTGCTACAATTTGAAAGGCGTGTTGTCGTCGTGGGTGGAATCATCGCTCCCGGTCGGGCCTTGCACTGTACAACAACCCGCAGCATGAATCGGACGACCGAGATTCGCGTCTCCCCTGGCGAAGCGGACGCGTCTGCAATCATCGCCCAAGCCACGGAGCTCATCGAAAAGCGAGGATGGACTCTGAGTCTGGATGGGAAAGGCCTCGAGCGAGATTTCCGCTTCCCGACATTCGTCAAAACCTGGGTGGGTGAATGGACATCACCGCGGCGGTCCGCCCGTGAAATCATGGCTTGACTGCGCGATGACTGAGAGATTTCCCGTCTAGAAATTCATGGATGCGGTCGTCGTCGACATCAAGGCGCAGCGTCATCATCCGGAATGGTCCAACGTCTACAACAAAGTGCACATCCGATGGACGACGCATCGGCCCGAAGGCCTGTCCAGCAAAGACATAGGCCTTGCGAAGATCTGCGATGAGAAGGCCGCTGAATTCGGAGAGATCCCGTCGACCGACTCTGAGCAGGAATCTTGATCATGAGATGCAGACATCTTGACTCTCAGATGACGGTATTAGATGGCCTAATTGCCTTTGGTCGGCATTTCAAGAATCGCCTTGCCTTTCGCAAGCACAAAGATTGCCTGGTCATGAAGTCATACCAAGCACACATGCCGATGTCAAACCGTGCAGGTGCATTTCAGTGAGGAAAGCGGCGTGAAAGGAAGCAGCTCCGAAATGTGACATTCCAAGGCAGGATAATAACAACCAAACAACAAATTCGCAAATCCTGTACTTCCTCTTTAGGTGAATTCACCTTTCGAGTATAGTAATAATTCAACGCATGCAGGTGACACGCGACGCCCACATAATGCCGTGCAAACAAACTTTCGGTCACACTGCACAAACAGGGTTTCCTCTCATCATACATAGGTAGGTATCGTTATAAAAATGCGTCACAGTACGTGACCATTTCATCCCAAGCACATACTCGTCACTGCAATCATCGCCCTCGTACATCTCCGGCTTTGATTATTCTGATTCGCTCAGCAATATATTGTGTCTAACAACCGCCATGGCGAAGGAGGATTCCGAGAAGCATCATGAGGAGAGCCATCTTGAGCATTTAATTGATTCGAGTTGCAGAAATTACACGGCCATCAACGAAGCTCGGCCCAAAAAGGCAGGTTCTTTCACCGAGATGCTTGCACTTCTAAAGGCCAAACGACATCTGCGCGACCCTGGCAGCTACTCGTGGGCCGAACTCGCCTTGAAAGGCCGCTGCCAAGTCCGCACGGCAGAGTATGCAAGAAACGCCTTCGCTGACAAGCGATATGAAGACTGTCAAGAGGCGATAGATCTAATTTTCTATTATGAGGCGAGTGACGCGGTCAAGGCGCGAGCACATATGCTGTGCTCGCGGGTAGAGATGGGGAAAGATCTCGAGACGCGAGTGTAAGTCTCATCTTCCCGCAGTGAGTTCCAGTCGACGTTGCGAGCCCCTTGGACATGAAGGCTTGGTTGTACGGGGCTGACTGGCAGTTCCAACAGACGCCACCTAGAAAAGGCGGTTCAGATCTGGTCAAATGTCATAGAGAGAGACAGTATTTCCAGACTGCCTCTCGCTCAAGCCGAAATGGAATTATCCGAAGCGGTGATGGCTTATGATGCGGCAAGAGCGGAGCTCGTGGCCGAAGACCTTATCCTGGACATCGATGAAGCCATGGCTGATGTAGGGATTGACATGTCGCCCTCGACATCCAAAGAGGCCTGTGCCTTGCAGGCATTCAACGCACGCCATGAAGAACAGCCGAAGCAGGATCTTGGGCTCAAAGCTTGAATTCGATGTTAGCACGTTCCCAACCTCCGCTTGCCGGCTGAGGTGTTCGGTCCGCGCTCGCTTGGACGAGATTACTCTTCTTCTCCGCAGCGCGTTCTGTGCAGAGCTCGTACACTGTGCTCAGATTGAATAAAAGAGCCGGGAACATCGGGAGTCGCTGAGAAATGTCCTCAAGCGCATCACGTGTGGATCGGATATGACCCGTATATAACAATGAGACCGCAGCATTCTGAGCGAACAATTCGTGATTGGGATATTCCTCGATTAGCGATTGCCAAGTCTCGATCGCAGAAGTGTAGTCTCCTTCTGCAATGTCCAAGACGGCGTGCAAGGTTCGTTTCCTACTTCCTTCGGAAAGTTTTGCCACACTTCGCTGAGCACCATCTCTATCGCCCAGACGGACTCGCAGAAGCGCTCTGCGATATTCCAATTCCTCTGTAGCACAAACTCCAACAAGACTGTTGAAATGTCGATCAGCGGTCTCTACCTCTCCCATCTCGACCAGAGCGTCGCCGACGCGGAAGCCGAGATCCTGGAGACGCGCGCTCCAGAGCTCGGTCGCTCTTGGGTCTCGAGCATCTCTTCCCGCACGAAGGGCAGCCCTGGCCTCCGTGGTAAGCATGTAGAGCGTCATGATCCCACGGCGACCACCGTCAGCAGCACCGGCCATCTGTAGTCGTGCGAGCAAGAGCCGTAGCTCCCAAGGGATTTGTGCAACGACAGCTTGCGCTTCATGGGAATTGATTGATAGGATCTCGAGTAGCGGCAGCGCCTCCTGCAATGCAAAGTCCTGTCGAGAGATCAGAACGAGACAAGCTAGGCGTGTGTAGAAAAGAGGCAAGATCTGAGATGCGACGTCCGGCGGACATTGGATGATGGCACGCATGGCGACTTCGGCTGCCCTGCGGAAATGGCCGCCCTCCAGGAGCATCGCCAAGGTGGCGTCATTGCGAGGACGAAGTTCTGAATTGAGGAATGCATTGTGGATATCATCGGTTGTTAGTTTATGGTACAGGTCGCGATCCTGGAGGAAGCGTAGATCGACATCCAGGGGTAGCGGTTGCGCTGGTGGCAAGGCCTCCACTATCGCGGCAGGCATTTGCTTGTCATTGGTGGTCGGGACTGATGTTGACTGATGGGTTTCTGAACGAGCTTCGGTCGCATTTAGAGGGCTAGCATCATTATCGCAAATCAGCTACACATAGTCATGATATGGTGTTAACGAAAGTAGCTTTCAGAGCAAACCTACTCGCTAATCATCTCTGATTCGCCCGACACGATGCCTTTGGTGCTTCGACGAGGCATTGAGATGAGATCACGCCTGAAGTTGTGGTGTTCTCCAAAAGCATGCAGATGCTACTTGCGACCAGCCAGTTGTACTCCACCGATCGTGCAGCTGGCCCAACGCTCTCGGGTTCTCAAATTTCTACCCTTCCGCAGTACTGCGCAACACCTTGACAACAGTCGAATATGTCCACAGCGCTGCGAACTCGATGGGAATTTCGCACGTGACATCACCACCCTGGTAATAAAGCACCTGGGGGGCATATCTTCCGAGGCTCGTCCCACGCCCCGTCACACAAACGTGCACGACTGATAACGGGCCGGAAAGTTTAATTTCAACTGCCCGCGACAGGGAGGAACCGCCTTCGATTCACTCTGGTCATCTCCGAAATCGTGGCAACGCTTCCCGAGAGCCTCATAACATCCCGTTGACGTACGTCGGCTCTGCATTAGCAGCATCCTCGAGAAGAAAAAGCACTGTCGGATTTCAGCCTCAGCCCTGTAATCTATTATTATTACTGGCCGAGCGGGCCGCTCTCTCTCATTAATCTGCCTTCTCACTCGTCCGACACGATGCACGTCTGAAGGGACGACGCACATGTCATCGTCGACCCGCGGCCTCATCCCTCCACGGCTCCCGCACTGCCTATCTATGCCCCCGCGTTGACTTGGCGTCCGATCCGAAGAGCGGTGAAAGGTCATCACAGGAGCAAGCTGCCGCGACTAAATCACTCCTGCAGTATCTTATCCCAAGAGGCCCCTGTACAACGGTGACAAGGCACTCGAGGCACCGCAACAGGCGCGAACTCGTCTGATAAGCAACGATCATGGCGGCGGGAATGGATGTAAGTGGTCCCAAAGTCGTTTCAATCGTTCCGCCCACCCCTGCCCAGGTGCGCTTCGAAACATGCTTGCTCAGGCGTGTATTGTTCCGGTGAATCGACGTGACGGCGGGATGTACCTTCCACAATACTTGCTGCACTTGCTTTGTTCACAGTTTCCTTATTTGTCAACCACCCGGTTCCCCCTCTCCACCTCCTCAAGACGCAGGCGACCGGCATGGGCTTCGGAATTGACCCTATCTCCAAAGTATCAATGAAAGATGTCTGTTAGCACGGCATTGTAACTCACTTACCACATGTGCCCTCTGCATCATGCACCTTGGAAGTATGCATCGCGGCGGTAACTTGAATAGTTCACTTCTATGCTACTCACCATCAAAATTGCAAACTTTCGGTGCAAATATTATCCCAGATTCATGCCGTCGTGTCTGTCGCGATGAGGACACTCTTCGGCGCAAGCATCTATAGTCCTTCGTCGGCGCCCGAAGCCGTCCATCAAACCAACCCTCTTCAACTCCGATTCACCTCCTCGCGAGCTGCCACTACCTCATCGAGCCACACTTCATCGACTCCGAGCTCGCATGGGGAAGACATTTGGTTAACGGATTCTCATCAGGGCCAACGGCGCATCGCAGTGCAATCAAGCGCATCTGTGAACTATGAGGCTGAGTCGAGGACGTGGCGCAATGGAGAAGCAAGTCAGAAGGGTGTTCCCAAGGTACTGTTGATGGGCCTGGGCAGGTATGTTTATATATGGTGTCGCAGCGCTATTTTGATGGCGCGGGTTGCTGATCACAAGCGTGATACAGGTGTGGAAAGTCCTCTATCCAGCATGTCATCTTAAAGACCAAGTCTGCTGGTGAGACATTGTACCTTGAGCCAACAAACACGATTGTTGAATCTACCGCGATCGAGTACGTCTGGAGTCTGCAACCCGGTTGTCCCATGTGTTGACTTGCGTCTATAGATCCTTTATCAAATTGGAATGCGTAGAGGTACCATCGATTCTGCCGTTCATGTCACCAGGTTACAATCATGAAGCGATCTTCAGCTCGGCCGGCTCAATTGTCTGGGTTATCGACATCCAGGACGAAAACATCCACAGCATCCACAAGCTAGTCAGCACAGCACTGTGGCTGATGAACAACTATCCGCGGATAAATTTCGAAGTCTTTGTGCACAAAACGGATGGCCTCAGTGATGAGTACAAGAACAATACCTTCCGCGACGTCCGACAAAATATTCAAGATGAACTCAACGATCGAGGATATGGCAATCGAGGGCTCACGTTCCATCAGACCAGCATATACGACGCTTCGATCCACGAGGCCATCAGTAAAGTAGTGCAGCGTCTTCTACCGCAGCTACCGGCCATCGAAACGCTCCTGACGAAGCTATGCTCGAAATGCAATATGCAGAAGGTATATCTGTTCGACACGATGTCACGCATATACCTCGCCACCGACGCCAGCCCGACGTTCCTGCGCGACTTCGAGGTCTGTTCCGAGTATGTAGACATGATCGTGGACGCCAAAAACATATACGGCTGGCGCGGTAATGGATCCGAAGAGAGCGGTCATCGACGACGAGCAACACAACAGTCGAGAAAGCAACTGAATCGGCCAGGAGGTCGAAACGTACGAACGTCGCGCGACCATGAGGATGACGAGGAATACTCGGGCCACAGCGGCCATGACCAGTATTACGACGATGATTACGACGACTTCGACGACGACGACGACGACGACGACGGCAACGACGGCAACACCGCCATCGATCCGTTCCGACACAGCCGCGTCGGCCACAGCGACACAGACGACTATGACGAGGAGGAAAGCCATGTCCACGCCGGCGACCTGGCCGGAGAATCGAACGGGATCAGCGAGGCGGTGGGCGAAAGCAGCATAACCCTCCCGGGCAGCCAGAATTTGTACATGATCGGTCGCGAAATCAACGATTACCTCTCGTTGATATGCATAATGGGCCCCGGGAGCACTCCGGACCGGCGAGTCCTCATAGACTACAACGTTGGCTTGGCGGCGGATGCGATCAAGGCGATTTTCAAAATGGCTTGAAGGCGGGTGGGAACGACAGAGTGCGTCAGACCATGGCAGCGCGGGCAGCAGGACGCGTCGAGTCACATCTCGTTCTGGCTCGTCTTCGACCATGTTGTATCCTGTGCTTCGTGTGACATCACGGCGCTGGTCGAAAGTTCTCAATCAAATAATGTCTCCTGGCACATTGAATCTATCATCTATCATCTCCCATCTATCAATGATCCCAGGCGTCGAGTTTAGATAACCAAGTCCAGTTGGCGGCGGGTTGTCGGTTCACGTGGATTTGAAAATGGTCCTCGATCGCGTCGCATATATTCAGCGCGCCCCGGATTTCCTCCGCGCTGTTCCCCAAGTTCCGACTGCCGAACATGTGGCCTTTCGCCTGCGACCAAGATGAACCTCTATCACGCGGCCATGTCAGCGAAAAAGGATTCCGACCTCAACGGGGAGCAGCGGGTGTCGGGTCCCAGCCTAGGGTCACTCACCCGGCAGCATAACAGGCCAGGAACTCCAGCAGGCCGGTCTCCTTGGCGCCGAGGCGGCGCTCCTCGGCCATCAGGTCGCCGTAGACGGCGTTGATGGCGAACTGGGACAGGTCGCCCCCGGATGCCAGGGACATGTTCTCCAGCACGCGGTCCGTGTGCTGGGAGTAGATCCTCTGGAAGAAGGCGAGGCCCCGCGAGTCCTTCTCCTGGCGGGAGAGGTTCTCCCTCAGCGAGGGGTCCTTGTCGAGCACGGTCAGGAGCTCGGGCGCGGTCTTCTGGACCGCGTTTCGCAGCGCGATGCATCCGTTGATGCCCTGAGGGCTGAGGTCAGTAGACGGGTTTCGGGTTTGGAGCCCATGGTCGATGCTCACCTTGGGAAAGCCGATCAGGACGCTGGCTTTGAGCTGCGCTTCTCTCAGCGTGCGGACCTTCGTGATCAGATCTTCTCGATTCGGAGTCTGCTCCCTCAGGATCTCGAAGAGGGCAGCGATCGCGTCCATGCGGTCGTTGGCTTGGAGGACGAGCCCGACGAAGATGTACCACGGTGAGTTTGCGTCGTCCGGGTAGAGCTTCGCAAGACCCCGGAGGAACGTGGCTTGATCGGGCATCTTCGTCCTCGAATCTGACGGGCGTCGCGAGAGGAGTCTGATGCTGATCCACTTCACGGCCGACGTGTCTTGGAGTGTCTGGAGAGCCCAATGCATCTCGATCTAAGGGGCAGATGAGGCGTGGTTGTGGGCGAGACGGGGATGCTTTGTAGTTGAAGAGGATATTTCGACAGGTGAATATGAAAGACGACGAGCCATCGCAACGATAGACGGAGCTCCTGGGAATGTCGGTTTGCGCTTACTGCGGGAGAGTGGTGGAGTATGCTGCGCGATGTTGATAGTCATGAGGCAAAGCACATATCAATATGACGCACGAGCGGGTCTCAAATTTGACATCCGGTGGCACAATTATCGATTGGCTATATAGATAGGGTTGGCTATGTAGGGTTGTTCCAACAGCGTCGTCAGTATAAAGGGACACGGCAATCATGATCTACCTTCATCCACATCAGGATTCACTTCCACAGTGGAACACACCCTTTCCTTCCTTTCCCTCATGAACAGGCAGAAACTTTTGGTCGTTCTCGTGTGAGTTAGATATTTACTGCCATGGGGAAGACCGTACGCCACGCAGAGTGCAACCTCTGATCGTGCAATTTCTACGCGGACCTTTTATACCTTGACGGGAGTGATGTACATTTCGTGGTCAATTGGTAACGCGGGCCCATCGTGAAGTAGAAGGGCGAATCCAAATCTCACAAAACTTTTAGGCGATTCCCTCTGAGCTCGACGGTCCAACAACCGAGAGTCGGATGGATGTGCCTCTCGTCACACATTGTTTCCAGATCACTCTTCGGATCCAACTCGCCCGAGATGGCCGACATCCGTGCTTGGTGTGCCTCCAGAGCAGTATGCTAAGACTACCGAAGATGAGGAGCCTTTCCAGGCATTATTCGTAATCTTTCAGCAGCATCGCGAACCACGTAAGAGGCCGAGCAACGACCTTTGCAGCGATGTCGTCAAGACTCGTCGCCATGTTGGCATGTTTGGGCCGCGCATCGAATCA
Organism: Dissoconium aciculare CBS 342.82; assembly: GCF_010015565.1. Taxonomy (NCBI): domain Eukaryota; kingdom Fungi; phylum Ascomycota; class Dothideomycetes; order Mycosphaerellales; family Dissoconiaceae; genus Dissoconium; species Dissoconium aciculare. The sequence continues at coordinate 324,735 of NW_022984954.1, forward strand.
TCATGCTCGCTCCTGGGAAAGATGCCCAAGAGCGAACTCGGCATTATCAGAGCATGTCGCGGCACTGCGCAATATTTGTGGAGAGAAGCTCGCTCGACAGACTAATGGACTTCCACCATTTTGGACTGTAGAATGTCTTCCACCGTGTCAACGATATCTTCCTCGATGACGACCGCGCCGAATCTAACACCATGTCAGTAGCGGTACTGGCAAGGCCATCATAGCTCTGGCGAGGGTTGAAAGGGACGTTGAGAAGATGACTGACCTGAAGCACTGCACCTTCGCCAGTAATCTCCGTTTGAGCTCCATCAAATCGTCCAGATTGAGCTCCTTGAAGCGGGGGTTCTGAAGGACGCGGAGCCAAGCCTTGACCGGAGGGAGCTCGTCGTCAGTGCAATCGAGCTGGCCCGTCAAGCCTAGCAACCGGATGAGGTCTGGACGCTGGAGACCTTCGGGATATCCCATCGGTCGCAGTTCGTTTGGCCGATGCATGATGTGGTCATGGAATGGCAAAGTCGCCATGAGCGAATGGCCGGATATGTCGTGATTCAACTCATCTTTGGGGACCTCGTCCGGGACGGGAAGAGCGTCGCCGGTTTCAGGATGCTGACTTTCGAGATTGTGCGCCCGGACCATGAGGTATTGTCCGTGTGTGAAGCACGGCCGTTCAAGACTTTGCAATGGTTGTCAGCGGGCGAGGACACACACGACGGGCCCGAAGTGAGTCTCCGACGAGTATTTGAATCAGGGGGAGAGAATTGTGCACTTACGTTAGTACAAAGTCCAGCGCAAGCTCGTCATAGTCAATGTTGTGAGAGTTGTGCGACGTTGCTTGGGGGGAACAATGGCTCTCGGGTGCAGCTGCATGCGGTTCCGGGTTCTTAGGACCTGACTGGGCCGTGTCAGACTTGAAACTGCCTCCGCCGACGTGTTGGAACATGTTCTCACGATGCGCTTCCGCGATGCTGGAGGTCCCGTCGCGGCCCAGATTCCCCGGCGGCGTGTTCGCGTAGGACGCGGAAAAGCTGCTGTTGCGGGTGACATCGGACCTGGCGTAGGTCTCTGTCGGGGAGAGATGGCTGGCCTGCGTGGAGAGTTGAGCTCGGAGCATGCGGACCTCTTCGAGGAGATGGTCACGGTCCGCTAAGGCCTTATCGCGCTCCATGAAAGCTTCGGTGCACACGTCCTTGCAGCGCTGCAGCTCTACCTCCAGTGCCTACATCCCGTCTGAGCATGTTTTTAAGCTGGCCAAGGTGGCTGACAAACCTTGGTGTAATTCTCCTTCCTTTCGCGATGGATCCTGTGTGATCGTCAGACATGTTGTAGCTTCCGCCGCCCATCCCACCGTACCTTTGCGCGTGTCGGTTTTTTTCTTGCTTCTCTGATGGCGCGGGTTTGGAGTCTCGTTTTGGCCCCGGTCGCTTCTTGGGCGGCTTCGACGAAGGCGGGATGGGACTCAGACCCGACTGGCTGTGTTGGCTGGCTGCTCAATGATCAGCTTTCTCTGGGAGACGGCAGCCGCCACAGGGACGGGAACGCGAGCACATCACCTCACACCACGATCACGATCACGCATCTCACGTACAATACCCAGAGACACTGCTCCCAGCGACATCTCGAGTCTGCTGGAAGCTTGATTCTGATGACAGCGCATGAGCCGGGCCCTGCGAGGTTCGTTGATCGCTGGGTGACCATTCCATGGCGGCGGTGGTGCGCAGAAATGCTCTCGTTGAGGCGGGACTCCGCGGTCACTGGACCGGTCGTTTCAATCCCGTCACGTCTCAGGCGATGGTTGGAAAGTGAGCGGGACAGACATAAAGTGAGGAGAAGTCTGACTTCATTCCCCGAAGGCGGTCGATCGACAAGACGCGAAGGCTCCTCTCCGGCGACGGAGCATTTATCGCTCGACGAGGTCAAGGAAATGCCCCGAGGACTGGTGATGGCTGCGTGTCCGACCGGCAACTTGATTGATAGAAGCTCTCCCGGAAAGCCGATTCGATTCCAGTCACACCACGATTGGAGACAAGCCGGCCTTTAGGAAAGGGAATAATCCAGAAAACGACGTCCGCGAGCCAAGACATGCGAAAGCAAGAGCTAACAAAGACGCTTCTGCATCGGCTCGCCCGCCCCGCTGACGTTGGTGCCCAGGCCAGGCGGTGGTGACGGCGAGGGGTCCAGCTGGGAGAGTTTCGCTCTCATCATTGGATACCGCGGAGTGGATATGCACATGTAGCATTCATCCTGGCCGGTCCTGGATTGTCACCCACCACCTCGCGCGTGGTCATCGTGGCCGTTCGTATGGGTCTCGTCCTTCTACACATTTTTTTGGTCCCTTTGACGGTAAGCCCGGTGCCATCCTTTGGGCGAGGATCACGGAAATGCGTTTCCTCTGTTCCCTTCTGTCAAAGATTAACGATGAGACCGCCGGTCTGAGCGGGTTTCGCCTCCGCCTTCAACGTGCCCGGTAATAATTTAGGAGTAGTAGGTGGGGGGGGGGGCACGGAGGAGAACTGGGCGATCCGTTCAGATCCGTTCAATTCGCCGAATCCGGTGCGGGCGCCGAGGGGCGGGCTTTGTCGCTTGCAAGCTGCGTCCTCGCCAATCGATCATCAACCATGACCTGGGCACCTGGGGAAATCATCAATCATCAATCATCAACCATCAACAACCCCACACCCCATGCGCGAATAATAGATATACTGCGGGTGGCATCGCTCGATGGTTAAACGCTCCTCACGTACATACACCACTACTACGTACATAATAAAGTACTGCTCCAAAATTGATCCCTCCATGCTGCACTCTCGTTCGCTGTCATTGATACGATGGTGATCGATCATGTTGTTATCCTCGACAGCTGATAATCGACATGATATCAACGATCACCACGAGTGATCACCCAGGACATGAATTGATAGTAATAATAATGAGACGCGGAACACATTTTCCCTGGGCCACGGAAGATGCGCTTTGCACTCACCGATATCATCATGGCTGACCTCCTCATCCTCCTCATGAATGTGATTCATTCATCAGTCCCGCAAAAAAGAGGGCCAGGATCTATCTACCGCATCTAGACCGCCGCTCAGTGATGTCCTTTTGGACGAAACCCACGGGACACCCAAGCTCAACGGGCATCGGAGTCGTCTCGCACCTAGGTACTGTAGTTTCGTTGTCTCATGAGGAACGCGGACAGCGACACCTCTGACATTCGGTGATGGACAGGCTCCCATGGCATGCCTAATGAAAGGGCTTGTGCGTGTACGTGCCTGATTCCCTGCCAGGGCTCCACTGCATGCTTTGCTGACCAGACCAGCACGTCAAGGGCAATGCGCCCGCTCCGGTCCGCACGGTCGGTATGGGACCATCACGAGGATCACGATCCCGCCGGGCTTCGACTAGGACCTCGTCACGGCACAGTAGTGTGGGAGATGCATCGTCCGGAGCTTCCCTACCGGACGGACCCCGCAGCGCAGCACAGGGAGAGCCTCCGGCGGCGGCGTTTGGGAGCACGTCATCCTCGTGGCCTATCGGCGGGTGTGATATCGCACGCTCTTCTCGCATGGACGCTGCACTTCCTATCACGCACCCCGGGCATGCCACACTTGCATGCGTCTCTCGAGGGGCCTACGATGGGTCGGGAGATGCCGTTGGCGCTCTCATCAGGTCGTGCTGTGCTGGCATGTCGCGCAGAAGGTCGTGCGGGGAGCATGGGCCTGTTCTCATGTTGTTCGTGTAGGGAAACGCGGCAGAGGACTGATCGAAGATGTTGCGCCTGCTCTCGTTTTGTGAGACTCGACATGAACGTGGATCGAGCAGGTGTTTCGAGGCATTACATGACGATGCGATAATGACGCTCTACTCGCTGATTATTGGTCGGTTGGACTCATGTTACGTTGTGGTGCTCAGGAGTATTCGACCTACTCGGAGCCTCCAACGCTAATAGACCTCTGGACCGTAGAGAGCGTATATGCAAGAAGACCTTGAACTCGAGAGTGTAGCCTCTCACTTCGAACGTTACGGCATCGATGATTCATTTGAGGCCCGGGGATGAATCGGCTCGTCACGTGAACCAACATAACAGGCCTGACATCTCTCCAACCGAATGCGATGTCTCGTCTCGCGAGAAGTAACAAAGACAAAGAGGAGATCATGGTAGTAATCATTGCATTGAAGCAGGATTTCTTGTGGTGGATTTTTCAGGATTTTTTCATGCACCCATCCTGTGCTGGGGAGTGGAAAGTAGGTACTGGCGTGTCGGTTCTGGGTAATGGCATGATGAATCTGGCATTCCTGATGGAGAGCATATCCGCCCCATGATGATACATCGACTTCAGTTGCAGGTTGTTCATGCAATATATCGCCAACCAAGGCTTTCAATCTGCAGGTCGAAGCATCTATGATATGCGCCTGCCGCAACGATCACTCGGCTGAGAGCCCATCAGTACCATATCACTCTCCCAGCCCACCTGCAATTCATGTGATATGGATATAGCGATAAACGAGGGCGACGCTAGTAAACGAGGGCGACTGCAGTACAGCATTGTGATGGTGGCATCGACGTGTATCTATCGTTTTCGCGGCTCATCAACGAAACGACAGCCTTGCTACCTGGGTTGTTCTTTAGCAGCAATGTGGCGTGCGGCGAGGGCGATCATACGCCAGAGGGATCCCATAACGAGCATTCCTCATGTTGGATTCCTCTATCCCTCCCTCTCTCTCTCTCTCTCTCTTTCTCTCCCTCGCTTGAGATAGTTGAGAACCGAGTGTACGGTAGCGCCGGAACCGCAACTCCAGCAGCATGTGACCCGTGTGGGCAGCATGATTAGTGTGATGGATCTGTTGCTAATGCCAGAGAATCGTGATACGCTGGTGGCCTGGAAAGTCGTCTCGTCTTTTCCCATCGGAGAGTGATGGCGGGGTCCCGATAACACTTTTGGTGCCCGCGCTAGAGTGGCTAGTGATATCCGACGGGTGATATCTGACTGGTGATTGCGATCACGCAGGGATGTTCCGCCAGATATCGTGCCCTTTTGTGCCTTTGTCTGCTAACAAGGAAGGACTTGCCGCCGGACACCGCATTAGCATTCTTGGGACATGTCGCCTGCCCAAGTGATACCGCTGGTGATCGTGGCTGGCTCGATCGTGACCCAGAGAATCGCCGGTGCCCCCCAGGATCTCTGCTAACGAGTTGGTCCATCACGTTAATCACGGGCGATTCGCCCTCGTGCAGAGTTAGTGCGGGCACCGCCAACGACGAGTGTCGAAACCCATGCCGCGCTCTTGCAGTAGTTTGTGCGAGGAATATCTCGAAACGAGCAAAGGCAACAGGCAAGCCTCGGTACATAATGGGCCCCTCGAGTCGCTGACCGCTGACCACCTCGATCCCCCAATCTTCTCCCAGATCCGACGCTCTGGTACGGTCCCGCCGACCCATCCCGTCCGCGAAACCCGTCACAATGGTTCAGCCCACCGTCACCGGCTGCCACCTGGTTGGCAGCGTACCGTACAGCGACGCCGAATCCGTCTTTCGTTCATGCACCGCTGAGCTCCCGAATCGATTGAAGCGCATCCCCGACGGTGAGACGGGCGACCGACATTACTTCACCCTTTTCCAGCAAGCTATTTTCCCCAAGGACATCTGCACGGTTTTCAAGTCCAATGGCGCCGTCGAAGACAGCGGGCCATGGACTCCGGAGGAAGTGGACGAGAAAGTGGCTGCGGTCGAAAAGTCGGGTCTCGAGACGGGCTACGACGTCGCCGCGATTGTGAGTTACAAGGTCTTCCGGAAGCTGAAGGACGAGGGCGTCATCCCATCACATGTGCGCTTCCAGGTTGCGTTCCCGACCATACCGAATGTCATCTTGCCGTTCATCAGCAAAGTCTTTCAGGAGCGGATCGCGCCTCTCTACGAGAAAGCTCTGTTCAAGGCGATGCGAAATACCCAGGATAGCATCCCTCACGAGGACCTCTCCATCCAGATAGACATCGCCGGCGACACGGCACTATGGGAAGCGACGAAACGTGAGGCCAAGGGGACCGCACTGGAATACTACCAGCCATGGTGGCAAGGTGACGTGCGGGACTACATGGTCGCGTACATGATGCGCATGTTCGCCGAGGTGGATCAGGACGTCGAGCTCGGGATCCACAACTGCTACGGTTCGTCTGCGGAGTCGTCCATCGAACCACGATCGTGGCCACACACACGCCCATACAGATGCTGACAATCCCCCCCCCGACACAGGCGACATGGATCACAAGCATTGGTTCGAGCCGCCTTCCCTCGAGGTCGTGGTCGAGCGCGGCATCCGGATCTACGAGGAAACGCCGCATCCCATCAACTACTTCCACTGCCCCGTGCCCAAGTCCGCGACGGCCCAATACGGGCCCGGCGACAACCTCGACGCATACCTCGCGCCGCTGAAGGATCTCGTGCCCCACCTAGGTGAGTGGTCGACAGAAACCCCAACGAAGTCTTTTTATTTCCGTCACGCGAGCTGACTGAAAACTCCGTAGAGAAACACAACACGGAGCTGTACCTCGGCGTCGTCCACGAGGAGCACCTCGAGCTCACTCGGGCGATGATCGCGGCCGCCCAGAAGGTCGTGCCGAACTTCGGCGCCGCCATGGAGTGCGGCGGCGGGCGGATGCAGAAGGACAAGTTCGAGAATGCGCTCTCCATCGCGAAACAGGTCAGTGAAGAATTCACTTGAGTTTTCCGCGCCCCTCGATCACGAGGAGATTGTCGATCAGTTTAGCGTAGCAAAGTTCGTTTTTTGTGATGATGATGATTTTTATGCCTTCTGAATGAAGTGGCTAGAGAGAGAGAGAGAGAGAGAGAGAGAGAGAGAGAGAGAAAGAGAGAGCCATGACGCAGGTCAAATAGAGACGGAGATATTATCCTCGGAAGTATCGTCTCTGCATCATCGAGGACAGCGCACGTGATGTAGATGTTTCTACGCAAGGCCTCACTGTGCAGCGAAGGACCTCGGAATGGTATTTGAGCCATGAGCAAGGTGGAGTGAACGAAAACGTCAAGGTGCCAGCGATGGGGTGGTTAGAAATAAAGATTGACCTCACAGGAGGAGTTTTCCCCGAAATTTAAATGGTTTCATTCATCACTAGATTCTATATACCATGAATATATCTTGACAGTGACGGATCGCTGGTGGGGGCGCGCTTCTCACTGTCGATGTGAGTGTACTGACTTTGGCGGAACCCTTTCCTTGCCGTGGTGGGACTTTCGCTGGATCTTACCGGTCCCATCTATCCGAGCAGACTGGCGATGAACGCGGTCGCCTCGTCGGCATGGCCGGGCACCTCGTTGTTGTGGACGCTGTTGGACGGGCCCTGCTTGTCGCTGTCGGTGGAGCAGAATTCGTCGTTTTCGTCACAGTAGCTGCGGACGACCTTGGCGTAGGTCTTGAGGTTGGTGAGACTGCCGCCGGAGCGCACGAAGATGCCGCTCTTGGTCGAGGTGCCGCCGTTGAAGGTCTGCTTCTTGGTGAAGGTCGGGTCGCCGAAGACGGCCACGCCGGCAACTAGGAGGGATGGTCAGACTAAATTCCCATCTCTCGGATCTTCGATCGAAGCGCGTGATGGGGCAATCTTACTGTTTGCTCGGTAGGTCTCGGCCAGGCGAGCAGGTTTGCCGGGGCCGCCGGCAAGGGTATCGGTCATGACATTGCCGCCCTGGCTGAAGCCCAGGAGGACAATGCGGCTCTTTGCACCGCAGCTGCTGACATAGTCCGCGATCTTGGACTTTGTATCGTTGACGCCCGCGCTGACGGACTGATTGTAACCGGGATCGAAGAAGAGGCCAGCCGAGGCAGGGTAGTTGACACTGGCCACCACCGAACCAGGATACTTGCCTTTGATCAGGGTAGCAACCTGGTCAATCTTGCCCGGGTTTCCCTCGTAGGTTCCGCGAGCTTCGATGATGTAGACGCCAGAGCCAGTCGCGCAATCGACGCGAGGCACCAAGGGTGCGGCGTTGCCCAGAGTGCTGAGCGCGACCATGAGCAAAGTTGACATGGAAACCATCTTGTAGAAGTCTTGGGGGCTGCGAAGCGGTGGATTGAAGGGAGCGATATGTTTCGAGAGACGGAGAGTAATTGGAGCTTTCGTTGCAATGTTTCTTGATTGTTCCGGAGTGGTTGATGCTGTGTTCGAGAGAGTCTAGGGACGGGATATCAACCGGCTTTTATATCCACGAGATATCACTCTTCTGTCGAAGAAGTCTGACATACGCGCGAGGGCTTCAGTCGAGGAAAGATCACACGCGGCTTCCCATTGAGGCAATGGATTCCGTATCTAAAAAAGAGCACTTCGACGAGAGTTCGAGATGCGCGCCAGGACAGCAGACACAGACTGATGGTGGTATCAAGTTACGGTCTTACCTTGATGAACGTTCCCCACGTGTGCGGCTGTGCCCCCCTGGCGATAGTGCCAGGCACTGACCATGCCCGTCAGAGGGAGAGGACGACAACAGGGCGAATGGAGCTTGCAAACAAGTAGACACGGCCGACTGTCCGACGACGACGACGGAGGTTTACGTTCGACCGGGGTCTGCATCAGTAACAAGGCCTACGCACCCACAGGCGACCCCTCGACGACTGCGATTCCTGATCCTGCCCGGATGTGGTCCGAAGACATGGCGTTGTGGGGGGGAAGATCCGAGGGGGGAATCGAATCCTGCGGAGAGACTTCCCACGCCACAGCAGGGAACTCATCAGCGACGACGAGGCGAAGCGCCACGCGCGATCCTCGTGGACTGCCAAAAACAAAAAAGGCACGATTCGGCGGATGCGATCGTGCAGGCGACGGGGAGTGTTTCGCAAGATTTTGGCAGGGGAAATTCGCTTGATTCGGAAATATTTTCCGCACGGGCGGGCGGGCGGGCGGCATGCGAACGCGGGCTCTAATAATAAATTTAGGTTCGCAGCGGAGCTCGATTGGGACGGCGCGATTCTGGGGCCAACTCTCGCCGCGCTTCTTGACATCTGAGAGAGAGAAAGAGAGAAAGACAGAGAGAGAGGCTCCACAAGGCAATGCTCTCCCATCAACGCGTGACGCGGCAGTGCCGATGAACCGCTCCTTCGCCTGTAAGAAGGAGCGGATGGAACCTCCTGCTAAACCCAGGAGGGTGCTATATTCCGTCTGACGGAGGATGACGACAGTGGTGAGGATGATGGACACGGCGCAGTCTGGCCAAGCGACCACGGAAGCGATGCGGGGATCCAGACAGCAAGTCAAGGTTTGTCTGCGCGAGATGGAATGCCTACCTGTGTCGAGCAGGCTGTCGCGCCACGACCGCTCTTTGCTGGACGCAAGCTCCACCGCCCGGTCCACGGATTGCACGGAGATGATTGTCTGCATCGAGACGACATGTCAGTCTACTGGGAAACTCTGCGAGATTGGATTATGATCACGTGGTATCTAAGTGAATAAAGCCATCGGCTACTCCATATTGGCAGCAGGAGAGCAATCGATCTAGCCGAAGAATTCCCCCTCTGCCAACATCTCCCAACCGCAGCGAGCTCCACCATGTAGGTTCCCGCCTTGCTCCCAGACTGTCCGCATGAGCTCCCGAGCCCTTCGGACTCGCGGCATCCCCCATCCCTCCACGCCCTGTAACCGCTCCTCGAAGACCTCGCGGTCCTCCGCGCTGATGCTCTCACACCCCGCGACGAAGATTGGCCAGATGAGACAGCTCTCGGCCGAACTGCCGCGGCGGACGGAGAGTAGCGCCGACCTGATCAGCGCGACTCGCGATTGGATTTGCGGATCTGATGCTGGCAGGTTGAGGACGCGGCGAGAGAGGTAGATGTGGCCCGCGTGATGGAACGCCGTATTGGTGGCGGAGATCTCGGCAGCGCGGGCTGTACCATGTGCGGCTGATGATAGAAAAGCTGGTGGTGGTGGCGTGTTGGCGCTGGGGGTAGACATGGAAGCAGGGGTGGAGATGGCACTGGGCGTAGAGGCCAGGGAGAGGTCAGCAGGGCTCGAAGCATGCATGCAACCCCGGAATGGGGCCGTGGCGCTGGCGTGCAAGCGACTCTGGAGGTCCTCCGCAGCGGTGCGGTGATGAGATTCAGGCTGCCAGTTGAGCCGCACAGTATTGGTGGCGGGATCGATGCGTTCTGCATCACATTGTGCAGCCAGCTCAGCGACTTGCGCCAGCAGGGCGATGCAGCGTCCCGTAAAGCCGAAGAAACAGTCGATCTGGTAGACCTCAGTATCATCACGGTTGACGAGCCACATGCCACCACCATCCTCGCGATAGGCCCCAAAGAGGGGCGAGCGAAGACGATTAGATAGGCTTCCGAGGACATCCAGGTAGGCGAACCAACGCGAGAGGAAGAAAATGGCTTTGTCGCGGGCTCCGTCCGCGCGCGAATGTGCAAGATGATGCAGACCACCCCGGGCAACAATCATCTGCTTCGCCACTTCCAAATGCTGTTGCCATGATATCCGCACGGGAAATGTGTTTGGGGTCACGATTTCCAACGAGGCCAACATGATTGCTGTCGCCAAGGGAGCGAGGGAAGCAGGGTCCAAGGGGTCCGTGGGGCTAGGTATGGAGTGCGGCTCGAGTGCGGCTCGCAGGGCGGGGATCACGTCTGACATCCAACCAGCGATGCGATTCGCCGGCTCGGGGTGATCTAGTAGTTTCGCGCGGTGAGATGCGGAGAAGGCCAAAAGCAGATGCAGTAGATGCTGGTTCCGCACGGCCAACTGGGGCAAGACTGAGCGGAAAGGGTTCTCAGGACAGTCGTGAGGGACGAGAATACGGCCAGTGTGGTTGATGAAATGGTGAAAGTAGAGCAGGTTCATCTGATTCTCGACTAGCTCCGCGGGCAATGGCTCTAGGGCGCGAGGGATATGGATCAGCACCGGTTCGGCGTAGTAACCGTGAGGCTCGAAAGCCATTTGCTTTGTCTCGCCGTCATTCGTGCTGGCGCAAGAAATGATGCTGGCTCGGCGCATATCAGGTGAGCGGGGGCGGATGACCGCATGGTCGTCATTGTGAGGTACGTCAAGATCGGGGAAACCATGGTCGTAACCATAGCTACGGTGGCCTTGCTTGTGATATGCTGGGCGTGGAGGCGGCGCGAACGATCGCTGCTCGTCCGTGGCGTCCTCTGAGAGAAGAGACTTCACCGACAATCGGCGGAGATCTGGAGTTTCTTGGGTTGAGAGGCCGACTTTCATTGACCACGGAGATGCGGGAACGCCGAAGGAGTCCGGCGTATTGGGCCTCTCCGGGTGGCTGCTCACATCACGCGATGTGGAGAGTGTCGACGAGGGTGAGAGATTCGCACGAGATTGCGTCTGGGAGGTGGCGTTTTCAGGTGCGGGCGAGCGGGCTGGCATGGGACTGTGGAGTCGAGTTCGCTTGGCTCGATGTTGTGACGACCAGGAAAAGTCATCGGTCGTCGGCGCCGATGTTGGCGCTGCATGTTCGGCCAAGTGTGGCGGGCTTTGGACATCGTTCTTTGCAGGAGGATAAGGGGGGGCGAACACGGATTTCTCACTCAGATCTGGCGACCTCAATTCGGTAGGCGAACTGCTGCTGTTTCTGAATGTAAAATTGCCTTTCGTCGCCTTGGATATTGATGCGGGCATATCGGCCGGATGACTGCTCGGGGGGCGTTGAGATGGCGCAACAGCAATGTGTTGTGCTGAAAAGACGTGTTCGTGCTCATTGCCGCTTGCGGCGCTTCCAGTGGGACTGCTGATGAAGGTGAAACCGCCATCGGTCGGCGTGCCATCCTTGTCTTTCCTGCTGCGGCCGCCCCAGTTCAACCGGATACTGTAATCGCAGACTTCTCCGTTCTTTGTACAGTTGGTGCATACAGGACGCTCTTCGCCGCACTTCACCTTACGCGCCTTGCATGGCCAGCAGCCAGTACGGCTTCTCGTTTTTGGTTCGACGCCGGTGTCCCGTTTGCTGCGCGGCATATTTGATCGTTGTATATCCGATGGTAAGCAAGTTCTCTCCGAATTCAGACCCTCGTTGAAATCGGGACTTTGTCGTTGATCAATGTGAGTCAGAACAATCTCGGCCACCAGCGGCAGACGCGAGACACTTCCGGCGGCAGGCTGCGATATTAAATTTATGATTATGTCGACATTATGTTACGGACTCCTTTCTTGTCTAAGCACCTATGTCCAAACCCCACGAGCACCGGGCCGAAAGCTCCGATGTTCTCGCGGACAATGTTCCCGAGGCACCCTGTAGAGCGAAGGCACATCCGATGGGCACCTTGATGCCATGCATGCGATGTCAAGATCGAGCAAGACGAATGTGTTGCCTGAGACTGCGGGACTGATCTCGGCGGTTTAGGGAGCGACAGCGACACGGGAGGATTCGTGATGTACTGCAGAAGGGTGAAGTTCCGTTCAGCAAGGGAGACGCGCGGGGTCTTGCCGACGTCGTGAAAATCTACAGCAGGTACGGCCCGCTGCGTCCACTACGGAAGCCCAGCAGCAATGATTTAGCGTACACAGCCGCTATCACACAGTGCGGCGGCAGTCTGTCACTTGCCCATTCCACCAAACTAAGGTCTTCATCAGGCCTTCTCAAGCAGATCGTCGTAGTCGCAGGTATCAGCCTCGCAAATTACACGGTCGCATTGGTTCAAGCAGGCAGTAAAGCTTTTGGGAAATTGGACAGTTCGATTGAAACCAAGTCTCCTCCCCGAGATAAGATACGGAAAATCGCAATCTATGGTTGCATATACAGAAAAGAATGCGCTTGAGGGAATACATTCGAGTTTCATGGGTAATCATCCTTCACGTCCTCTCCAAAAAAAACTATCCGCTTCACCTTGTCGGCGTTCCTAAGCTGTCGTAAAAAAATGTCGGGTTGAAAAGAATAAAATGGGAAATAAGGTAGTGGCGGCAGCGGCGGTGGGAGCGCAGGAAGATTCGATCATGACCGTGTCCATTGTAGGAATACGACGGTTGCCTTGGCTGGAGCAAGTCTTGATATCCAAGACCTTGATCCCCTCTTGAATCCAACATTTCGCCGCATGGCCGTTGAGAATCGAGAGCTGATTTAATGGCTCACGAGAGTGATGTTGTAGTAAAGATGCCCGAGATGGCAAGGTCGGTGCTGTTGTAGCAGTTCTGCGGGGTGATGGTGGTAATGTTGGGGCTGCCGTTGGCGAAGAGGGTGACATCCGCGCACTGAAACAAGTAGGAGTCAGCGACATCGCATCATCAGGAGATCGAACCAAATGCGCATGCATAGCCCGCGAACGAGGACCAGGTATCAACACTTACGCTGTACACAGCGGCGCCGTTTGCCGCGACCTGCACGACCTGAATGGTGGCACGGTCGCCGATATTGAACTGCACTCCGGCCGGCATTGGCACTTGAGGCAAACAGAACTGACCCGGGTACGGGTTGAAGTCATCTTTTCCGGTGATGGCCAACGGGGGAATCGCGAGGCGAGAGAAATTGCCGGGCGCCAGCTCGTTGCCCTCGATCTTGGCAATGTTGATGTAGATGAAGGAGTTCTTGAAGCCAGGTGCCATACCGGGGGCGATGGAGATGGCTCCACCACCGACCGGCCAGTTTGTGCGATTGGAAGTCAGAGGGAGTCCTCCGCCTGAAAGCGCATGAACGGTTAGCGGGTCGCGCATTGCAGAAGACCGGACTGGTTGTGTGTTCCCACAGCGAGGCGAGACTCACAAGGAAATGTGTATTGCATGCCCCAAGGGAATGTCGGTTGTATGGTCCCATTAACATTGTTAAAGTCAACTCCTACTGAAGTCGGACTCATCGACGGTGGAGTAGAGCCACTGGAGATGAGGTTGTTGCCTCTCCATAGCGGGTATGTGATGACGGTGTGAGCGGTCGCAAGTTCGGCGGCCGCAGCGGCGATGAGGAGTATTGATCGGGTCAACATCGTGACGGAGATGTCTCGAGAGGCGCAAGCTGTGACGTCTTGAACCGTGACGCAGAGAAGCGGCGTCGCGCGTGCGGCGGGTCAGGCGGAGTGCGCTGTCGAAGGTGAATGCCCGGTCGGCTGCTGTTTCGCTGATATGGTCTCGGAAGGAAGCTCGACACCAGAGGCTCTTCCAGGACGGTGGGCAAGAACAGCACTTCGAGGCCCAAGTATCGCCAGCGATGCCGTGATGCGCGAGAACGGAGAGGACGTGGACGTGAAAGGGCTGAATTCGGGCAGTGTGGTGAGGTGCGCAGACAGGTTAGGTGACACGGATAGATAGATGTGTGTGGGATGGATGGATGTGGGTCACGGATGAAGGACCTCGAAAGAAAGACGGCCAGGCGCGGGACGTTCATCCAGGATCACGAAACCTTGGGATTTCTTGGGATCCCGCAGTCCTCCAGGGCTACTTACTGTACAATACTGTACAATCACGACGCGCATGTCCGCCGAGGAGGGAAACGCGGGCACACGCACTAATGGGGGGGCGGACCCTTTTCGGATGGGATAGTAGCGCTATCACCAACTCTCAACGGTGCAGGTGCGCCAGTGCGTGCGGCACATGTGCTGCGGGTACCCGCCGAATCACATCCACATACTACAAACTGCCCAGGTGTACTTTTTACAACCACGATCGGATGGCCATGAGAGCAACATTTGCCATGCTCATCATCCTCCGACGAGACGCAGATGTCCTGATGTGGTGGTCATCATGTCTGTCGGATATGAATGCGAGACGGGAGCCATACGCAGGTAGCGAGGTTGGAAGATGTGCCAACTGCGCGAGAGGCGTGTGCATAAGAGATTCGTCAGAGTGAGCCCTCGTTGGCTGCAGCATCAGCACCAGCACCAGCACCAGCACCACCATGGAGAATGCCATCACACCTGCGTTTCCGGCCGTGCCATACCATACCATACCCGTATATATTATATTGTATGTGATCATCACCATCATCACAGGTGCGAGAGAGAGAGAACGAATTCAGTATGGCTGCACCGCTGCAATCGCTGGCGGCCAAAACGTGCCAGCCAAAGCGCGTGCGGCATTAAGCGCTCTGTTGGAAGTGGGTGTCGCGCCCGGCCAATCATACTCCAGGATTGCCACAGCAAGTCGAAAGCAAACCTTGGAAGGTCAGCGCCTCCGAACTCTATAGCGAGGAGTTTTGTCGTGTTAAGCCAATCATGCTGTCCATTTACTAGAGTCTCCAAGCACGCTGCACGGTCCCCGTATGCGAGGACCACGGATCACCGGCATGAGCCAACCTTATTGCTTTCCATCGCTATCATCCTTCTTGTCAGACGTGGCGGCCGGAATTCATGGCACGATTCAAATGTGTACTGTGCTTGCCGCCGTCCCGCCCTTTGTCTTGACATTCCCCTTGGACATGCAGCGTTCCCGACATTCGAGGGGAGCGACAGCCGGAGTGTCGTATGTAAGCTGTGTTTGACAATGACATTTTCTATGGCCGTATCGAATCTTGTTCGGCAGTTCACCGCTAGTAGGCCTCCACCTCAATCTTCTGCCGACATGAGCGATGACGATGAACATGCCAGAAGAGGGTCGGCTGGTCGTGGCACCAGAGGAGGACCTGCTGCCTTCTAACAAGGATGCTCCATGTGCTTTGGCGCCGCAAAATCATGATGGCGAGTCATCGCGGGGACTCATGACCTCCTGCTACTCTACAGTATCGTGGAGGCAGCCCTCTACGAGACAGATCGAGTCAGAGCCTTCCCGAAGATCTTGACCATTGTCGGGCCACGGATCTTGGCGTAGCCGCTTTGCTATCAGACCATTTCCTATATCACATTGCATGGCATTGGCGGGAATTCTTGGAAATGAGCATGAGAGTCTCCTTCGTATTCAAGGTGATCTCAAGTCGCGAGGTATGGGCATGCCGAGTTGGCGGACTGAGGACAACGATGATCTCTGCATGGACGTCCGAGCACTCTGGATAACTTCCTAAGGTACAACTTATAGCCTAGAAATATCCGAAATGACTTCAGGAGCTCGACGAATGTACGGCTGTATATATTCAAGGTAGTGTTCTTAACCGTAGCTAGCCTCACCCAGGTCACAAACATATGGGCTGCCAAACTTTGAGAGATGGTAGGTTACGAATCCGATGGGGAGTTGATTCATTTCTTTCGTTGCCTTGGAATTTTCTGGGATGGTGTTGATCACGGCGCCAACATGGAGTCTCCCTAGAAGTATGGAATATAGGTAGGAAGACAGCACTCGTCGTATAGATTGTCCCGACATCTCGATCACATATGAATTCGACCACAATGACGACAGCGAGCGAGCCTGACGAGGCCAGTTCCAGAACGACGCAAGAGCCAGACTTCAGAGATTGCCTTTTTCGGGAGTCCCGCCGCGGCGAAACACACTCAGCATTCAAAGGGCGATGGAAAAGCAATTGCCGTCAGATCAAGAGGGGGAACAATGTAAACGTTGCAGGACGTCGAGAAGTGTGCGAGGACGATGATCATGTACGGATGCACATGCTGCGGATCCAAACTTTCCGTAGGGTGCTCTGCTCGCGGCTCGCACGATTCGGTCTTCGGTGCTGTTGCATAAGCGCGAGGTGCGATGTGTGCGCTGGGCAGCCGCATACACACGCCGCCCTGGTCTACACAACGAGGGACCGAACGACGGCACGACCAGATGACATCCTTACGACTGTCCCAAGTTTGGACGGGCGTCTTGTACAACAATGCAATAGAAGCTTACAGCTCGAGTGAGAACAGCACGATCGCCCAACCACATTCTGATACCGAGAATGAATCACCGTCGTGGGTCTCCGTACTACTACGGTAACCCATATAAGATATGGACCAGGCTGCTCGACGGCGCTCTCGCTCGCTCCGACGTCTTGAATCCTCCGAAAGCCCCGGACCCACAGCCAGCGAATGGGAACCACATGCGATCCGAACCAACTTCTTCTCTCTTATATTATTACCTTGACAAGCCTGCGCTGAGGACCATCTACCATCGATGAAATGCGGCGCGCCCTCGAAGTGTATTTATAACCTCTGGCATGGCATGGGCATGGTCGGGGAAGGCGTCTGAAATTGTCCGATCGAGACCACTTGATGGGGATCTATAACAGGCGCACAGCAGGAGGAGCAGCATGTCGGCCCCGCTGTTCCGGGGATCCAGACACACACGACCGGCAAGATGTCTGCGAATGCCGTCAACCGAGATGGACATGCTCGTGTGCAGACGGGAGTATATACTACATCAATGGATCCATATCATCTCCCTTGACTCTCTCGCTTGACGCGATCTTCAACTGCCCTTCGATATCAACTCAGGTGCTCCATTCACTTTTCGCGTGATCATTGATCAATCCGAGATTCTTTTCGATCGAATATTCCTTTACTTACGACTCACGACCGAAATCGACATGTCAGTACCTCGAGACAATCTAGAGCTCTTGCATCGTCGCCTGTCTCTTGAGCTCGGGTCGTCAAAGCTGATCACGATACATCTGGCTGACCTCAATCCCTCCAGCTTCCACTTCTTTCCGTTTGACAACTCACATACACCATGTCGACCGCACAGCCCGTTCTCGTCCAGTCCGCATCGTTGCACGGCAAGGTCGCCCTCGTGACCGGTGCCGGCCGCGGGATCGGCAGAGGTTGCGCCATCGAGCTCGGCAAGCGAGGCGCCAGCGTCGTCATCAACTACCAGAGCAGCAAGGCGGCGGCTGACGAAGTGGTGGCCATCATCGAGGGCAACGGCACCGGCGCCCGCGCCATCAGCATCCAGGCCGACGTGAGCAAGAAGAGCGAGATCGAGCGGCTGTTCTCCGAGACCAAGGCGCACTTCGGCAAGATCGACATCGTCATGAGCAACAGCGGCACCGAGTCCTGGGACAAGACCGAGGAGATCACCGAGGAGAAGTACGACCACGTCTTCAACCTCAACGCCCGTGCGCAGTTCTTCGTCGGCCAGGCGGCGTGGAAGTACCTCGAGGACAACGGGCGCCTGATCCTCATGAGCTCCATCGCCGCCGGTCTCCTGGGCGTGCGCGACCACGTTCTCTACAACGCCTCCAAGATGGCCGTCATCGGCATGATCAAGGGGTTCGCGACCGATTTCGGCGTCCGAGGGATCACGGTGAACGGTGTCGCTCCCGGCGGAATCAAGTCGGACATGTTCACACAGAATGCTTGTATGTATCGGATCGCCCACTGAGGGCCAGGCGCCTATCTCGTCACTGGTCCTGCTTCTAGCGACAGACTTGAGCTGACTCACCTTTCCGCAGGGCACTACATCCCCGGCGCGACTCCTGATTGGGCCGCGGACAAGATCGAGAACATGATGGCCGAGCACTGTCCTTTGAAGCGCTGTGCGACTCCTGACGATGTCGCTCGCGTCGTGGCCTTCCTGGCCTCGGAAGATGGCGGTTGGGTCAACGGTAAGATTCGCCCCCGGGGTCCTCCCACGCACATATTACCCCCCGGCGCTCCCGGCTAATCCGAGAATTGAAATGCAGGTCAAGTCATCACCATCTCCGGAGGTTCTTCGCAGTGAAAAGTTGTCATCTGCGGTTCTGTTTGCGGAAAACGAGCGGGCAGCATGACTTGTCGTGCTTGTCGTGACAGAGATGATGGCCGGATGGGGAATGGGAAACAACATCACGCCGCCTCTCAACCGGGCGATTTACGTTTCCATGTATAAAATGTACTCGACAGGATTTCGACATCAGGATTACCACTGTGAATCTTGGCTCATGTGCGTCATCGTACGGCCGCGTCAGACCTGGGATCTGAATTGAAAGGTCGGGGATGAACCGCGTTTAGTCTCTGCCGACATGTGATGCAAGGTGCTGTTGGATGCCATCGCCAGACCAGTCACACTTGGTGAGGCCGTCGCAGGTAGCCAGAGTAATACGGGCGTTCGGCGTTCTGTCCTGAGGACGTCGGCGAGCGCCGTCGTCCATCATAGTCTCACGCCATCCTTTACAGCTGACCAGCTTGAAGTCTCCTTCACTGCAAAGAGTAGTCATACATAGTATACAACTTCCTCTGACATGGGAGAAAGCAGTCAGCAACACAGTTGGTTTTCGGAGTTGTGCTCGTGCCAGGGTTGGGGTTGGGGCGATCGCAACCCTAATAGGAGGCGGGAGCTGGAGTCCATGTGAGCTCCAGCGAGTCAGAAGCCCACGAATTCCCCCCCTCCACCCGAAACCTGATCTACAACCATCTCCACCTTCTTAATGCACTTCACATCACCTGGCGATGTCAGCTGGTACTCACCGCCCGCCTCATCCGGCTTGCTGCCACACGCCTGCGTTTCAACAGCGACGAGTTGGCGATGTGTATGCTGCCATGATCAGCCACACGCTCGTTCTGACCCATTCCACCGACCCTGCATGACCCGCAAGTCTCGCATGGGTGGTGCTCCGGGACGACCGTTTCAACACTGAAATGCACTCAAGTGCAGCATGCAGGTGGTCAAACGACTCGACCAGACGAGAGAATTCTACCAGGGCATTGTTTCTCCGCCTGCTGACGAGGGCGATGCTAGTGTCGAATAACCTCCAATGTTAACATTACGCAGGATGATTCGCGACGTCTGTAGACGGTTGAGGCCCCTTTCAGCGCCCCGATCGCGCCACATGAGGTCTGCCGGACGGGCGGCTACGAGGATGTGTTCACAACACAATAACCTCATCGCGGGCGAGAAAGAATCGGGGAAAGAAGCAGGGTTCCACCGTACTGATCGAAAACAAACAAACGGTGAGCATGTGTGAGCAAGGGCACGGGGAAAAGCCCCCTGGGGTTTCGCCCGCGAGACAGTTGGGCCCGCGAGCACCGCATGAACGGTTTCGCTCAACTCTCTGCTCGTGTGGGACCCAATGTGAGACATGACCTCATGCATCCCACACTTCCTCATCGTCGAAGCTGTTCTCCGCCCGTGCTCGCCGTTGTTGTTGTGAGACGACCATTTGCATTTCCCACGTTCGGGCAGCCGTTTCTCGCGAGACAATCGAGAAGCGGCGTCACGGCGCGGATGAACCAGAGATTGCCTCTCCTCCTTCCTTCCCTTCCTTCCTTTCTTCTCCCTTTGCGATCTCAACCTTCCACGTTCCTCAACGGAGTCTTCCATGCCCGTGCGTGTGTCTCTCCCTTCATTCCAAGGTCGTTCTCTCCTTCTTGTTTCGTCTGGGATCGGGGGCGTCTGGACTCGTGCGCATGACACACGCCCGTCCAGGTCCACATGGTGTGCCAGACAAGATGGACAACGGCCCAAAAAAACTTGGAATGCAGCAGACGAGCGGAGCCAGATTGTGGTTGATGTCGTGAACCATTCGTTTTCACGAAAAAGGATCGGGTTGAGGTTGGGGTCATGCGAAGCCTGGAGAGCAGACGGGCGGCGGTATGGGTGTGTAGTGAACAGCGTGTGTGTGTATGTGTGTGTGTATGTGACCTGCTGCTTACGACGTACCGTCAATGCAGGTGGATTCTGAGTGCACCGAAATACATTTCGCAAGCAGTAGGTTTCCACATATTCCGTGTTTGCATGTGCCACCGCTCGGAATACAGGTTATGCAGGTGCACTATCGATCTTCCATTCGCGCTATAGGAACCGGGTTTCTAGTGTCGATGGACATGCATGTGTGTATGTACAGTACATACTACCTGCCTGCATGTCCCCGACCATCTGTCACATATGCACACGGCACTTGTACCGACATCGACCGTAATGCATGACCGTTTCGACATTGGCGAGATCGACGAATGACCGCTCGTCCTTCGACATCTCTCTCGTATGTGATTGCATCGATAGCTTCCCATCTTTGAGACGGTGCGGTTCGGCGCCTCGATTGGGCAACAGATCAGGTCATGCAGGAGCGCTTTTGGGGGGCAGATACATGTGCTTCCAGTCAGTACAGATAGATGGATGGCGATGATCTGAGGAGCACACATCACCGAGTCGATCCGTCACCATTTCCCAAGTAATGTCGTTCCCGATGGTCGCGACGTTGCCCTCCCTCGTTGAGTTTCGTGCCGCGCGGATTTGGTTGGTCTCACAGCCAGCCTTGCCGTCGCATCCCGCTCAACCAGCATCCGCAGTAGTATCATCGGACTCCCCTCGATCAACTATCAGGTCTCCATGTGGTGGTATCATGATTGCATCGACCGAGTGTCATACCCTCACACCCGATTCGCACACACACCCTCTCTTCCATGCCGATATGAGACCTCGTCGACGTTGATCCCCATCGTCTGTGTCCGCGTGAGACACGGCGCCGCGCCCGCGTGCGACGTTTGTCAATGCATGGCGATCGACGATGCCCACCGGCCGGCCGCATGTCTCGCGTGAGCGTCTGGAAGGAACCTGGGAATATCGGGAGATCATTCTGTGCGGCAGTGGCAGCCTGCTATGCACGCGCGCATATGCAAGTTCGCAGACGGACGGATCGGATCATGGACCTAGCACGTAGTTTTGGCTATGTCCGATCTCCCTCCCCCTCCCCCTCTCCCAGGGTGTATATATATGATGGGCCGACCATCCCGATGAGAAGAAGAAGAAACCATTCCACATCCATTCAGAACACCGATCAATCCAGTCTGCCTACTAGATAAAACATCCATCCATCCTCATATCTCGACGACCGCATCGACAGCTCTGTTGAACACATTCGAACCTGATCGTCAACCATCTCTTCGATACACACAACGATCAACAGTCAATATCGACACCGACATCTTCCTCTTCAACATGCCTTCTCACAAGCACGCCCGCCAGCGCACCATCTCCTTCGTCACCCCGCGTCCCATCAAGCTGACGTCGAGCTCGAGCAGCACCTCGCTCTCGTCCTCCACTTCGATCACCTCCTACGGCTCCCGGCGGGACAGCGACGCCTGGGACTCCGATGAGTCCCAGCAATCCGAGGGAGACTCGTTCCCTCGAACGCCGCGTCCGATGCGTTCGGAGAAGCACCCCCGCGCGCTCAAGCTGGCCGGGTTCTCTCAGTACTGACGAGGACGTCGAAGCCGCACGACGGGATTTGGTCGAGGGGAAGAAGAAAAGACTCCACTTGCCACGTTTTTCGACCATCGGAGCCCCCCCACCTGCGATGATTTTCAATCAGACTATGCGAGATCGTCCGGGTGCGAACACCAGACTCCGCCGCACATCGGCTTTCAGAGCCGCAAATCAACGGGACTCCAGCGGTTCCGGCAACCGGAGCCATCATTCCCTTTCGACGTCGTTCTCTCGACTCCGTCCAGCATCCGCGTCAAGATCAGACCTCGACTTCGACGAGGGCCAGGGCCAGGGCCGTCGGTCGAGGTTGCGGATCGCAGAGACTCCGATGCGCGGCCATCGACGCAGCACCGCCCGCGCGGCGTCGACGTTGTTCCAACGCAAAAGGCCTTTCTGTTCTCAACGGTCTCTCGTCGGCGAGGGGGAGATCCGGAAACAGGGGTCCACTCTCTCACACAGCCTGAGCTCTCGCAAGTCAAGTCCGGTCCGGTCACGATGAGCGTCAGGCTTGATCGACTTCGCTCCAGCCCCCACCGGAGAAGGAGGTTACGTGGAGATTCTCTGTCGAAAGGTCGCCTGTTTCTAATTCGGGATGTTTTCGTCACGTGGCGGCGCGCGGGAAATGGATCTAGCTTTTGTTTTGAGTGATTCGATGGGAGGAGAGCTGGAAAGGCGGGTAATGGGTAATGGATTTTCTCGAGGTCGATTCAGGAACTTTTACTAGTGTTCAATACAATTCTCGTGTTTTTGATATTCATTTCGGTCTCCGTTTCATCGGAGTCCTTTCTTATCCTCTCTCGGTTCGATCGTTTCATCATCAGGCATGTCGCTAAATTGTACAGTCCCCGTCCCTAGCAACTTTCCACATCTTGATTCCCGCGACTCTCATACATGGGATTCCGTTGCCGATGATCGGCAGGGCTTCACGCGAAAGCCTTCGAGTAAGCCTTGCGCTCCTTGGCTTTCCTGTCCGCCGCGGCCTTTCGGACTGCGGCCAGTTCGTTCTTGATGCTGGCGTCCTCCGGCGCGAGCTTGGCGGCCTGCTCCAATGCTTCGGTCGCACCCTCCTCATCCTTTCCGGCCTTGAGTGCCAGGCCCTTCCTGTACAGAGCTTTGGCCTGCTCCGCCTCCCCAATGCCCTTGATGTCTAATGCCTTGTCTGCGGATTGTGCGGAATCTCTGTACGCGCCCAATTTGAACTGCTGCAGCGCGCTGTTGGTGTGAAGGCTGACTCGGAGCTTGATCAAGCGTGGGCCGAGGTCTGCTGGGTCACCGTCCAACGGCTCGGGGTATTCGTGGAGGTATGAGATTGCTTTCTGGTATTTGGCCAGGGCGAGGGCGACCTCACCTCGCTTGAAGGCGGCGTTCCCCATGGTCTTCAACTCATCGGCGATGTCGGCGACCTCGACTCCCTTCCACTCCGCATCAGAACCTCGAAGGGCAAGCTGGTCCGCAGGATCATCCTCGTACTTGTCGCCCGTCGAATCTGGAGCCTTCTTGGTGAACTCGGCGAGGTCAGTCGAAGCATCGAGCTCGCCGCAGTCCGCGATGACGCAGTCCTTGTTCGGTTTGTCGCTGGTCGTGGGTGTCTTCTCGATCTTGCGAACGATGCTCTTTCCTGCGATGACCTCGCCGAAGACGACGTGTTTGCCGTCGAGGTGAGGAGTGGGAACGGTGGTGACGAAGAATTGACTGCCGTTGGTGCCCGGTCCAGCGTTGGCCATGGAGAGGAGGAATGGCTTCTCGTGTTTGAGTTCGAAGTTCTCGTCGGCGAACTTCTCACCATAGATGGACTCTCCGCCTGTACCATTGCCGGCGGTGAAGTCTCCACCCTGGATCATGAAGCTGGGAATGACGCGGTGGAAGCCGCTGCCTTTGTAGTGAAGGGGTTTGCCGGACGCCCCGACGCCTTTCTCGCCCGTGCAGAGCGCACGGAAATTGTCGGCCGTTTTGGGAACGACATCGTTGTAAAGTTCGAAGACGACTTTGCCGGCAGATGCGCCGCCGATTGTGATGTCAAACCACACACGACTTCGCTGCGTGGTCGTGGCCATTTCGCCTATCTGATTCGAGGGTTAAGTGGGGGAATCAAGCACTTGGTTTTGAACGGAATTGAAGTAAGGAAAAGTCGAGTGGTGATCAGAATATATTCTCTGAACTGGTTTGTGAAATGAACTGTCGATGGTTGATAATATTCACACTGGGAAGCAGAACCCTTCAGCTTCTCGAAGCTTCGCACAAGACCTACCTACCTAGATACTGTAGCTACTCACGGTGCTGGGTGCATGCGGCGAGGCGCGGGCGTCATGGCGCACCCGCAACCGTGCCCTGGTGGGTGAGAATACATTCCTGTGATAACATTGGAAATGTTCCAACTGTGCTATACTGCTCTTCATGTGCTTCCCAGACGGTCAATATCATGTATATCATATATCATATATCAATTGCTGAATCATCATGCAAAAGTGAGATTCGTTATTCACCCAGGTATTAAGTACCATCACTTGCTGTGTACACAATGTGCATGACCACAGCACCCATGGCATAATTAAGCGCGCGAGGGGCAAATGGTTCGAATTGTTCGCGGCGTGTGTTCCTGAATGTTCTCAGTTTCCCCCGCCGGCAATCATTCAGGCTTTGAAGGAGCTGGAGGGGTCATATCATCGCTACGGAGAGCCACAGAAGTGTCATAGATGATGCAGCATGTTTCGTGTCCCGTACACATCTCGACATCTACTGCACCTAGCCCTGGAGGTATACATTAGTATGTATATGGCCCTAGAATACGTCACTTGAACGCGCCAATGGCTGGAGCTCTCAAGGTAATGATAATTAATCCCAAACGTCCATCGTCCGTCGATCTCGAAATTGTCCATCCGCACCTGCCGCCTTCATCAGCACTGTGTTCACCCGCAAAAATGTCACCAATCATGATGGGAAGAGCATTGCCATCGTTCCCAAAGATATGTACAGCTGCTCGACTTGCGTCATGGCAGTCGAGAAGAGCCGTCTCTACGTTGCCAGGCACTCAAATCGTGCGTTCAACGTGTTCGATGATTGTCCAGCGTACCTGGTTTAATGACATCCTTCATACAGTACGTACACGAGGATAAGACTTCCCCTCGAAAGCTGCTCTCGCTTTCGCCAACCGAGCCTCCCAATACTGCACTTGCGATCGGAACCACTACACAAGTCCCTCCGACACCCGAGTCCTTCAACGAGAATCGTGAATTTCTCGCCATCTTACACACCGTCATCCGCGAGAATGCTGCGCAGGACCCCGATGTGCAAGCGCAAGCGCACGTCTACGCATCACAATCAGGCTCTGCGCTGGGTAGTGGCGGCGTCTTCTTCCCGCAACACCAGCAGAACAACCGGCGCCGTCACAGCATGAGCAAGCAACAACCTGGCAACGTGGCTGGCCGCAGTGATGGCTCGGGAGGAGCTAGTTCCCAGGGTGGTATGGGAGGCGGTGGTCGTGGTGGCTATATCCACGTCAGCGATCGACGCAATCCTCCGGACTACGGTCGAGTCGCCTGGCCCGAAGACATCTTCGGCAGTGTCGAATTGGATGCGAGCGGCAAATTTGTCGACGGCACTGGCAGATATCAAGAATCGGGAACATACCGCATAGTGACTCGCGAAGGCATTCTTGGTCTCAGCCCTTTTCTCCAAGCGAAATTGCTGGAACGAATCAAGGTCCTTGAAAGCCAGGCACGACAGAACGCTTGAACATGATTAAGCCGGATCTGATCATGCCTGAAACTCTTGCTTCTCACGAGCCACGCTGGGGAGAGCGCTTCGCCAATAGCGTCGTTTCAAAACACCGACGGGATCGAGATCTGGTTATTGGCTTGCATGAAAGCTGCGGCGACGCCAAAATTGTCTACGCAGACCATGGAGTGTACCCAGCGCCTTGATGAGTAGCAGAGGATCTTGCCCTCGACGCAAAGCAGCTTGATGCAAGTCACGCCGGCTCTCTGGCTGTGATATTCGAGGATACCCAAGAACCTTGATGGCTCATTACCATACGAGAGTGCATACGCAAACGAGGACAATCACGCCAGCCCTGACAGATCGTTGCTCTTCGGAAATGGACACACGCTCACAGACACCGTTGACGAGAAGTCATCGTATGGAAGACTAGTTCGTGCGAGTCTAACAACACACTTGCGTAACCAGCCCTGATTCCAAACGACCTTGGACGTGATGCCTGGACGCGATGATACCTGTCTCGATCCGCACATGTAAGATAGGTCCACATTGCCTGCTATCCAGCTCAGGGCAATGGAAATGGACGCGTCGCCGTCGGACTCATCACAACCGGGGATACTTTCCGACTTGTTCCTACGCATCACGAACAGCAAGACGACCTTGTGAGATATGTGACATGAGCTAATTCTTGACAATCGTATGTAATAATACTGTAAAATAATCATCACACATGGTGCATGAGCGACGGGCTTATGATCGATCTAGATGGGTGTTTCTGGGGAACGCGTGAAGACTTTGATCGTACGCGACTGAGTGCGGTAAATTTGTAATGGCGAAATTAGACTACGCCTGTGACCATCTCATCGGAAACACCAGGAATGCACTCTTCTCAATGACGCGAAAATTGCGGGAAGAATCTTGTGAATTCATTGCTGTGCCAGGTGAGGAATGATATACATGCGCGTCGCTCCATTGGAACTTTCGGAGGTGCTCACGACCCTGACGAAGCCTTCAACCAGGTCCAAGCGCTCCCCGTGTACGTCATGACACAGTCAAGAAGTGAAATGATGCGACGAAGAGGGCCCGAGTCATTCAAGGGACATCACCGTCTCGAGTTGACAATCACATCTGGCGTTCAAAGTATGTTTGTATGTCTGTAATGTAATCATCTGACGCGGCTTTCACGAAACACACGATTGGTCCACTCCCTCAGTGCCAAAAAATCCGCGCTGGCATTGAGACGGTCTATAGCGTCCGCCGCAAGTCTTTGCTGGGGCTCCACCGCGAAACTCGCCACCGAGAAGGTCGTCTATTGCTTGCGACGACCGCAGCATCGTCTGCAACATAACGCGTCAAGTCGTCCATCGATTTCGCCCATCAGAATGCCTCGCGCGACGCGGTCATCGACTGCGAAAGCCTCTGGGCAGGATCGGCTTTCAAGTCCGCCAGCGACGCCGAGGACCTCGAAGGCCGCAGCCACCCCCAAGTCCAAGGCCAGAGCCAAAGCTACGCCGAAGAGCAACACAAAACCGGCCACGAAGTCTGAGAATGGTCCTCGCACTCCCGCGAGCAGTCGCAAACGTACGAGGACCGCGATCAAGCAAGAAAACGATGACGGCGATCTGCCGCACAATCTCGGCACGGCATTGCCTACGCCCAGCGCCGAGGAAGACTCCCCCGATGACGATGCGCCGCCTTCTAAGCGTTCGAAGCGTTCCGTGAAGAAAGAGGAACCTGTCGAGAACTCGGCAGTCAAAGATGAATTCGACGAAGAAGTAGTCACCGCTCCCAGAGAAACGCCAAAGAAGACGCCCAAGAAGGCGAACTATGGACTGACCCCTGGCATCTCACCTTACCCCGATTATGAGCATCCGACACGCGAGGAATGCAAGGAGGTGGTTCGGTTGCTGGAAAAGGTCCACGGCAAGGTCAACGTCCCCAAGGCCATCCCGCCGCCTTCGTTGGATGTCGCCGGCTGTGGCGAGGTCCCGTCGGTCCTCGACGCCCTGATCCGCACGCGCCTCAGCGCCAACACGACGAACAAGAACTCCAGCACCGCCTTTCAGGGTCTCGTATCCCGGTTCGGGACGCTGAAGGAAGGCATCGGCAAAGGCAGCGTGGACTGGGACGCGGTGCGACGCGCCCCGCAGAAGGACGTCTTCAAGGCCATCGAGCGCGGCGGCCTGGCCGACAGGAAGTCGAAGGACATCCAGGCGATCATCCAAATCGCATACGACGAGAACCAAGAACGCAAAGCCGCCCTGGAGGGGAAGTCCGGAGACCCCGCCGGCGCCGAACACGCGGACGAGAGCGAGAAGAAGGACGAGATCAGCAAAGCCAAGCAACACGTCATCTCCTTCGACCACCTGCACCTCCTCAGCACGGAGGACGCCATCGCCAAGATGCTCACGCTGCCGGGGATCGGGCCGAAGACGGCCTCCTGCGTCGCGCTGTTCTGCCTGCAGCGGCCGTCGTTCGCCGTGGACACGCACGTGTTCCGGCTGTGCCAGTACCTCGGCTGGGTGCCGAAGACGACGCGGAAAGGCCAGCCGAAGGTCGATCGCAACACGACCTTCTCGCACTGCGACGTGCGCATCCCGGACGAGTACAAGTACCCCCTGCACTACCTCCTCATCCGCCACGGCAAGACCTGTCCGCGCTGCCGCGCCGTCACGGGTCAGAGCAGCGCGGTGTGGGACGAGGGCTGCCCGATTGAGCACCTCGTCACGCGCCACGGGTCGAAGAAGGGTGGCGTCTCGGTGCAGGCGCGCAGGAAGGCCAAGGAGGCGGCCGGCAAGGCGGATGATGACGCCGACGAGAGCGATCTGAGCGATGCGCCCGAGGACGATGAGTGAATGGGGGCATATCGGGGAAGAACTAAATTTCGCCGGCTACGGGGTTTGTGGTTGTAACTTCAGGCCGGATGTTGTTGTACAATTCCTTGTCTTGATAGCATCTGTAATTTTATCATGATATCGTTTGCTCGACGCAGCCCATTGTCTGGATGATCCGGCTCGGGCGGTTTCGAATCGTCCACATATTGTCGCTGTTTTGACCAAGAACGGAACGAACCCATCGACGCTATAGAGAAGGCGGATTGATTGCTTGGAATATTCATCTCTATTCTGACGGTGACACGACATATGTACGGATGAAGAAACGTGTGCGAATTCTCATTTCGAGGTTATAAATGCATTTTTCCGCTCATGAGCTAAGGTGATATACAATAGCAGGTATCATGCCATCGACAGCAGGGCGCAACAGGACCTGGTCACTCGGCTTCTCTGATCGCGACACGATCGGAACCGCACGTTGTGTCGTTATTGGAACAGGTGATGCCTCTCCAAGGCGGGTGTCGAGGACATTGCCGAATTCGTCCCCGACCACCAGCCCTCGGGCCGCAACGTCCTGTTCGTGTTTTCGGTGTCGCCACTGGGCGTCACGGCCGGCGAGTCCAGCCAGGACGTCGGCTCCGACCGCGAGCTCGGCCGGAGGTTGTCGGTCGACACGGCTTGCCGGATGGTCTCCAGCGAGGTGTCAATGTCGCTCACATTAGTTCTGTGATATCCGGATGTCAATTGCGCGGCTTCGGAAAGGGAGGTGGTGGCAGAACGTACATCCGTGGGTGACCTGTATCGGAACACGCCAATCTCGTGGGCTGGGGTCTCCTGCACATATTCTTCGTCGTCGTTGTCGGTCTCGTCCATTTGTTCCGCTGCGGTCGAGTCGCCGTCGGTGTTGTACTCGGGTGGCTGCGATCGGCCGGGTGACGAAGTTGCATCGTTCAAGAGCAACATCCGCGAGCGGGAAGCATCGTCCCTCTTCGTGCCGGATGGGACACTGTAGTCCGAGAGAGCCTCGAGAACGTTCGGCAGCACAAGCTTATGGACGTCGTTGGCCCAGAGGAAGTCGAGATGTTCGTATTTCGGAACGCATTTCGCAACAGTATGCTTGGGCAACTCTCGTAGCATGACGTTGATATCCACTAGGCTATCGCTTCCGCCATACAAGAGAACGATCGGGGTCCTGATGTTTCGGGTGGGGTATTTGGCCACCTTGTAGTGTTGCTTGTGTGTGCTGAAGCTGGTCGGGCTGGCCACTTCATCGTCATACATCTGGAACGTCCCATTGCGAATAATCTGAAACCAGTGGACCACACTCTTCGTGCTCGTGAAGGAGTACAGGTGTGGGTAGGCGGCCAATTTCTGATGTGGTGTGATGTTCAATGATCTCCAGTTGAAAAGCCAGACCAAACCCTTGTCCACGAACCAGGTGAAAATGGCGGGATAAAGCAGCGCTTGCCACATCGGTGCGCTGCCCAAGATTGCACGACGACCAAAGATGAGGTAGAGCACCTCCGGACTTGCCTTAGTGAAGGAGCTTACGATGCCGGAAGCAACACCCGGAGGAGCCATAGCAGGCGCGAGGGCGATGAAGACATCCACCTTTGTGTTCAGCTGTGGGTAGACGGAGAGCGCTGCGAATGCCTGTGCTGTGCCCTGACTGAATCCGACGTATGAAAGGCTCGGCTGAGACGTGGTGTCGAGGACATAGTTGATGGTGTCCGGGATGTCGTGAAGGGCGAATTGATCAATGCTGAAGCTCCAAAATGCTGTATCCGTGGGCGTGTGTCTCATGTTCTTTTTGCTGTACTTGTTGCCGCGGTTGTTGCCCAACCAGACATCATAGCCTTGATCGACCAGAGCGAACGGCAGACAGCGCTCATGCTCGGTGATGCATACCCAGACATCGCTGTTCATGAGCAGACCGTGATGTAAGTAGACCACCTTCTTCTGCAAAGTCCCGGGTCCTGCGTTGACCAGCTGATCCTCCTCGCCTTTCCGCTTTGCCAATCGATGCACGCCGAGGAGGTATCCATCCGTGGTTTGCACTACGTGCTCTTCTGCGGTGTAGCCATAAAGTGCGCACAGCTCCACGAAGCCCTCTGCGTGTGCAATCTGACTCGACACAGCCTTTTTACGGTTGCGTGCTCGACGCGAGTATGGTGAGGAGAGGCCATTGAAGCATCTGCGCGAAAGGCGGTACAGGAAATTGATCACCGGCGAGGGCAGAAAGATGGTGATGGAGCGCGCGATGAATTCAAAGATGACCAAGGTGAACGAGGCGGCCAGCGCCAGGTACTCCTGGAGGTGGAGTCGACCTATCAGTGGGATGTTTGACATGTTGTCGACCTGTGCACCGGAGTCGGTCGAGCGACGAGACAGGTATGAGACGGAATGCCGGGAGCTACGTAGGAAAGTTGAATAGGGATTATCACTGTCGACAATGAAATCGACGCTACTGAGGATGATCCAGGCGGACGAAGCATTCGCGCGGGCCCAGTTCACCGATCGACCCATGATTTCGTCATCGGCATGTGAAAGGCGGCTGCCCTGTGCTGATCAGCCTGCCCCGGGTGCCGACCGGGCTTTTTCTATCCTTAGGGTTGTTGTTCCCCGATCGATGCCAACTCAGGAGGGCATTGAACGATCCATGGGTTCTTGCGACGTACTGGCCCCGAAGCATGATAGACCAGCGGGAAAGGTCCACACGGGCATGCTATGTGTCCAACCTGCACAGTCACTTTCTCAAAGAGCAAGGCTTTCAATCATGACTGTCTGTTGTGGACTACTTTGAGCCTAAAATTACATGGAATTCTTGGCCTCTCGCAAGGCTGCCATCACCTCGACACGTTCTGTTTTGCCCGTGAACTTTTGCACCTCGGGATCCTGGATATGGTTAGCATGATCATTCCACCACCCGAAGTCCACCAATCGTCAGGACTCACCTCTAAGCGCATGAAAACGTTGTGCTTCTTCTCGTCTCCGATGGTGAATTTGCCCTGGGTCTCCTTGTTCGCTGAAGCAAAAGCCTCTAGCTTCTTCACCGCTTCCGACTGCAGGACCTTCATGCCGAATTTGATGTTGCCTTTGGTGTATTCGTGACCCGGCTTCATAACATGTCAGCATTGATGTTACTCCGAAGGGAATCCCACGAATGGACTCACATAAACCTTTGTGTCATCGGGTAAAGCTGCCAGGGTTTGGTTGAGAGCCTTGTCCATCTCCGCGGCCGAGCCTTCAAAGAAACGACCGCATCCTGCGAAACACATCAGCACCATAGCTACTGAACTCTCGGGAGTGCCCATGACTGACCGCCGATGAACAGAGTGTCGCCAGTAAACACCGCACGATCTGAGCCGTCTTCGAACAGGTAGCAGATGCTGTCCTGGGTATGACACGGCGTGTGGTAGGCAGTGACCTTGATATTGTCGCCAATGGTGAAAGTTTCGCCGTGCTCAGGCACATGTTTCACCTTCAAACACTCCTTGCCACCGATCACGGTAAGATTGTCCGACGGGAACGCTTCAATCTAGGGATAAGGTAAGCTTTGAAAATGGACATTGATCAACGAAGGCCCTTACGATCTTCTCGTTACCGCCAGCATGGTCGCCGTGACTAGAAGCATTGGTCAGTCTGCGCTACAAGCGATTGGTTGACTGAGGACCTACTGATGGGTGTTGACGATATTGATGATCTTGATGCCATTGTCTTTGGCCTTTTTCAGCGTTGGGATCACCCTGTACGCTCAAGTCAGAAGGCATGCGCCTGTGGGAGGTATCGAAGACAATGCATACTCGTCTGTGTACGCAGGATCGATGATGACCGCTTTTTTGGTTTTGTCATCGGTGACGACTGTAATCAACGGCCCAAAGACTGTCAGCACACAATATTCGGTGTCTAGGCTCACTTCGGGAACCACTCACGGTAGGCATAATTGTCACCAGTTCCCACCCCTAATGATATGGCACAAGCAGATATTAGAGATTGCCACATGGAACACCTTGATGGATGATTGTCGCAGCTAGGGCGGACACACTCATGGGTATCGATTCGATATGCATCTTGCGGCGGGGACCGGAGTTGATTGTTTTCTAGAATTGGTGGATCAATGTTGGAATCGGAACATCTCAGCAGCATCGGCGAAGGTTACCTTGGATATATGTGACGGGATCGGGCGGTAGAGTCTTCGAAAGGTTACTGAAAGGGAATTCATGAGTGCTATAGAAGCTGTCACGATCTGTATGAATGATGGGGCTACAGTACTACTGTCCGCTGCACATGGGTTGATGCGGGCAAGGCTTGACTGGTGACGGTATTAATTGCTGGTAAATCCGAACAGATGATGTAATGACCTGCCTCGATCGTTCACCCTGGCAACCTTTGGATGAATACAAACACTATGGCTATGGTATATATCCTGCAAGAAACCACTCTGATAATACAATGAGTTGCAACAGACAACGAAAGTCAGATAGATCCGTTTGTTGAGTACCTACCATCGAAGGGACACTACTGGTGTCAATATCGCGACTCTGGCAGAGATCAATGGCGATGGTGAGTAGTAGTAGGAGTAGTAATATCGTGATTGTGATTATTAGTCAAATAGGTGGAGGGCGGGCTTGCTCCCAAGCTTGTGATGAGAGCTTCAGGGTCGGACTGTAGATCAGACGGATACATGGGCGATTGACGTCAGGCCGAGGCTTCGCTGATCCAACGATGCTGACCCGTTACGACGATACGGCACTTTCCACCAATCCGTGGGCAGTCATCATTGAAATCCATCACCATCTGCACTGCTTACAGCGATAATTTCGAATTTCGCCCTGGGCCGCCAGCCCTGGGCTTCGGGGTTCACTGAAAGCGCCTCATTTGGCAATGAAACATGTGCTGGCTCGAATACAGAACAGCACCGGGGCAATATATGGTTACCTAACCTACACTCCCAAGTACCCATCACTGTTGTTAGGCAGCCAGAAAAGTCACGTTCGGCTGAGACCTGTTTCCATACCTAAGGTGTCCACATATACTCTACTATAGGTACTGTATACCCGCCGTCGCTGGGCAAAACAAATCAATCACGAATGCAAGGGTGCTGGCTGCACATGCTGACTGGATCCGAGTCCTCCTGTGCACAGTACAGTACATCCAGCACAAACAAAGCGTGTCTCACACGTGCAGTGCTCACGAGGGTGGCCAACCGTACCACACAACTGATCTCTGACCGCCACCACGCATCCACCGTTCCGCCCATTCACATCCGCATCGGCCTCGAGTACAGTACAGTACAGTGCAGTATTTGCCCGATGGTGGTACGACCGATCCATAATCTCGCCGGTCACCAGCTATGACACTGCAGCCGGCCACCACCACCTGGGAACAGGCCCTGATTGGAGGTGGCTTCATCGTTGGTGATATCGCATACGCTTGGGGTTCGGTCAGTTCATCTCGCCAGCACTACTTTTCAAGCTTTCCCGTACAAAGCGCGCTGACCGGCTATGATGTTGCAGGGCTTATGGAATTTATTGACGAGCAAGGGCGAAGAACGACGCCTGCTTACCGCTCTGAAGAATGCCACCAGCTACGAGGAATGGTGGGACGCCGCGGTTGCGTTTGACGAGCTTCGCGAGCCCTACGACTGGCGCATGAATCCCATCGACAAATACTACGACCACCGCCACCTGGAAGAGAGGCGAACCGAGCTTGCCCGTCTGCGTCGAAATGGGAACCCGATTGCGCTTGCGAGTTATCTCCGCCATGGACTGATGCGCGATCTGTTCAACGTCACGAAATTGAAGTTGTATGACAGAACATATGCCTTTACTAAATCGAGTATTCAAGCCTACATCGCCGAATCGGTCGACGCCGTTCGCTACATCGCCGACTCTCCGACCGCGCCACACTCTGGGACTGGCCGCTTCACTGCGCAGGAGAAAT
Source organism: Dissoconium aciculare CBS 342.82 (assembly GCF_010015565.1). NCBI lineage: Eukaryota > Fungi > Ascomycota > Dothideomycetes > Mycosphaerellales > Dissoconiaceae > Dissoconium > Dissoconium aciculare. Next base: position 359,192 of record NW_022984954.1, read on the forward strand.
TGGACTTGCTGCACGACTCGAAGGGCACCTATGGAAGTACCGCGCTGCTCCTCCAGGGAGGCTCCATCTTCGGCCTATGCCATCTCGGAGTCGTGAAGGCACTGCAAGAGCATCACATTCTTCCCCGGGTCATCGTGGGAACGGCTACCGGCGCGCTCATCGCGGCACTAGTCTGCATCCGCACGAGTGATGAACTGCCGCACTTCTTGCATGGCGATAGCATTGACCTCAGCGCATTCGCATCATCCGCTCAGAAGAAACGTGATAAGCTGGAAGCGGACCTTGCTGAATACAATGCCGATTCGTCGAAGACCCGGATCCATGGTTGGTTCGAGATTCTCCGACGTCGCGCTCACCGACTGTTCCAGCAAGGTTTCGTCCTCGATCCGGCAGTCCTCGAAGAAGCCATCCGTGCAAATGTGGGCGACATCACCTTCGTCGAGGCATACGAGCGAACCGGGCGAATACTGAACATTGAAATCTCCCCTCCGAATGAGGAAATTCCGAGTCTATTGAACTACCTCACTGCGCCAAACATGCTGATCCGCTCTGCAGCCATGGCATCACACATCACGAACATTGAGTCCTTCTCCGAGTTGTCGATCGAGTTTCTCTACAAAGAACGGGACGGTAAGATTCGGGCTCTGGAGATTGGTCCCCCTGGTAGTGGAGGAGAGCTGCGCCGTCCGCCTTCGGTCACAGCACGTCGCACACCCATCGCACGGCTGAAGCAGCAGTTCAACATCGACCACTTCATCGTCTCACAAGCTCGACCTTACGTTGCGCCCTTCGTCTCCCCGTCTCTACCGTACGAACGACGAAACAAGCCCGCCTTCACTCGGCTTGTCCGCTGGCCACTGGACCTCGCCCGCTTCGATCTGGCCTCCGCCCTTAAGCAGGGCCTGCTGATGACCGAGATCATGGGCTTCTTGCCCGACGGGCTCAAGCGCGTCTTGAACGACGAGACCATCCAAGGCGACTTCCTCAAGCTGGTCCCCGAAGTCCAAGTCTTCGACTGGTGGCGGCTGCTGAAGAACCCGTCCAAGGAAGAGGTCGATTTCTGGATCATGCGCGGCGAGCGGTCGGTGTGGCCGTCGCTCTGCGCGCTCAAGGTCCGATGTGCGATCGAGGTCGCCTTGGACCAGGCTTACGAGCGCGTGAGGAGACGGCGACCGGACGAGGACGGCGCGCTGTCCTTGGCGCAGGAGGGCAGAACGCCCGCGACGCCGGCCTTGCGGCTGAACGCGGGACCTCTGCAAGCTGACGACTTGTTCAACGAGGACGAGGGAAGGAGGCGGAAAGCGCCGAAATTGTTGACGGAAGGCCACGAGGAGATTGAGCTCGTGGCGAGGGAGGAGACTTTCGATTGATGTCCCTCTCGCCTCTAGCACCTCGATGAATCGCCATGGGCACCGATCGATCTGGTACGGGAACCATGAAGCCTCTACTCGAGTGCATGGAATTTCCATCCTGTCACAAGAGAAAGGGCGAAGTCTCGCGCAAGACAGAAAATCAATTCTTCTCGATCTATGGGCCGTCGATGATGCGTGCTCTTGCATTCAGCCATTCAGCAATGACCACGAGAAGTGAATAGCAGTGATCAATAGCCGTGCGGTCGCAGATGTTGCTTGTCTGGCACTATCTCGCTTGGGTCCGTTCAGGAAGAAGCTCGCGTTGTCTGATCGTCCGCCTGTGCGCACGATGTCCTTGAAGGCGCGGACAGCAGGCGAGGGACAGTGAGCATCAAAGTTGTACAGCCGACACAGTGGCAAGCAGCCGAGGCGGGCGCAAGAGGTTTCCCTGGTGCGGCTCTTCCAGCTATGGGCCTGTGATAATGTATAGCATAATATGATACCAATCGAATGGCAACCCAAACTCTATCGAGCCGATGGCCATCATGGTTCTCGGTTGCAGCCAATTTGAGCACAAAGTCTTTCGAGTTGCCCGGTCCTTTCGCGAAGTCGTTCACCGAGTAGATGATAGCGACCATGACCGGTTCCGCAGCGCGAGCACCGCCTGGCGTAGCCCTTTGCGAGGGATCGAAGGCGTCGGCTCCAAATGAGGGTCCGATGTAGTATTCTGGGTAGAAGCAGAGGTCGATTGCGGCCTGGTCTCACGTGCAGGCTCCGAAACCGAGGCGGTCACGTCGACCCGCACGGATGAGAGTGATGCTCTTATCTGAGTGACGCGCGCCTCTACTTTGGGCGTCCGTGACATGCTCTCATATCCCGCCAGGGCTCGCTGATACATCTCCTCCGCGGCCGTCTGCCTGCCCTGCTTCCTGTATAGATCGCCGAGGTTGTCCAATGTGTCGAGCGTCGATGTATGCTCCGGGCCCCAGACTTTCTCATACCCCTTGAGAGCACGTTGGTACATCTCCTCCGCCGCTGCCGTCTTGCCCAGATCAGCGTAGAGGTTGCCAAGGTTGATGACGGTGTAGAGAGTTGACGTGTGTTCTGGCCCGCATGCCTTTTCTTTGCCTCGGAGGGCCCGCTGATACATCTCTTCTGCCTCCGCGGTCTTCGCTGTGTTCCGATAGAGGATACCGAGGTTGTTCACCATCACGAGCGTCGAAGTATGATCCGGTCCAAATGCATTTTCATATCCTTGCAGGGCACGCTTGTACATGTCCTCCGCCGCTGCCATCTTGCCTTGATCCGCATATAGGAGTCCGAGGTTGTTAACCGTAGCAAGCGTCTGGGTATGTTCTGGTCCTAACGTATTCTCCTTGCCCTGCAATGCTCTTTGATACATCTCCTCTGCAGAGCCTGTCTTTCCCTGACCGGCGTACAAATTGCCAAGCTTGTTGACCGTTTGCAGTGTTGACAAGTGATCGGGTCCCAGATGTCTTTCCTTACCTAGTAGAGCTTGACGGTACAAGGTCTCAACTTCATCGGACTTCTCCCAGCCCGCAAGAAATGTCGCTATCTGGTCACAATCATCTGCGAGCTCGGTACTGACGGTGAGCGACTCCATTCTAGACCCAACCGTTTTCGCATGAGCGGCGAGTCGCAACTTAGTGTGTCGAGTCACGTCTTCCGGCAAGACTTGGATCATCTGAGCAACCAAGCTGACTGCAATAGCGAGCATTTCATTCCGTGCCACGGGGGTCGTAAGGTTATGCAGACACCAAGTGTGTACTACCGGATGGATGGAATGTGATCTGCTTGATGTCCCTCTATTGATCATAGAAAACCTCGCAAGAGTCCCGATGGAATTCGTGAGTGACAGCTTGGTCGCCCGGATGAAGGATGAGCTTTCGACGAGACCTAGTAGCTCACTGTTGGCTTGACTTGTAAGCACGAGTTCTGGCCAGACGTCGTCACGATGCAAGAACGCCCATAAATCAAGCAACTTCGCAGCAAGCATATCTGTGCTCTTAATCTGCTCGTATGACATTTTCCATATAGTAAGAACGCTCTCTCCGCCGTTCTCTTGTAGCAGGGATCGACTTTGGCTTTGCATCAGATCCTCCCAGGTGTTCTTGTAATATTCCATATAATCAGCGACAGTCGTCCCCGTCTCTCGAAGGTAAGCGCCGGCCTGAACCAATGCAAGGGGTAATCCGCCAAGCATATCAAGCAGTACATCAATGCCTATCTCAAGTTAGCAGTCTACCAATTCGGGTTGTGTCTGAAACCACTTGCCTTCCACTAGGCCGCCAGCACGGATCTCGAGCATTTCTTTCGCCAATTTTCGGTCGACACTTTCTAGATTGAGGCTTGCTTGCGGCCGCTGAAGTGAAGACAACCGCGTCGTTATTAGCACACTTCCATGGTCTGCATGAGGAAGGTAATCGCGGTAGTTATAAGCTTGTGGATCTTTAGCATTCTGCTGCCATTCGCGGTCAACGTTGTCGATGACGATCAACCATCCAGTGTTAGCGCGTTGTGCCAGCCATCGCAAGAGGTTGCTACGTAACTGCGAGTCATCTATCTGTGTGTCTGCCCTGTGGACCGAGAGTGGATCGTTATGCTTGGGTAGTCGCAAAGCCGATTGCGCCATCGATCGCTCAAGTGCATCTTTTGAGGATCCGTCAAACCAGAATATGGCACCAAACCGCAGTTTATTCGTTCTTGCGAACTCGGCACATAGTTGTGTCTTGCCTGTGCCTCCCATTCCAAACACCACAAAGACTTGTTGTCTCTCGTTGCGAGCCTCAGATGCGAAGAAAGCTGTCAGATGCTGCATATCCGCTTCGCGCTTTACGAAATGATCAGTGGTCGGGATCTCTGCAAGATTAAACTCTATGCGGTAGTCATCGTGGGATTCGTTTTGGATCAAGGCCTCTCGACTCGAAACCTTCTCCATAAGTCGTTTTCGAGTCTTTTCATCGCCATCTCCGTACCGTATATTCATACTGACGTCCAAGATACCGAGGAGGCAGTACGAGAGATCCTCTTCACGCGTTGTGTTTCTGCTTTGCATCCACTTCAATTTGTCTTTCGTGTTTAGGTCTCGAGCGTTGTCGTAATCTTGCAGGACCGCCTCCGCAATGCCTGTGATACCACTTATGCGATACATCAGCGAGGGGCCTGTATCCATTGTTATACCACTACGGCCTTGGCCGGCATGTCCCTTGTGTCCGACTACTTGCCAATTTTTGGACAAGAAAATTACCACGCTCGGCGCAAGTAGCTCTTGTAATGTCCATCCTCGCCGAAACCATACGCTATGCTCGAAGGCAGTGATATCAATTGAAGTTGGGACGTCCTCAAGATAAGCGAGGCATACTTCCGCCTCGCGATACCATCGAAACATGGAATTGATTGCCTCTGAAAGCTCCCGATCGCTCTGCTGCTTGATACAGCACGTATCGATCCATAACCACTTGACAAGTGGCAGCTGTTTTTTGACGTAGTCCACAAAACCTACCACCTTAAGATATCCTACTTGACTTGTTTTTTTCCTTCGATGGATATCCTCCCACATAGCCTCCGTACCCGCAAGCCATCGGTGCGATGCAATTGCGTAACTTGGCGGTTTGATCCCGAAGAACTCGGTGAACGTGAATGTATCAACATTGAGAAGACGCATTTGCTACTGCAGGCTGCAATTTTGGATCAGAGTGACAGGATTTGAGTAGCTTTTCGGGCCCCTAAAGACCATCAAACTTATCGTTGTATGCATGTCAAGCATATTTCGACACCAAATTGAACGATGTGGTGGATTCATGCATCAAGGCGCGTCAGCCCCGCAGCCGACGACCACAAGAGTGTATGGACTCTACCGATTCAAGTATGCAAACGCGATGACTCGGAAACCAAGACAATCATAATTTGAAGATGAAAGAGACTCATTATAGAAGGCGAACGAAGGGTCGAGAGTAGTAGATATTTTGGGACATCAGAGGTAATAATTTGCATGTCGGGATAGGACCATCAATATCCGAATCTGGCTATCATTCCACCGAACTGTGGTCGTGCAATGGCCTGTATGGATGTTCCGCCGCAAGTACTGAGTGAGGAGTCTGCATTGAATGTTGATTGACTGGGCGTCTGGGGCGTCACAATTTTGCTACGTAGATTTAAATCAAAGCTCAGCACGTTTCGTTCATCTCCCAGGACGGTCGCCGAACGTCTATGCAAGAGCAGTCACCTTGTACTCATGTGGGCTACAGCGCTTTGTCTGCCTCAAATGTGATCGAGGTTGAACATATACATATATTGAGATACGCCTGAGATGAATAACCCTCCCTAAGCTATGCAAGTGCACATTGTCGAAAAGATGTGGCTCCAGGATTCTCCGCTGGAAAACCTATAAACTTGCAGCGGAGCCAGATATGGTGTTCTAGTTCACGCAGCCAACATAGGTAATAAGGCCTCCTGGTATCCCTGTCCTGAACGATGAGCTAACTCGCGTTTCCCTTATGCTTAAGAGCCAACAAGACGGCGAGCATGACAGGAATTTCCCTCCAGAGTATGCCAACGAGATCCTCAAGCAGTGTCTGGTCGCCCAAAAACGATGCAAGACCATTGAAATAGTGCCCAAATATGGCCCTTGAAACGAGGAGAGGATTGAGAGGCATGTCCACTTACGAGCACTCCACCAGCAAATATTCCACGAGTGACTCCCTGTCGAGCTTAAGAGATTGCAGAGCCAGAGATAACAGCGAGTTGCGGTTCTGTGGAGGCAATATTGTCATTTATTTGCTCGATACGGTGGAACGGTGGTCGTTTGGGTCAAACAGAGTGAACTCGCTTCGAGGTTTTGTGAGAAGCAAGCACTCGTTTGGAGGAGTCCGTTCGTAGTGAATGGGTGCCGCTGTAAGCTTGGACATATGGTCAAGACCAGTGAGTCCACCAATTGTCCAAATGACTCTTGGGTGTAGCGCAAATGTAAACGGATGCAACAGCCGCTCCAAAACATCAATCGATGATGCGAACAGAATCCTTAACATGCTTGAGGTGAAGGAAAGTATGTGACGTTACCCATACAGGGTCTGGGTAGCTCGGTGCGGGTCTGTTCTCGTGACACGACCACCTCATCGATAGAAAGAGGGCAGGCAAATTCCGCTTTGAGTGGTTATGTAGGAAATGGCATGGGAATGGAGTCGTTGTGGCCACAAAGGACTTTGAGCATCATGCTATGCAGCGCGACCACGCTGAGATGAATCATTAGTGAAAATTCCGTTTAACATCCAGTCGCCTTTTCTCGATAATGCCCAAGAGAGAAGCGCAACGCGCGATTGAGACAACTTACTTGGCAATCCGCATCCAAAGCCCACAAGTAGATAGATCAAGAAGACGATGACGACGGCCAAGAGCACCATCAAGCGCACGTTCTTCCACCACATCTTTCTCCGCAGCCCACGACTTCGCACACGGAATTCCGTCGCGCTCCCGCCCAGCCGATCCGTCTTGTCAACCAGGAGGTCGATCCGCTCGCCGCGCTCCAGCACACGCTCGATGTTCTCAGTCATGATCCCTCGCACGCTATCCAGCTCGGCCTGTACTGATGCGAAAGCATCTCCACCTTCGGCGAGGTCTCCACCCTGTGCGGTACCAGAGGCGAACTCCTGCATCAACCTCTTGAGCTGGACGTTGAAAGCGGCGGCCCCGTAGGCAGGCAAGGAGGCGAAATCGGTCCGTTCCGGGTCGTAGTCCTTGAGGAAACGCTGCTTGGTCGCGAGGAGGTAGGTGAAGGGAACACGTTTGCCGAGAGGGCGTTTGGCGACGACGAGGTAGGTCAATCCCGCAGCACTGAGATGTGCTGGATCACGCGAGGAGGGCGCGGCGTCTGCAACATAGTGTACCAGATCGTCATTGTGCTCGTAGGTCAATTTCTGCGCCGCGGTGTGGGTGATTTTAGGCAACACTAGGGCGGCGAGCTTGGTGGCAACGGTACCTGCTGCAGCCGACGTTGTATGTTCTGCAAGGATGGTGTCTTTGTAGGCGATTGCGGAATAGAGCAGAGGCGTAGCGGGCGTGGAGCCGGAGGCCATGTTGAGCAAAGGCAGCAGTGTATGCTAGGACGACGTCGAAGATAGGATGCAGTCACGGTGTCTTCTGACGTCGATCTTTGGATTCTTTGTGATTACTGCGAACGATCTTGGAGGGACAATGGCAGCAGTGGAAGAAGATGTGTTCTGTGTGATTCGCAAAGAATGCATGTAAGCAAGAGAGGCTCTCTGCTGGACGACCTCCGGCTTCAAACTGCACTATGACGATGTCCTCCCGTCGCACGTGATCGCAACGACTCCTAGCTACTCCAACGCTGGGGACTGTGGTGGAAACACTCCTTCTTGAACGGCAAGCACTTCCACCATCAGGGTCAGTGTAGCCGTTTCCCCGCTGTGGGAATCACACATCGTCCCCGTTGATGTGAGGAAATGAATCCAAGGAGCGTCCAGGTCATGGCGATGCTCCACTTTGTGCGACGAGTAAACTTCTGAAGCAACGCTATCGAGTCGTGAAGAGAGCTATTGGAGTACTGGAATGATGCACCGCCCAGCCAGGCAGCCGGCTCGGCGCATTGGTGGTCCTACTCCGCTTCAGACCTCTCAATGGTACAGTACAGTATTTGAGATCCAGAGCAACTCCAACATTCCATGTAGTTTTAGCACTATATACGATCGTGATCTTTTGCGCTCAAGCCTCTCATCAAGACGTACCACGCCCGGAGCTCTCGCTCTCGTTTCGCCTTTGGGCGATATCGTATCATTGCAAGCCGTCGCCTTGTCCCAGCTTTCGCCCGCAGCGGGATCGCGCACCCCTACTCCACACCCACACGCAGGATGGGCAGACTTTCTGTTCTTCCGGCGTCGTTCGAGGCCATCGAGACCTGGGTTGCGCGCGCATTCGTACGTTGTAACAGCGATCCGCACGGGACGGGTGCAATGACTGAACGCGACCATAGCTTCTATTTGCGATCTTGACCTTGGGGCCGTGGTTGCTCGTCTTCGCTTACGACTTCCTGCTCTACTTCATTCGATATGCTCTCTGGGAGCTGCCTGTGATCGGCGGCAAAGCTCGTGGCCACCGCAAACCGGAGCCGGCCAAGCTCGTTGAACACGCGACCGGGCACAAGAAGGTACCCAGCTTTGCAAGATCTGCTGGCGACGATGCATCCGCCACGAAAACAGGGGCACAGGTTGGTGCCGCGCAGGACTCAAGGGCCAGAAACTCAACGACTACCACATGACTGTGCATCAGGCCTCAAATTCCGTTTCATGGATGGAGGAGTTGGGTTCTGTGGCCACACATCGGCCTTGCAATAATCTTGTTGAAGCCTGTATCGTAAAGCCACGTTGATTCCTTTCAATCTTTCGTGAAAGGAAGTGCATGACGTTGAATTCTCCGCCGCCTCAATTTACATATTTCATATTCCAATGCTTGAACGCTGATGTTCTACGTGATGGAGGCCCGCCGAAGCCAAATGCTCCGAAAATGCGAATGGATTTAGAGCGGTCTTGACATGCGTGGAAACTTTGGGCACGCTCAAACGATTCCCCTCTGTACAACGGCGGAGACGTCACTTCGTAATGAGAACGTCGCGACAGAGAGCTGCGCCGTCGCTTCCTTCTCAATGTCGCTACAAACTGGTTTGCTCAAAGCGGCCCATGATCAGCTCGGCCCGAATGATATAGCTTTATCGGAGCTACTGGCCGCCTGTCAATCATAGGGCGTAGATAGTAGATAACAAATATTGACAGTGAACATCATTTTGGATTCTATCTATCGATTGGATTGGATTGGATGACAAGCCTGGTCAATTTCGAAAACAACCCAAAGTGTGCTCGACACTTTCCTGTTGCCGTGAGCATCCGCTATCTCCCGCCCGAAGGTTGTATCGGATAGAGGGCGAAACGCAGAGACGCACAACATGGAAACCAAGATGGCCATGGCGGTGGTCGTATGTCTATTGATCGTAATTGTAGTTTGGCAGAGATATCATCAGCGATCCACCAAGCCGGGAGTGGTCGAGTGTCTCGACGCAAAAGTAGAGAAAGACATTCAAGACCCATATTCAAACATCCGGCCGCTCGATCATTTCGACTGGGCGAACACTCCCGTCCCACAAAATGCGCCATTGAAACCGAAATACCACCTCACCATGGGTAAGCAAGACGTTCAATTTTCCCCCATTAAGTTTGGTACGAACGATGCTGATCTCGGAGGGAAAAAGGCTTGGAAGCCGGCGAACTGTCGGATTTGGTAGCGTTCGACCGCACGTATGCAACGGGCATCCAGACACGACGAGAGACCATAGAGCAGAATCCTCAAACCGCTCTGCAATGCACCGACACGGCTGCCCCGGCCGCTTTTGAGTTGTACGAATGGATGTTCGGCACATATCTACCGAGGCGTTTTCCAAGCATGTTTGCAATTCACCCCGAGCCAGGACGAGCTGGAGGTCAATGTCTAATCAACGCAGTCACGGGCGAGTCTGTAGCTCTGAAGGCTCCGGAGTCACCTCGGGAAGCTCTACAGACCCTGGGCGGGCAGGTCGACGCCGACTTCATCATCATGCTTCCTTCGTCCCGGGCGGAGGATGGCGGTCCCATCTATCACTTGCAAGGGTTTGTCAATCCGTGCCCGGCGGGCTTCAACCTCTACGAAAGACTTGGTCTCCCGCTTTCAGGCGTGCACGCTCCCGTACCTGGCTACACGTCCAAATTGGAAAGGTCGATGGACAGGACGTTCGCTCGTCTGGAGCTGGGGAGATTGGTCCGGCGGAGGAATTGGAGCATCGCCACGAACGACGTCTTGTTCCAACTGGGAGGGACACACATCTTTCGAAGCCAGGACGACCTGGAACGGGAGAAGAACGGCGAGCCGATCTCGGAGGAGTTGAAGGCGACGATTGGAGCTCAGCGGGCGGAGGTTCGAGTTGAGGATTGCTGTCTGCGATCGGAACGGCAGTCCCTGTTTCGACTGCCCAAGACGGGCGCTATCATTTTCTCATTCAAGACTTATTTGTATACACTGGCAGACATCAAAGCTAGCGGGCAAGCGGAAGCTTTGGCAGACGCCATTGAAGGGCTCGGTCAGGGGAATGTGCCTGAATTTCGATACTACAAGCGCGAGGTGGTATGGGGACCAAAAGTGCTCGAGTATCTGCGGAGTTAGATAACAGTCAAGGATCGAGATCGGGCTCATCCATTCTTCTACTGGAACGACCGTTCGAATCCCTCTTATTTCAGTCCGCCTGCGATCAATAAGCTCTGTCCCGTCATGTAACCAGTCTTGACCAGCATCGTCACGGCATTGGCGATCTCCTGTGTCGAACCCGAACGGCCGACGGGGATGTTCTTCGGATCGCCGACGGTGCCTTTGAGAGATTCCTCGTCCTTGATCATCCCCGTGCCCGTGATCATGGCCGGCGCCACATCGTTGCAGGTGATGCCATCTTTCGCGAGCTTAGCGGAGAGGTTCTTGCTCAACCCTTGCATCCCCGCCTTGCTGGCAGCGTAGTGGCAGCCGTTGATGGAGGTGCCGCCGGCGGCGATGCTGGATATGTACACGATGCGGCCCCAATGCTGCGCTTGCATATGCGGCACGGCCAGCTTGGAGAGGACGAAGTTGGCGCGGAGATTGACGCGGATCGTGTAGTCGAATTCGTCAACATCGATGTCGAGAATGTTCGGAATGGCCTTGCCGTGACCAGCGTTTGCGATCAGGATGTCGGGGCCTGCCTGGCCGTGCTGTTGCTGAAGTTCGTCGAAAAGGCGATGAAGGTCCTCGTCGGAGGCCATGTTCACCTGGTGCGCGGTGATCTTGCGGCCATTGGCGGCCGGTTCCAGCTCTTGGATGAGCTGATCGAGCGACGCTTTGTTCGACGAATACGTCAGTGCCAGTGCGGCGCCTTCTGCAAGAAGATCGCGAGCGCAGGCGGCACCGATGCTATCGCATGTTGTTAGTAAAACGAGACTGGCGATGAAGCGGCGGTGGATGTCTGAGTACAGACCCTCCTGAAGCACCTGTGATCAGGGCCAGTCTGCCCTCAATTCGATTGTCCACAGGCATGTTGCGTTGAAGTTGCCCCGCCAATTATTATGTTATCTACGCCCAGAGCACGGCAGATCAAATGTCGATATTCGAGGAAATATTACAGAACAGCCTGGCTCAATCTCCAATGATTGATGAAGCTGTCTCCATGACTTCTACAAATACCTAATCAAGACATGCTAGCAATGTACTATGCTGTAGCTCTCGGAGCTTGTGTCCCGCCTATTCGACTTTGACAATTCTGAAAGCATCCTCGCATGTGAGCTTCAATTACCTACCTGGGTATTTGTAGGACGAAAGCCTGCGAGGTTGCAACAGATCCACTCACATATTTCAGAGTTATTTTGACGAGCAGACTACCAGATTGCCAACGTTCATGCAGATGCAACGACAGGGAAGGAGATGTCCTTCCTTCGCGAGTGCTTTCTATCGACAAGTTATCCAGGACTGCTTATCAAAAAGCGCACTCCCATCAATGCGTGCCCATTTTGTTTGCTCAACACAGCTACCGACACGCTGCACGGCCTGGTCATTTTTCCAACCTGTATTCATCGTGGTCGTCATCGCAACCAATCCGCGTCATCATGGTAAGCGTGCTCGGGCTTGACGATCTCGAGAGGAGAGTTCCCAAAAAGATCCGCTTCCGGAGAGCACAAGATCTGCCGGGTGGTGCTAGACCGTACCAAAAACATCCGAGACAGATTGCACGCAGCTGAGCGAACCAGCCACTCGACGTGTCCAGTCTCAACACTTTCGGCCAGGACGTGAGGGCAGAAGCCCGTCCTAGCTGGCGGCTGGAGAGGAACTTGTCATTGAGCTGGGCTGAACGTGCACGGTTGGTGGCATTCCAAATGGATGAGTGATGACGAACGACGTGATGGTTAAGCTCCAAGGCTGTTAGGATGCACCAATCTGTATGATGTTGCGACCAGCCCTGGACAATGCGCGAGGTAGGTTTGTGCGATAGGCGTGCATCTACATTGTGATATTATCTGAGCGGGACACGGTAGATGTGCATCATGGCACAATTCGCGGGTGGTCTGAGCACAAGAATTGACACAGGTAGCTGATCGTTGATCGTTGACCGTTGATGATAGTTCATAACAATGACTGCCAAACACGTGCGGCACGTCTGACCGATTGATTGATGATGATGATGATGAGTCGGGAAAGGGATGACGATGATGACGAGAACGATCATCTCTCATCACGTGACGGGTCGCAACCAGCTGTATCCTATGCCTACCTCCTGATAATAATGACGCAGGCTAAGTGTATGGCCGCCGGAAGTGTGGTGACAGGCGAATGCCCAATCCGAGCCAAATCGGCGTGGCTCTTCAAGAAAGAACCTTGGGAATGAAGGGGAGAAAGCATGGCATTGCCTCTGCGGAGAGAGGACCATCGAGTGCGCACCTGCAAGCAATGGACAGGGTGGGCCAACTCCGTCACCGCGCAGTGCACTTTTCCGTGGTACCGTGCTATACTCAGTGTACTGTAGACTGTAGGCCAAAAAGAGTCGGGAACTTGGCCAATGCGAAGAGCCGGGAGCTGTGGTGACCGCAGCACAGTACTGTAGTAGTATTATTATTGGGTTGTACGGAACGTACTGGACTGGACTTGCACTGGACTTTCTAAGGGTTTATTTCACTTGTCGTCACGACAGCTTCCAAGGTTGCTCGCCCGCCCTCATTCCACCTTTCCACCACAACCACCTGGGCGATGTTCCTCTTCCTCCTCCTCGCTTCGCCCGGGAAATAATCACGCTCCCAACACCTCCAGGGCTGCCGCTGTTGGCCATCGCATCATCAATGGGCGGTCAGGCCTCCTCCCGCCTCCCTCACTCTCCCCATCCTCTCCCTCTCTCTCTCTCTCCCTCTCCCTCTCGCTCTCTCCTCGATGCTTGCGCGCGCGCGAGAGCTTCCTCCTCTCCTCTCGGCTGCAGGGGTCGCGGCCTATGCGGATCCCGTAGATTCCTCGTCCTGCGCATGGCATAATCACCCAACAGCGTCGGTGCATCCTCGTCATTCGCATTACGTCGAACGGGAGAGCCATGCTGGGCTTCCACGTTCTGCGCTCAATGTGCGTGCGCGCGTCCCTGGACGAGAGCTCTCTCTCTCCTCGCGCGCTCCCCGTCCCTCACTCTCTCTCTCCCTCTCGCCCTCTCTCTAACTTGAGACGCTCTCTCTCCCCTTCACTCTATAGATATACATTACAGTAGCCGCTCGTCTCACAACTGCTTCATTGTCATCCTTGTGACGCGTATCTCAATCTGCCACTTCGACACACACTCACTCACTCACATCCGTACCATGTCTACCCGCAAGCGCAAGCAGGACGCTCCTGAGGAGCTCGTCGAACTCCCCGAAGACGACAGTGAAGAGGAAGAGGAGTGAGTCCCTCCCATAGTCGTCTCCACGAAGACAGGCCGCGCCTCTCGGCGCACGACCTGGAGCTTCATTTGGCGGTTGCACACCGTATGCGCCGATGCCTCGTGCCGGGTCTTTGAGCCAATGGCGCATGCGGGTCATTGTGTATCACATGGAATCCGTACTGACCAGCATTGCTCAGATACCAGAGCGATGGTGACGAGGATGACGTAGATGACGACGATGAGGAGGAGGAGGAAGAGGAAGAAGACGAGGCCGAGGCCGAGGGTGAGTCGATACCCATCTTCCCACCACCACAATGCTCGAGCGGATGATATCCCGACGCCCGTGCTACACGACTCGAACTGACGCGACTGAATATCACAGCTCCCAAAGCCAAGAAGCAGAAGACGTCAAAGCCCGCCGACGATGACGAGGGGGAGGAGGAAGAGGCCGACGAGGACGCGCCGGAGGAAGACGACGAAGAAGCGGACGAGGACGACGAGCCCACCAGCAAAGCCAGCGGCCCTGCCGCCGCGGCCAAGGCCAACAAGAAGGGTGTTGTGCCGAAGGAGGACGACCTGGCGGAAGTCGACGACGACGAAGAGGATGACGAGTAGCCACATGCGAAACCATATCGCTCGTTGAATACCATGCCATGAAAGTCTCTTATCCAGGAATCGGGGAAATTGACCAAATCCATCTTCTGATAAATGTGTACAATTCGGTCGTCGTGCTCTCTCCAAAGCTGGATATAGCTCTCCGGTGCTATGTCTGTCATTTCCCGGTGGCCTTAGCACCCACCTCACAACTACACATCGTACCTGTCCCGTTTATTGCACGACTCAGCGTCGACTGCAAGTTCGGCAGAGATGCATTGGCGGCCGCGATTTCCGCTTGGACTTCAATCTGGAAAGCTACAACATGAAGCGATGGGACAATGCAGCAATCAATCAATCACGACGTTCTAGATGGGCTTGGAACATGAACGGCCGCGGTTCGTGGGCTGCGCCCAGACCCGTTGTACATCTTCTCGAGCAAGAAGTTTCCTCGCTGTCCTGTATGCAGAACGCTAGATCCCTATAAAGCTTCAGATGCTGCTAGATCTTCTCTGATATCCCTTGGATCTGATCCTGACTGTTAAGCTGCATTTCCCAGAATGCAGACGGATTTTCTAATCTTGTGTCTTTCGGCACGGAAACGTAAATTCCAGAAGGCAGTGGAGCTAGCGTTGGACGGAATCATAAGGCAACGCAGGACATCTTCCACATCTGACGCCCCAGATCGTGCTTTGGCGATTCACTTTCAGCTGTCCGACTGTGTACCCCCTTACGCTTGATTTGCAGTCTCATCTGTCTCTCCTTCACTGACAACCTTCGCGCCTTTCGTAGGACTATCCCAAGCATAATCGAGCCACTCCTTGCCCAAGCGTTCCTGGACTTCGCTGGCCAGCTTCTGTACGACTTGACGACGAGTCAAGCTCGATTCAAGATCATTCGCAGTGCCGATGTTGCTTCCCGCATGGCCTTCCAAAATGCTATGCCAGACTTCCACGGTCTTGCGTAACTCAGCAGCTTTCGAGACCCCCATCACGCTGACTCCAAGGCGAGGCGATTTCTCCGACGTCGGCGTGGGCGTGGCCGCCACAGGCGTGGTACCCGCAGCAGGATCCCCACGGCTTCCCACCGGCGCGCCCCGGGCGAGCCATTCCTCCAGTGCCCAGCGGAGTGCGATGACCTCGAGCTGTTCGCCGTGGACATCGCAGAGGTCACTCGCGCGAGCCACAGCAGCTCGCAAGTCGTACGGGGCCGGGTGCCAATCGCCCAAGCTGCCCAAAGGGATTCCCTCCCGGCGCAGCAAGCCCATGCCGAGCGGGGATGCGTTCGGCACGACATCCACCTTCGCGGCCGCGAACGCCGCCAGAGTCTCGGCCGAGCCGAGCGCGCCGTTCTGCAGCGTGAAGTTGGCGTAGGACATGACCGCGTCCAAGGGCTCCCCTGTCTCGGCCAAGATACGGGTCGCGAGAGCAACCAGGACAGGCACCGGATAGCCGGAGATGCCGACGTACTTGACGATGCCTTCGGTGTCGCGCAATCGACGCAACTCGCGGACCGCTGCCACGACAGAATCGCTCGATACGAACTCTACATCGTGGCAGTAGACGACGTCCAGGTATGTCGTCCGTAAGCGCACCAGGCTGCGGCGGACGCTCGCGGCGATGGAAGCCGGACGATAATCGAAGTGGTCCGAAGAAATGCGACCACATTTCGTGAGGAGAAAGTACTCTTCTCGTCTGACGTTAGCGTGGACCCAGGGAGTATCCAGGGAAGCCCCAAGAATCTCCTCTGATGGACCATAGTATGGAGATGTGTCGAAAGCACGGATCTTGTATTCCAAGGCTTGCTGGACGAGCCCGGTCGGGTCGAGTTCGTAAGGATCTGGGTTGTATTGATAATTGAATGTTGCAGTTCCGAAAATGAGAGGAGGCAGGAGATCCGAGAGTGGGACTTTGCTCTTTTTGGAGGCTGGAGTGAGCGCAGCCATGCTGCTCTTTGCAATTTCCAACATTGTGACAAATCGAAGTGCAGCGTGGTAAGGTCACGAGGCTGTTGTGATTTGTAGTCGGATACGAATGGTCGAGGTTTAATGACTGCTTTGTCGATCACTTCTCCTGGAGCTGTCAGAAATAATGCCTGCCGGGAGTAGTATCTGGGTACATGGAGCTCGGAGAGCAATCCGACGGTCGTAAACGTTTACAACTGCACAGCAACTGCGGGGATGGACTGGTTTTTTGATGGGCTCTGATGAGGAGAGGGTGCGATATCGTCTCATGGAAATCCCATATAATTCTTCTGGGCCATCATTCTCTTGTATGTTCCCGAGTACAACGGACTGAGCGACACAAAGAGGCCTCGTCAATCGCCCAAAATGTAAAAAGTGCTAGTCGTCATAACCGCGATTGAACCCCGCGTGCCAGTAGGTCGGTCCACGCGACGGACCGAATGGTAAAGATCGCATCGCATCGAGAGAGAGTCCAGAGCGCGCCGCTTCGCCAACCGCCTAAATTCGTCTCGTGTTCTGGGAGAAGTCGGACATCGGCAGCTTTCGGGATTGCCAGTATGATGTACTTTGACCTCGTCCGTCCGTGTGCAGTCTCGATACCATAGGCTAAATTCCACGCGCCCAAGTGAAGCGAGATCAAAGATGCCGGAAGAGGGCGTAGCGGATGCCATCTGATCTATTCAGCTTTTTCGACACGAGGCTGAAATCATGGATCAAACCATTTGTCTGCGGCGGGAGCGCTCTGGACTCACGACAATTGAAACATTTAGTCATCGCGACTGATGACGAAATTCGGCCACTGACATTGCGAAAGGTGGGGTGAAAGCGGCGTTTGCTCACAAATCTTTGCGAGGGTCTGCCACGCGAGTTTGTTATCTGATTATCTTCTGCAACAAAAATCACTTGACCGTTCGGGCAGACTCCCTCTCAAGACTCCCTACGTTTGGACACATTGTCAATACCGCGCGCCAAATCTACCATTCCCACCCTTGCTTCCACTCATCACTCCGCCAAAGCATTGCGAACGGCGCTGCCGCACACTTCAGCGACCCGTGACATCTTCACCTTCCGTCAAAATGGCACCGCAATGTGCAGTGAAGCCGATTGCCTCCACGGCCGAGTTCAAGCAACACATTTCAGAACTTCCGGCCGATTGTCTAGCCGTCATCTACTTCCATGCCTCTTGGGCAGAGCCTTGCAAAGTGATGTCCAAAAAACTTGACGAATTAGCCCAGGAGTTCACGATTACCGACCCGCCACAGATCACCTTTCTAGCACTCGAAGCCGAGGATCTCTATGAGACCAGTGAAGAGTACCGGATTACACAGGTTCCTTCTGTGATATTGCAGCGAGACAGCAACATACTGGAGATCGTAAAGGGTACTGATGCGACCAAAGTGGGTGATGCAGTTCATAAACAACTGGGACAATCAGCGCCCGGAACTGTAAATCGAACGGGTCTGCCACCGGCTCAACAGCTTACTCGCCCGCCTGCTCCACCAGCTGGGGCTCCGGCAGCGTCCAACAGCGATGCCAAAGAGAACGGATCGTCTGCGGTTGAGGACACGAAGGAGAGGTCAAAGGAGGAGTTGGACGCACATCTCAAACAGCTGGTCAGCGCAGCGCCTGTCATGCTTTTCATGAAGGGCACTCCAAGCGCGCCGCAATGTGGATTTAGTCGCAAAACGGTAGCGATCCTGCGAGAGAACGGCATCAAGTACGGCTTTTTCAACATCCTGGCCGACGATGAAGTCCGACAAGGCCTGAAGGAATTCAGCGAGTGGCCGACTTTTCCCCAGGTCTACGTTGATGGAGAATTTGTCGGTGGCTTGGACATTGTAAGTTCGAAGTCAGACGAAAGCAGAATCTTTACTAACAGCATTGTAGCTGAAGGAGGAATTTGAGAACGATCCGGAGTTCCTCAAGGACTATTCCGTGAACAAGGTTGCCGCATGATTATGACAAGCAACCTGCACCTCCGACTCGATGGGTTCTTGTTCACGATGGCGAGCATGAAAGCTGTATCAAGAATGCCAGTCTGCCTTTCGACGCCCCTTCACAGTAGTGAATATGATGCTTGCACAGATCGCATTGACAGTGTCAACTCGCACGGGCAGAGCTGCAGGTACGGTGTTCTGATTGCTATGCGAACTATCCTTTCGACCTGCAGAACTACTTCAAAGGAATATCTCTGCGACGACTTCGAATATATCAGAAATTCGGTGCTAAAAGAGCGACGCAGTCGATGCGCGCGCGCCTGACTTTACACGCAGCTGCACGGAGGCGTTGGCGTTATAGGAAACTTGTGATAGGAAACTTGTGGCAGAAGACGTACATACTAACAACGCAACTTTTGTCTTGCACAAGATCGAAGCTCATGTGTAATGTGGTTACATACCACGAATTCTACCTGGGGTCTACAGGCATTTCCGACATAACCCCAACCCTAACACCGTTGAGTTCAGAAGTGAGGTCACTTCCCAGCATATTGCACTCGACAACAACATTGGAACACAGGCAAGCAATCTCCGCAATGCAGGAAAAGCTAGGCACGGCTCAGTCCTCGCCAGGTACATACCATGGCCGATCTGGTTCCGTGCCTTTTTACAGTACCATGTCCTTACTCGTGATTTCCATTTCGTGATTGTTCGACGTGCGCCGAGGGACAAAGGAGGGTCTGGAATTGCGTCGATGGCGTGATCATAACGGCTGCAAAAAAATGCCTGCGACATTGCGACTAATCCTCGGGCTGACCCCCTTCTCCATGTTTCATCACAATATCGGTTCCAGAAAACCGTGCACTGTCCCCGGTGTTCAGGGCCCGTGGGCGCCGAATATCGCAGTGGCGATGGGAGGTCCAGCACACGGACTTGTCGGATAAGTCGCCGTTCTGTCAGATTCCCTAGCTCCCAAGGTTGTTCTCACGGACTTGCAACGGCGACGAGAGGGTTGCCTGCAAGGGACGTTGCCGTTTGGATAAAGGGACTGTGCATAAAACGGTGCATCAGCATAGTTCTAATGTATAGTTGAACAAGGTTGGTCCTGGATCAAGACAGCCCATTCAGAACAGTGATGCCCATCCTCGGTCCTACATGCAAGTAGTGACCATTGCGTGCACACACTGTACTGTACTGTACTCTTCTCCTCGACGTCGAAAGTTGGCGCTGCGCATGGAGGCTGTGAATTGTGGGAATCCATCTCATGGATACAGCACCGTATGGGCGCGCGCCTCCGATGTTACGATGGTTGCCCGCCCGGAGTGGACGAAAAGTGCTCTAGGGCTGTTGAATTACCTAAGCATTCGAGACTCCACCTGCATTATTATTGCGCTTCAGGGCAGCTCAAAGGTGGGACAATGACCTGCGAACGAAATATAGTGTAAAAAAGAGTCATCAGTCGCCGAGCAAGCGATCGGATAAGAATTTCGATATATGCAGGCACAAACTCAGGCACGTTCGTGAATGTAAACTCCCGAGCATAACTCTTGCAAGAACATAGACGAATCTCTATCACCAAGTCCATTGAGTCATCGTCGGCAGCACGGTTGCGAAATTGTGCTTCTGCAATCCGACTCGAACTTTATCGTCAGAGAAAAGACGCCTATCCGTTGAGCATGCCGGTCGTGCACCTCCTGGACTATGCCGCGGGCAACATTCGTTCGCTCGTGAATGCAATTGAGAAGCTCGGTTGGCAGGTGGAATGGGTGAAGACACCGGCAGACGTTCACAAGGCAGAGGTATTCCAATCATCCGGCGGCAACGACGATGGCCAAGGATTGTCGAGCCGACCTACCGATGTGCATTGCTGATTCGCGACTGTTCCTGTAGAAACTAATCTTACCCGGCGTTGGTCATTTCGGGCACTGCTTGACACAATTCGCCAATGCCGGCTACGTCGAGCCGGTGCGAGAGCACATCAAATCAGGCAAGCCATTCATGGGCATCTGTGTCGGACTCCAAGCTCTTTTCGAGGGATCTTCGGAGAACCCTGCTGTCCCTGGTCTGGGGATCGCCCGTGGTCGCTTAGAGAGATTTGACAACTCCAACAAGAGTGTCCCTCACATCGGATGGAACTCGGCAAATACTCGCAAGGATGGTTCGCAAGATGTGAGCATTTACGGCATGCGACCTGACAGCAAATACTATTACGTTCACTCATACGCAGTCCCATATAAGAAGGGCGAGTTAGAGAAGGATGGATGGACAGTAGCAACAGCGCGTTACGGTGATGAAGAATTCGTCGGAGCAATCGCACGAGACAACATCCTCGCCACTCAGTTCCATCCAGAAAAGAGTGGAGCTGCAGGGCAACGGGTTCTTAAGGCGTTCCTCGAAGGCAATCGTCACGCAACGATCAAGGACCTGACAGAGTTTTCGACTCAGGAGGGTCTCACTCGCCGGGTCATTGCATGCCTTGATGTGCGGACGAACGATCAGGGGGATCTTGTAGT
This sequence comes from Dissoconium aciculare CBS 342.82, assembly GCF_010015565.1. Taxonomy (NCBI): domain Eukaryota; kingdom Fungi; phylum Ascomycota; class Dothideomycetes; order Mycosphaerellales; family Dissoconiaceae; genus Dissoconium; species Dissoconium aciculare. Next base: position 380,020 of record NW_022984954.1, read on the forward strand.
CACCAAAGGCGATCAGTACGACGTGCGCGAGAAGTCGGGCAATGCTGTACGCAATCTTGGTAAACCGGTACAGAAGGCGCAACAGTATTACGAACAGGGCGCAGACGAGGTCACGTTCCTAAACATCACCTCCTTTCGGGAAACGCCCTTGCGCGATTTGCCGATGCTGGAAGTCCTCAGACAAGCATCTGCAACGGTCTTTGTGCCGCTCACGATTGGAGGAGGCATCCGAGATACCCACGATCCTGAAACCGGGAAAACCGTGCCAGCGCTGGAAGTTGCCACACTTTACTTTCAATCGGGCGCCGACAAAGTCTCAATCGGCTCTGATGCTGTCACTGCCGCGGAGCAGTACTTCTCATCTGGCCGGACTCTGACAGGCAAGACTGCTATCGAGTCTATAAGTCAAGCTTACGGTGCGCAAGCCGTAGTGGTATCGATCGACCCAAAGCGGGTATACGTGGAGTCGGCAGAGGCCACCCCCCATCACACTGTTGCGACCTCGTACCCTGGTCCACAGGGCGAAAAGTATTGTTGGTATGCCTGCACGGTCAAAGGCGGACGCGAAACACGCGATTTGGACGTCATACAGCTCGCCACCGCTGTCGAAGCCATGGGCGCGGGCGAGTTACTCCTGAACTGTATCGACAAGGATGGAACCAACTCGGGCTTCGACCTCGAGTTGATCAGAAGCGTCAAGGCGGCCGTTAAAATACCCGTGATCGCTTCGAGCGGAGCTGGAAATGCGGCTCATTTCGCCGAGGTCTTCCAAAACACCAACGTTGATGCCGCGTTGGGTGCGGGTATGTTCCATCGTGGAGAGTGGACCGTCAAACAAGTCAAGGAAGAGCTACAGAAGACTGGTCTGTTGGTCAGGAGGTTTGAGGAAGACATTTAGGATAGAGTTTATAGATTCGAACGGCCTGTGGACGTTAAGCCTCCGTGCATATCCATCATCAAGCATTTGTCGTTGTGTAGACCGAGGCACATCTCGTGGAGTTGTGATACGCGGGCTGTGAGACATGTGAGTCGAAAGATTCTATGGACAAGACCCAGCATTCGCGTTCCGCATTGATATGATACCGAAGTATAATCGTTCAGATGAAACTTTAGCCGCTCTACAGTTCATCATTTCGGAGCGATTTTACACCGTAGACCAGAAAAGTGTAAAGACGATAGAGAGGGTCATCTAGCGTGTCAGAACCGTGCACCGACATCGATTTCCAGCAGCATGCAATATATCAATTTCCCAAAATTGTCGCGTCACTACACGTTGCGCGATGGAAGGAAATTCAATGGAGGAGAGAGATTCATGGGTCGAAAGGGCCAAGGGAACTTGAATCCTGCTCCACGTGCATATATGAATCCCTTCCCTGTGCAGAATCGTTCTGTCTTGACTTGCTGGGTACAGGGAATTCATCTGGTACATGCATGTGAGGTTGACGAGTATCCTTGACTTGGTAGGGATGCCAAAACTTTGAATGGCGATGGAGGGTCAGTACAGGTGTGACAGGGTACAGTACCAAGGCATGTACAGTACTGTGCTGAACCGAGACATGCTGCAGGGTGAAATGCTGTGTGATCGGCGAGATTCTGCGTGCGCTCAGCCGCCTAAGTACAGAAATGATTCAGCAAATCGGCAATTGGTGCGACGTGTACTCCACGGTTGATCTGACACGCTGTTGATTTTCGTTGTATGGGACTTCACGGTACAGCCTCTGTTTCAATCAACCATAGACCCAGGTTGGTCCAGCCCTCGAAACGGATCTGCATTTTGATCAATGGGAAAAGTCCTGTGTGTGGAGGGGCAAACGGTCGTGCCAAGTATGTCGTGTGTGTATGCATTCTGTTCACGGGAATGAGACCCTGCAGAACGGTTTCCGAGATCATTTCGTCTCGTATATATTAGCATCTGTAGCTCGCCGATCCTTCCAACGGGCGCGCTGATGTAGAAGCTTCCATCTGATAAAAATCTACTTGCCTGAGCTCGTCTGCTTTCTCATTTCATTCTCTACGGCCAACCTATGTCGGATGCAAAGGAGGACTGCATGCATGGAGCGAAGGAGGAACCTCTGCATAGAAGGCAACAACAACTGCAGAGCTCTGCAGCCGTCTGTAGATGCAGTTCGTTGTAAGAATGACGATGAGCAGCCGCATGCAGTAGCGCTCACGGCCGCAACGCCGACCCTTGTCCGTGTTGTCTCCCTTTGCCTTTCCTTCTCGCTTCGTCTACTCATCTCATATGCAACTGGTGCAGCAAGGTGCTATTCCTGCTTCGTCAGTAGTCCACCCACACTACTGGTAGTGCCCGCCAATCAACACTCATTCTGACCACGCTGGATTAGAAATCAATCCGGCCGTGTTTGTCAAACGGTCCCACATCCCATAAGAAGTCTTCTGCGTGACCCATTGACGGACGATCGCGGTGTCAGTGGTGAGTAGCAGCTAAGCAGCTATTGAACAAAGGGAACAATATGGTATTGGCTTTGTTACTGGGAACCTTAAGCATCGTACTGTACGAGTCCGTGAATGCCCCTCACCAAGGATGTCGCCATACACGCCTATGTTGCTTGCATCCCTAGGTAGCTGTGTGTTCGAACAGTGTGCGTTCGTAGGAGCAATCGATCGGCGGAACCCGTAACACTGCACTGTATCATCAGACTCTCTTTCGACGACAGTGTTCGGTGACGACGATATTCTCAAGTCATCATTGATATTTTGGGCGCTGTTTGGAGTGGACTCGAGTTTACGATTCCCTTTGTTGAAAGCATCGTCAAAAGCCAACTGGTGCCTTGAGCTGACCACACGGATCCCGCCGCTGTTCAGCCGACATCGGGTTGCTTTTGGCTTGGGGGCACTTGCGCCACTTTTGGCTCCCACACCCGGCAAATTCTGCTGCCCTCCCACCCATTCCCTCACTGCTCCACTGGACGTGTGGGATAGAGACTCATCAGCGAGAAACGAAAGGCGCCCACTACCCGCATTGACTGTCCACCACCTCGTTCTCACCATCATCACCCACTTTCATATTCACCACACTCCGACTCACACACGCACAACTTGAACATACTAGCGAGATTGTACCCACCACGACAAATCATCATATTGTCAACTCATTCTCGATACGGATCACGCCCATTCTCGAGAGACAGTCGCTGACAGACGACACCATGTCGGCCTACAACGCCCGTCGGGCGCCAAACGTGTCGCGATATCTCGCCAACCTCAACACTATGCAATCACCACAGGAAATCGCCGCTCAGCAGCAACATCAGCAACAGCAGGCCATCGGGCTCGGCGATGACAGTCTCGATTTCTTAACCACTGCGGAATTCTTCGATTTCGATCAATTCAACCCCAACGCGGCAGCCGCCGCTGCAGCATTCGATGCGCACACAATTCCCAACTCAATGAAGGATGGTAAGTCATCACTGTGCTCCATGCATACACTGTGCTGGGGATCGCATGCATGATCCACGTCGTTTGCGAGTACTGACTTGCATCTGCAGCTTCACAATTCGCATACGACTTCAATGCCTTCCAGCCAAATGAGATCACATCACCATCCACACTCGCTCCCAGCCCACAGAACGGTCTCTCAACAGGTTTCCAACTCCCATCACAACACTACCCTGCTTCAGAATCCTCGCCTGTGACTGGAGACAAACGCAAGGCCTCGATTGCGTTACATGGCCCGTCGTTTCCCGGAAGCATGGGCGCAGGGCCTGCTGATATCGAAGAGGTCACACGCATGGCTGCTGAGGAAGACAAACGGCGGCGCAATACCGCCGCCTCTGCTCGGTTCCGCGTCAAGAAGAAGCAGCGTGAACAGGCTCTCGAGAAGACCACCAAGGAGATGTCTGACAAGGTGCAGCAACTTGAGAGCAAGATCTTGCAACTTGAGATGGAGAACAAGTGGTTGAAGGAGCTCATCACTGAGAAGGCTGGCGCTGGTGTGGTCGAGGGCGTTGCTGGTGCGAACAAGACCGAGACTGCGTCTGGAGATGTTGCAACAGAAGAAAAAGCGACGCGCGCATCAAGAGAATCAGAAGACGCAAGCACGGGCACGGTCTAATTGTCATATGAATGAAAAGCTGTTTAATATGTGAAATGTTTGTGTGCGACGTTGGTTCATCTCCCTTCATGCCTTCGACATTGCGTCATCTTGACCGTTGACTGCTCCTGGTGGTCATGTTGCTCGACAGGTAGCTGGACGGCAATCATGACCTTCACAACGGTGCGAGATGACGAATCTATAGATCGAGCACATTGACTACCCCACTAACGTTCATATCAATGAGCAAGTTATCAAAGCTTCGGGTCTGGACTCAACACATGGCAAGGCACATGGGACCCCAGCACTTCACTTGGAATTACCCATTGGAATTTCCTCATTTCAATTATACATCAGGAGATTCTCCCATCCCTGCTTGCGCCGCAGCTGACGAAACCGCAGCTGATTCCTTGGGCACCACCTTGAGCGAGAAGTCCACGTGTCGCACGCCCTGGTGAATGCTGGATGTGCTGATGATGTCTATGTCATCGCAGACGTAACTCGGTGCATTCGTCTCTGTCAATCCGCCGGAGATCTCCACCAGCGCTCGAGCTGCTCGGCCACGACCCCAGCGATCCTTGAGGTTCTTCGCGGCAATCCGCACACCCTCTGGTGTGAAGTTGTCCAACATGACAACATCAGCGCCGGCTTCGATGGCAGCGTGTGCCTCCTCCTCGCTTTGGCATTCCACTTCGACCTTCACTGCAAAGCCTCCAGCCGCCTTGGCGGCAGCGACTGCACTTGGGATGGAGCCGCCACAGGCCCAGATATGATTGTCCTTGAGCATGGTCATGGCGCTGAGGTCGTGACGATGCGGATCGCATCCACCAACGAGCATGCCATACTTCTCCACCAAGCGGAATCCTGGTGTTGTCTTGCGTGTTCCGGCCAAGGTATTCTTATAGCCGGCCGCACGAAGCAGAGTCAGGAGGTGATGGGATTGAGACGCGATGCCAGAACACCGCGATAGTGTGTTAAGTGCGACTCGCTCTCCTAGCAGCAGGCAACGGACGGGGCCCTTCACTGTCGCTATGTGTTGCTTCTTGTTGCCCTCTCCCGTGCCAACGGAGTCGCCTTCGAGGACGTGCCATTCAACAGTGCACTCGAGCTGACGGAAAACTTCATCGAAGAATGGCACGCCTGCGAGGATTCCAGGACTCTTCGCCAATAGGCGAGCTTCGGCCGGGCCATCACCGACAACGAAGCCGCCATAGTCGAAGCTCGGCGTGTCTTCTTCGAGCCATAGGGCGATGTGCTTCTTCCATGAGGGCGGCAGTAAATGAGCCGGGTTGCCATGCACAGGCGCACCTTCAGTGATGTTCGGCATTGGCACCACACTCGACGGTAGATTGCTCTTGAGTAGGTCGATGCGAGTTGCAATTCTCACGATAACTTTTTAGCTAGATCCGCGACGGCACCGTATCACTTTATCGTTTGATCACTACAGACAATCAAAGGCCACTACATTTGGATAACCCGCGTCGCGTCAAAGATGGTCAGACGTTGTAGCAACGAGGGGCGGTTCGCAGGAGTGGGGCGGTCTTCTAGTTGAAATCTCGGTACCATTGAGTCCGGCACTCGTGGGGCGACCTCGAAGAATGATCATTAGGGTACTGGCACTTCCATGTTATTCACGTGATACATCATATCTGAGCTGCTGACAGTGACGTTGAAGTAGGGCCCGGGGGTTGGGATTCGCAACGCAAGAAAGCTGTCAGTGCGAGAGAATGCTAGCACAGCTTTCCCTAATGGCACGACGACGCTGGTAGTGGTAATGCTTTCATAGACTGCGTGAACATCACTTTCGATTTGCTGTCGTCGTCGAAGTTCCGTCGCTGCTTTGTTGTTCTATTGCTCCGTCGGCTGCAGACAAGTACGATCATCCCGCAGAAACCTCCACCATGCCTTCAGTCCTACTGGTCGTGTTCATCGTTCAGTTGGCTCTCAACATTGTCAGCACCGTCGGTGCACAGAAGGTCAACGATCTGGTCTGTTAGCTCGACAATTTGCCTCACACACGATTCGTTCTGACGATATTTCAGGCATGGTTCCTTTATACGCAATTACCAGTGCCACAAGCGAAACAGGCTGGCGAGAATCGGAAGCTGAGAAATGAAGTGGTGCGACTACAGCGAGAAATGGTGGGCGTCTCGGCGCAGGACAACTTTGCAAAATGGGCACGATTGAGGAGAGACCACGATAAGGCAAAAGACAAATACGAGAAAGCTGGTATGTATGGCAAAGGAAATGTTGATCGTCGTCTACTTGAAATTGGCAGGCACTGATCGCATCTATATAGCTCGCGACCTTCAAGGTTTCCGTGCCTCGTTCGACGGCATCGTTTCGAAAGCTCGCTGGCTCGGCACTCAGGGAGTCAATTTCATCGTTAACACGTGGTACTCCAAGCAGGCTATGTTCTGGCTGCCCCAAGGCTGGGTCCCATATTACGCGGAATGGGTCTTGTCCTTTCCCAAGGCCCCATTGGGCAGCATCAGTGTCAACATCTGGGCGATCGCGTGCGGAAGCGTCATCTCGCTGCTATCGGAAGCCATTGCTTCGCTTTGGGCGCTGCGTGTCACAGCAGCTGCGGTAGCAGTCGATGGTAAAGAGAAGGTAAAGGTACCGGTGGATGTCAAGCAGAAGGCGCCCGCAGCAGCAAGCAAGAAAGAGTTGTGATTGAAATTGGACATCCAGGTGATATAAATTGCACAAGGAGGCTCAATCGAGAAGCGCATTCCAGATTCTCAGGTTCGATCACGCCTCTTTTCGACCCGTTCTGTGAGTGATGAACGAGGCGCCGGTTGGCATGAGGAATATGCTTAATGCATCCATGGAGCAGTGCATCGACTCGTCACTCTTGAGATCTGCACCCCGTGAAACCTCGACTGATCATGAGTGGAGCGAATTCCGATGGCTTATCAATCCGCATGTGATTCGGCATGTCTAGAGCATTCTTGCCTACACACAGTAAATGATAGATGCGGGCCTCATCATAATCGGATGGCAGGAACATGCTTTGGACGGTCCTAGAGAGGTCCGATGCGGCTGAAGGCATGGAGTTCGTCCCAATCAACTTTTACTGTTTCAATCATTACCAGCCACAGCCATGCAAGCATCATCATCAGCTTCAGCATTAGTGGTAGCTGGCGTGCGATCAGATTTCCTGCTCTGCCTTCTAGCGCCAACAGGAAACCGCTGCTCAGCTTCACAGACTGCACATCGCAATACTAAAACATTTGCGTGTGGCTTGCGTCCACCTTTGGAAAGGTTCTCCATAAACTTTGTGCAGGTTACTCCATCGCGAAGCACAGCATTGCAACGCTTGCAGGCCGAACGTTTGACGGCGGTTGAAAGGCGAGCCTGGGACTTTGCAGCTACCTGCCGGAGATGATCATTCAGTCGCAAAGGGAGCCCCCCCGTTGATGGCGCGTCAAATCTGATGTCAGGATTTCTCGAATTCGGCAGTCGCGTCATCAGCGCACCGACACCGTGGGGCACATTCTCATTGAGCGTGCGAGGCTCGCAGGCCGCGTTTTCTATGTGCAATTGCCGGTGATCCGGAGGAGTAGTCTTTTGTAGTGGGTCTAAGCATTTCTCGATAGAGATACTCGGATCTCGTGACGCCAGATACGTCGCGGCCTGTTGCAGATAATTGATACGCGCTTGAAGGTGCTTGTTTGCCGACCCTTGTTTGCCCTTCACTTTCGCCATAGGAATAATGGGAGGGAGAAGCCTCTTATGGTACTGTCGAATTGGACAATCTACGATACTCGACGATTGCCCTAATAAAATGCAGCACAGCTTTTTTTTTTGGAGAAAGAGCGGCGTCACGACTGGTCACGTGCGCTGCTCAGCCATTCGCTCGCTGATTCGACACGCTGCGAAAGTCATGCCGACCTTGAGAGTGATAGACATTGGTTTCTGTCGGTCTGAATATCATTCTCTTGCCTGTTGGTGTTAGTTCTCCAAGTGCTGCTGCAGACTCCCATACGCGCACCGGACCATTGAGGATACAGCAGTGCAATGATATCACACACCACCCTGGCGGAGTTCCTTGTCGATCATTCACCAGCGGAACCATACGTCAGTCTAAGAGATCGACGACTGGTCGGCAATTCGCCGTTCACCGAGTGAAAGAGATCTGCCTCACGTGAAAATGCGATTAACGTTTCGCTCGTGACGCCACTCTGCCGTCGATGAGTCCGGGCTTCTGCAGAAAGTCATGAAGGTCGGCTGACTGGCAGAGGGATTAGCGGTACGCTCTGACAATGTGTGATGCTATCCCTGGATTGTAATGTGCACTCGTTAAGTGCCTTTCTTTCGCACCAAAGGAGGAAGCCGCGCGTTCATCATGCATGGACACCAGCCTCTTCACGTAGCAATTGTGCTGTCTCATATCGACTCATCTCTCGCGGTAACGTGTGTGCACTGTATCGGCGAAATGTCTTCCAGGATTTCCAACTTTGACCAACTGCATTACATGCACTTGTAATGACAAGCGTGCAACTGTCATGCTCAAAGTCGTCACAAAGAACAACCTCGTGTCTACAGTTGGAAGAAATGGCCGCAAACCATCAACAGTTGCATCTATGTGGCGTCAGCGAGCGGATCCGGGCGCGTGTCCACCGCATTTGGTACAAAGGACATCGCTGAACTCTTTCGAGGCGCATTCAGCTCTTGCTTGCCCCAGCCTCCTCTCACCTCCTGGTGTTTCTAGCGTTTCATCTCTTTGATCTGTTCCGTCGCATTGTTATTCCTGTGACAGACTGTGATATATCACTCTGCGTCCCATTTCGCCTTTCCTCTTTGCGCTCTGCATGAGGTAGCGCATGAACTACGGCCTAGTCGCGTGCAGATTCCGACTTGGCAACATCCATGTTTCGTTTTCAGACGTCATTTCATCAACCTTAACATGACTACCACATCGGAGCAGTCTGCTCCGACTGGTCAACATTATATCAGCGAGAAATGGCCAATTTCGACAGAAGACGCATCAGCAAATCCTTCACAACCCGACCATAACACCCACCTGCATACTTCTCGCGACGAATCCGATGCAACGCCCCAGACGCAGGACAATGCGCCCACGAATTCGAACGACGAAAAGCCAAAAGCTGCCGCCGATGATGATCAGCCAGCAGGAGGCTACGATGATACTCCCATTCCGAAACGTCCGGCTGGTTACACTTTGAAATTCACTTTCCACAATGCAGCCAATCTACCCATCGGCGACGTCAACACCTTTGCGTCGGATCCTTTCGTCCTGGCCCAGCTGAACACCGACGTGCCCACTCGACACAAGGAGGACCCGTACCTCCGCTATCGCACAAAAACGATACAAAAGGATACAGCACCTGTCTGGGAGGATGATTGGATTGTTGCAAATGTGCCGTCCACGGGCTTCAAGTTAAAACTGCACGTGTACGATGAAGATCCTGCCGATTCGGATGACCTATTGGGAGGAGTCCACATCACTGTACCGTCCCTTGATGATCATTGGGAAGGTCTTCACAGAGAGGTTTACAAAATTAAGACGCATGGTGGCAGCTGGCGAGCGTACACCCTGCAAGCGCTTACAACTTGCATGCGCGCGGATAAATCCCTCCGAGGCGACCTCACTGTCAGCATCGAAATGCTCGGCCGCACAGAAGAGGACGGGCAGAATGGACGTCTGTATACTGTCGGGCCTTGTCGGTGGATCCGCCACTATAGTCCCATCTTGGGACGTCTCGTGAACACCACAGGTGCGCAAGCACACCAGCAAGCTAAGGCTCAGCAGTCGGATGCGCCCTCGCCTGAACAGAAACAGGTCAAGCAATACAATTTTCAAGCCAATCAGATACAATTGCAGGGTCCTGTCCCAGCGGAGCTCTATCATCGCTACGTTGAATTCAAGCCTTGGGTCAAAAGAATGTTCACTTCGTCTGGGCTCTCAGGGATCATCCTCGGCAAAGCGCTGCATCATCAGCACTCGCGTGTCTACAATTTTGGCCGCTCCACCGATCGTGGCACCTTGCCAGAAGGAAAACCCACTGAAGAGCTAACCAAACGATTCCTCGACCTAGTCCACTACGACGAAGGTGGGCGCATCTTCACCTATGTTCTTACCCTTGATGCGCTCTGGCGTTTCACCGAAACAGGTAAAGAGTTTGGCGTGGACATGTTGAGCAAACACACCATGCATAGCGATGTGAGTATTTACATTGCTTTCAGCGGAGAGTTCTTCATCCGCCGGGTTAAGCACCCAAAGCAGCCTCCTCCGCCTGAACCAATTGAATCTTCTTCCCAATCGCATCCACCGCCGCATTCTGCCAACGCTTCTCACCCTCCCGACTCATCCCTCCCTTCCGGCCCTCCAAACGACGACCCTCTTAAAGAACCATACTACTACCAATTGGTCATCGATAATGACAGCGGAACATACCGACCGAACGCCGACCTTCTCCCGAAACTGAAAAGCTTCTTGGCGAGATCGCTCCCTGGCATACACATTCTCACCTTAGATTGCCAGGCAGATGCTGAGAAGATGGGCAAGATGAAACAAGAACAGCGAGATAGGAAAAAAGCCGAAGGCAATCGGATTGTTTACATGCAAAGACGGGGATCAGCAAACTCTAGTCTGTCAAGTTCGGACGAGGAAGATTTGGATGCCTTGCAGGCGGGTTTGGACATCGATGATGATGAAATCGGAGGCCAGGATGGTACGACAAGCAATGGCATTAAACGCGCAGTGGCAGAAGCGAAGTTCAAAGGGAAGTCAAAGGTCGGCAAGGTGGGTCGGCACTATGGCTTGAAGGGACCCTCCGCCACGTCTACGACGGCAGAATCGGGTGGGACTGCCGTAGAGCATGTGAGGAGAACAGGGCCGAAGAATGAATTCAAAGGCTCTGAGGCCGGCGGAGACGGCTCTGGTGGAAACGGCTATACTGGTAACACTTCTGGTGATGCCTCCGGTAGCGGAGGTGGCTCAGCTGGCGGAGCGGATGGTGGTGGTGGTGGCGGTGGTGGTAGTGGAGGGATGTGAGTACGTCAAGTGCCCCATCATTCTTATTTGAGGACCATAATCGTGATTGAGCGGCGGAATGATTCTTTATCGCATAGAAAGTTGTGGGGAAGTGCTCTTGGTATTCGATGCATGTTTTCCGCCTTTATCTAGTCTGCTGCGTTTGAGATTAGGTGCAGATATATATCCCGACACCTACTGTTATAATCACTGTTTAGAGATGCCGCAAGTATCTTCATATTTCTCGTTTCCCATACGAAATCCGACTTATCGGGCCTAGCGATTACGAGCGATCATTCGAAACCGACAAAATTTCAAATGGTACACTCGAGCTGTCACGACAGTCAATAAATTCATAAGACCGAACTTCGGCTTAGCAAGCCGAACTTATCGAGCCGTGAACGTTCAGGAACCGTTTCCGGTCCGGAACCAGGGTCCGGCTAGCGACCCTGAAGAGCAGCTGTCCGCAGGTGTATTCGACAGAGGAAAGATGGGACTTGCGGGGGGAACGTCGCTGTTCGCGATCGATCACCTCTGTAGCTCCACGAAGACAGCATTTGTCATGTTGTACGAGAACATCTAGGGTATCCCGACATTTGGAGATTGGCACAGAGCGCTGCTGGCACAACGTAGGTCGCACACAGACTAAACATTGTCACGTGTCGTACGTAGGGACTACTTCCATCTCATTCTTTCCTCCCATAGTCAATCGGTCTCTGAATCGTCAGACAATCATCATCAGAATCGCAAGCGCCATTGGCCTTGTATCGCACGCCCCTTCGTCCTTCGTGCTGGAGCCGGTACACCCTCTACCTGACAGTACTGCATCCTAGCCCGGCTTCTCGCGCTCTGTCATTGGAAACCCGGATCCGCTTCCATCTCATCTCCTGTCTTACGTTTGCAGCATCCTACTTATGACGCTGTGGGAAGAATGGTTCGCGCCTGGCGACATACGCGCCAAGCTCCGACATGAGAGGCGCCAGCAAGATTCCGGGTCCTTGACGTCAAAGACGACACCAAATTCTCCATCATTGACAGAAACGAACCCTCGACCACCACCACGACAACGTCTTACATATGCCCAGCGCGAATGGCGCAAGGGCAGCATTTTTCTTGGTGGACTAGCTTTCACCATCGCTTCGCTCACGCTGACACGACGAGCGCTACGCAAACGCATCTATCTCCCTACGCCGCCATTCTATCAACCTTCGCATAATGGGCTACCACCAGTTTCCGGTGGAGTGGAGGCTGCCGATGCGCTATTTCTCGCGACGCTGAATGTTACCGCACTAGGAATGGCGAGTGTCGGCACGTTCATGGTCGGCTGGGATGTGGCAGAAGTGGAAGACCTGCGCGCAGCAGTCAATCGCGGTGCTGGGTTCGATGTGTATGGCGGAGACAAGGAGGCAGATAAAGAGATCGAGGGTTGGGTCCAAGAGATGTTTGTCAAGAAGAAGGACGAGAGCGACAGCAGCGGTGCTGTAGAGAACGTTCAGGTGGGTGTGAAGGAGATGATGGAGCAGGGTGGGTTGGTTGCAAAATTGGGTCAGCTAGCGAGCCTCGCAGAAGAACGAGAGCAGCGGAAAAAGCAGGAAACGGTCGGAGAAATTGATGAGAAAGCGCACCAGGGAGGTTCATCGTGATGATACGGAGAACGACCGACAAATGTTACCAACTCAGGAGTTTGGGGACTGGACCACCGACTCCATGGTGCACACGATGATCAGTGGCGCTCAAGCAAGGCGAGCGCTTGCTCACGCCCTGGCGCGCCTCGCATCTTTGATCTCTTTGAGCGACTATTCTTGCCTTCTATTTCGGACCCTCCTTGCCCTTGACGTCTCCAACAACCTCGCCACTCCCAACAACGATGACTTTGTCGTTGGCCCTCCAGATCCCTTTCCCGTCTTCTGTGGTTAAACCGTCATCATTATTGCCAGTCCCAACAACCCACTCCTCCTTCCAAATTTCGGCGCGCCTCTTAACCTTTTCAAGACACTCTTCTGCTGCCCTCCAAGCCGCTCCTCGATGAGGCGTTGCTACCGCCACCAGGATACTTTCTTCCCCGATTTCCACTCGTCCAAGGCGGTGTACGATAGCAAGACCGATGAGATCGGGCGCGTAGCTTCTAGAGATCTCTTGAGCGATCGTAAGAAGAGTGCGAAGAGCAAGCGGAGGATATGCGGCATATACGAGATGCGTTACGGGACGAGGCGAGGGTCTCGCCAATTCTGACGGTGTCGTCACGGTGGCGGACGGGGTTTCCGCAGAAACAGCCTCCGGAACAAAAGTATCGCGCGTGCAACCTGGTTCACGATTAAGGTCAACATACAGGCCAATGAATTTAATACTGGGGACCATAATGAACGCTTTTGAGCGAAGTCTCCACTTTTCGAGCTTCAATTTGAAGAACGCTTCCGGGTAGGACTGCTCAGATATTCTGGCTCTTTGCAATGCTACCTAGAGTTATGTATACTACGATTCCAATACTCATCTGCAACGAACTTGCAGAGCAGGCGACGACAAACGCTCTAGCGTGCGATAATTACCTGCCAATAAGTTGATGTTCCAACTTTGATTGACGAGTCCTCCACCCTTGATTGAGAGCGATACACGGCTAGAGATGGTATCGGAAGACTTCGGTAAGGTGCTTCGTTCGCTGGAATGTGCTGGTGGAAAGGTACAGCGGATTGAGATGAAATTTAAAATAACGTACCCGCGAACAAGACCACGGCACCAGCCTTCGGACTCCTGACTCGCGCCATATGTGATGCTGCGTCCAAAGGCTCATAAGTCAGAGCGACATGGATGTTCGCCGCAGCATCGACCAGTGAACGTTCCCCAGAAAATCGTCGTTGCTGTTCATGAACTGCTGACATTGATGGCTTGGGGTCGTGGAGAGATGCCATGATGGTCTATCGACTGTCGTCTTCCGAAGGGTCCGTGATATTCAATGTACCTCTCAAAATGAAAACCACGTATGTCACGATGTCATGCCATACGTTTGCCAATCAAAATATTAGCATATCTTGTTCCACGTCGATCACGGCTTCGTCAGTCAGTCATGGCGGGGACTGCTGGGCCCGCCTGGTGTTGTCGGCGGGCGCGACGGAAACGCTCCGGCTTACATAATACAGGCACGGGCAATGCCGATGAGCACACCCTTTCACTACACCTTCATGGCTGTCGTAACTGCAATTGTATTATACAACATAGTAATCAAAAAACCGCAACGGGGATATCATCACAGGTGGCCAAGATGTTGAACGAGAAGGAGCTCATTATTCGTCCGATGGTACAAGAAAGTGTGCAACACAATGCCAGAGTAAGTCTCATGACTGAAGAACGAACACTCGTGGTCAAGACATCATCCTCCGAGGACGCGTCGCTAATCACAATGCGTGCATCTAGACAGTATCGAATATCCGAGCACTGACCGCATCACTATTCGGTGTAGCTGCTGGCACACTAGGACTCGAGTCCTGGCCTGGGTTCATCTTCTACTTCATCGGAACCGCCGTTGTTTCTGTTCTCATCTTCGCACTCAAGGCAGAACAAAATGCAGCGGCGTTCTTCTTCCGACCGACTACAGACCTCTGGATTGGGGACATGTTCGGCGGATTAATGTCTTTCGTCCTGACCTGGACTTTGTTCTATGGACTATGCAAAGCGTGATCGACGCGAGGTTGCGCCGGGCTTCGCTGATGAAGCAACGTGATACAAGCAAAGCTTGATTGATGGCTGAATTTGCCGCTGCAATCAGCAATGCTTGCGCGTATGGTCCTCGAAGACGATCTTTATGGGCGACATTACCCACGCAAATTCGCATTCGAACCAAAAACCGATGTCTTGGTGCCACTTCAGAAAAATATCGAAGCATCTACGCTAGAGTCTGCCTTGCGCTCATACTCAGTTCGCGCATGGGAGTGCTTCTGGTCAACAGCTGCTGAATGAGATTGAATCGCTTCAGTCATGAAACGGTGAAAATCTCGAGGACACCGAATCAAGATCGCTTTGCGGCGTTGCTTACAACATTCATTGATGCTTCCGCAAAATAGCCAGCCGCCACGCGAGAGTTGTTCATTCCATGTGTTAAACGATTCCATGGTGACCACTAGCAAGCTTCACACCATGAGGAAGTGACTTCTCCAGATTGGCAAATGGTGTCATGGTTGACGAGATTATGAATCTTGCAGTGCCGGGAGGCGATATGGACTATTTGTGTTCCAACATTCGGACAATACTGCTCAACGAGAACCTAAAGCTCACTACAACATGTTAAATATCGGATCCAGCCATCGGTTTTGACTTGGTTATGTACACAAAATAGAAGGCATCATTGTACAGTGATTAGAATTTATCGGCTAGCACCAACTAGCCAATTTGTATCTGAACAACACTGCACTGTTACGAATATGCGACTTCCCTCACAGGAACCGCGAAGACGCCCCCTATATATTGGTACTTCTCGGTCTCGGGGATGATCGGTCTCCAGCTTGAAGTAAGAGCCGTCCATGATCATTCCGCTGCTGCTGGTGCTGCGGCTCCAGTAGTGCTGCCACCGGGCACAATGGAGCCTCCGGGCGGTGGAGGAAGGAACAAGGACATGTAGCTCTGTTGCAGAAGCGGGAATCGGAGTTAGCTCTACTTCTCGTAGTGAAATTGTGTGCGCGCGGAGTACGGTGTGGATAAATGTGTGTGGAAGTTGCAACGTACCACAGCGACGGCCGTGAATGCTATTCCCAGGCTCATAATGGCTGGAGTTCCTCCACTAGACTTCTGGCTGGAAGATTCTCCTAGCCACGATTGTACGGCGAACAAGACGGAAGTCCATGCGAGGAGCCTGCAAGAACAGAATGTTGGGTCAGATAACAGTGTTTTGCTCCTCCGAGTTAATTTGATTTTCCCAACTCATTTGACATACTTGTTTCTTGTGAACATCTGTTGGAAGGGACCACATCAGCTCAAGTTTCCAGCGACGGGATTGGTTAGTATTGGACATACCGCAGCCATGGGGAGAGTGCTCGTCATCGTGCCTTTGCCAATTGTTAGAAAGTATCAAATGTCACACAGCATGCTTGCGGTCGTCGTAGCTCAAATGCCGAATGATGACTGTGATGCATGCTGGCCGTGGACGAAACTTACTGTTGAAATCTTGGTTTTCTTTGTCGTTGACGGGCTCGATGTACGGAACAACTGTCGATTCAGTCAGTGTCAAATCTAAAATCAATACCGCAATGTCTCCAGTCCCCAGGCCGGCTTCGCCACTTGTCTATGTATGTTCATCTGAATGACTGAAAGCGCAGCGACTTACTGAGGTCTTGCCGCCGCATGTCCTTCTTGTTGCTTGCCATTTTGACGGCCTGTCTGATGCTGGGGATTTCGGAATGAAGGATGATGCCAGGAAATAGCTACAGCATGCGAAACACTGCAGATGACGTGATGTGGAGCACGGAGACCTTTGTGCTGCTGTGATGCTTGGAATATGAACAGAGGAGATGGACTTTCGAGAAGGACCGCTGTATGATTAAAAGTGCAATATCAATGCTTGAGCGCAGGTGTCGCAGATGGCTTGTGGAAGGCGCGGAAGCACTATCCTCTGGTCGTTGTCGGCGTCGCGTGTCTCGCGTGATGTGAGCCCTATCAGTGCGTGGCCTGCTACCGAGCACCGTAATTCTCTCGGCGCATACCGTAGCAGCCCTACGTCCCGAGACATTTCTTTTGCAAGGTGACCGGGGGCATGCTCTTTCAAGCACACTTCACATCATTCGTGATTCGCTTCACACCAGATTACAGTCGACGAAGTATGAAACTGATGCGGAGAGATCTGGGGTGACAGGTTTAGATTTCACCATTACGAGTGCTCATATTCGTGCGTTGACTCTTCTTTCTTGGTTCGACATGAGTCTGAGAAAATAAGATACTCGACTGGGCCATGCAATATTCTCAAGTCATCGCGGTGATCCAGAAGACGACTGTCTCGTGAGATCATACTTACCTTCAAGCTGCATGCGTAGCACATGTTGCAAGGGTGTTTCGGTAATGTGATGCCAGTACTGTCCTTTCAGTCGCAACATTGTCATTCGAAAACTTAGAGAATACGACAAATATCATGGAAAGACCACACGACACAAGGGAACGTCGCTGGCTGGACATCTCCGAACAAGATCATGAGTCATTGCGTGAACTTGCTGATCTTCTACACCTATTTCATTACCGGAACAAAAACCAACATCGCCACAGCGTCTGGTGGCGTGCTTTCTCCGTATTCCGTCAGCAACTCAACCACCTTCTCGGCGACATAGTCTTCTTGATCGACGTGCCAGCTACACATCTCGCGCGGGTCAAGAAAAAGGCTCAAGATGCCAAGTATCGCGCACGCATCCAGCAACGCACTGCTCTGTGGCAAGAAGTGTTGATACACAAATGGCAGCAAGCTTTCTCGCAGCTTGTAGCTGATGGAAGATTCGCCGTGCTTGGAATAGTCTTGATCGCCGCGCTGGCACAGATTTGCATGGTCACCGGAATCATCGCAAACATTGAGCAGGTTGGTCAGATGGAAGTTGAAAAGGTATTGGCTGAGTTCGCGAAGGAGGATTGGGGCTTGGGGACAAGCTTGAATCCGTTGGCCGGGGCTGAAGATATAGGGCAGCTCGTCACTCGCGAGGAAGTGCGGCCAGTCCATCCCCGACAATCGACAAACATTGACTCCAAGGCAAACGTGTCTGGGCACAATAGTATTCCGAAGGCGGGCTCAGTGTTGTACGAGAAGGAGTCACGCTCACCCGCGCCCAAGTCGAAACCCAGTAAAAGGCGTAAAAAGGGCGACGCCATTGATGATCTTTTCAGTGGACTATTATGAATCTGCAAGTGCATGTCATTCGTTCCTACAGATGGATATTCAAGCAATGTTCCGACTGGGGGATTTGCATCGGCCTGTTTTAGGACCCTGCCATCCTCTGCATTGTCTGGTTGCTTTGCTCATCCTGGCCATTGGCTGCGAAGGCATTGTTTCGAATGAGCAGCATTCTTGAAAGAACCGGTCTACCACAGGCCCCTAAAGTAATTCTGACATATACCTAGTATTTTTATACACATGAAGAAATCAACCACGAGTGCCTGTCGCTGCCCGAACCACTGGGCTCAATCTCGAGGCCGTTCTTACTTGGTTTACATTGCCTTCGAAGCGTCCACTGTAAGATAGCTTGCCCCCTTGGCAAGCAGCGCAGCTCTCGAGGTCAAGGTCCTCTGATCCATGGTCTCAGCTGGTCATTTCACAGTCCTGCCGCGTCAATCCACTGTTTGGTGCCAAGCGATTCCAATATGGGTCTTGCGGCCTTTGGGCTATCTGAGCGAAGCCCGCGTTCCGCTAATGATCAACGTTCGGTGGGCTCGAGTATTGCTATAAGACCCGAGTCCCGCCCAATAGCTAGGACTTTGCCACAGGATGCCCAACAACTTGCACGATAGTCGACCGGTAGCCAGAGTAGATTCTTGCCCTGATGTCTTACCCATTGATGCGACACGCTGAAGCCGTGGCTCGGCGAGAAATGCGACTGCTTGATCTGGGGCAACGGGAGCTCATACTCGACAGTAAAGCTCCCTGATTCGGTCTCAAGGATACGTCCGTCTTCGGAAAAGGCTATGCTTGGAACCAGGGTCTCCATTGCGATACGCTGCATCAGTTCACCTGTTGAGCACGACCACAGTCGGACCGTGTAGTCTCCGCACGCAGATGCAATAATCGATCCAGTCGGGGAGAAGGCGAGAGCGTGAACACCATAATCATGCTCAATCTTCTGCGTCTCTTGGCCTGTCGAGACATCCCATAGTACGATTTGGTCGTACGACGCGGTCGCTACGAGCGATTCATCAGGCGAGCAGATAATCGTCCCCACTGGACTGCGCTGCCTTTGCTCTTCCTTCATTTCCTGTTGTCCGCATGAATCCCATAGTCGAATTACTGAATCTGCGGACGCTGTGGCGATCACTAGTCCATCTGGAGAGCACGCGAGTGCTGAAACCCAAGATTGATGACCCTCAAGTATTTTTATCTGATGACCAGTCTCTGCATTCCACAGTCGCACCGTCTGGTCAACCGATGATGACGCAATAGTTAGACCATCTGAGAAATAGACTGCTTCGGTGACCCAGGCGCTGTGACCTGAGAGTATCCGCACTTCCTGGCCACTCAGAACATTCCACTGCCTAACCGTCTGATCTGTAGATGCGGAAACCAGCATTGAACCGTCAGGCGAGAAATCAACTGTCGATACGCTGGCATCATGGCCCTCCAGTCGCCTCACCTCCAGACCAGTGACTTTATCCCACAGTCGTACGGATTTATCGTCTGAGGCAGACGCAATCGTCAACCCGTCAGGGGAGAAGGCGACTGCACTTACCCAGCTGTTGTGACCATGTATCTTACGAATCTCCAAGCCAGTAGCTATGTCCCATAAACGAATCGTCTGATCTTGAGATGCCGATGCAAGCATCGATCCATCCGGACAAAAGGCAATAGAAGTAACGCCAGAGCTATGTCCTTCCAACTTCCGGAGTTCTCGGCCGTTCGATGGAGTCCATAGCCGAATCGTCCAATCGCGGGATGCAGATGCAAGTATTGATCCATCCGAAGAGAAAGCGATGTCTGTGACCCAACTTTGGTGGCCATACAGCTGCCGCAGCTCTTGTCCACTTGCTGCGTCCCATAAGCGGACGGTCCAGTCCAGTGACCCCGAAGCAATGATAGAACCCTGCGGCGAGAAAACTACTGCAGAGACCCCGTCGCCATGTCCCTCCAGAGTCTGGAGACATGCATCCCAATTGCTCGCAGTGACCGGCTTTAGCGGCCAATTTGGCTCCTCATGCTGGAATGTTTTCCTGATATGCGAATTTGCTGGGCTAAACAACAAGGCCGACAAATATATTTGCAGGGGTGCAGTACGAACACAGTCCGCATGATACCGAAGAAACCTGTGTGCATCTTGAACAAAGTCAAGCAAGGGCCACGCTGCAGATTCCTACGCGCAATTAGCTGCAAATCTTCGATGTACTAAATCCGCACTCACCTGAACCAACACCCGTAGATCTCCAATCGCAATGATACATTGCGGGATACTGTGAAGTAGACACATAGCTTCTACCCAATAGAGGAACTTTGTGGTCATGAACTTTTCGATCTTTAGACATAGGTGAGATTCGCTATGTGCCAGAAACCTTGATTTGCACTGTTGAAGGTGGTGTGCCCAGTAAACACATGAGTATGCATGAGGAAGCAACGGATCTGGATAAGGAATCTTGATCGAGGTTATGAGAGTATTGGCTTCGGCCACATCATACATATCACGGTGAAGCGCTCGATTCATGAGGTCGAATGATCGTGAGACAATCGCACAGTGGACGATCGTCATATCACCATCCGGGAAGATGTTCGATCTCATGCCATGGCTTTGCAGATACTCCCTTGCAGATTGATGGACCCAGCATAGAACATTACTGCGAATCGTCAGAAAAGATCGGCATCTCGCTACGACCTCTTGTAAGCCATGCAGAGGAACCGAGTCCAGTTCTTCCACTAAAGCTCTCAATTCTTCTTGATGAAGAGGTCGCTGTGCAAGTAAGGCATGAGCAAGGATCGCCCGGCTCACCTTGATGTGGGCAGCATCAATCTGTTTCAGCATTTTTTGATACACGTCTTCCAGATCTTGTGGAATATTATGGAGAGTTTCCAGAGCCTCCCAGCTTGCCACGTCGCCCAATTGCTGGCATGCTATAGCGACCCAGAGAAATGTGCCGTTGGCGCGCTGTCGCAGTTGATCTTTAATCACCTTCGCCGTTTCTGCATCGTACTCATGCAACTCAGACAACTCTTTAACCTTCTGATCAATGTAAAGGTCAAGCGCATATACTATGGAGGCGTTTGTCGGATTGAGGTGAAGGCGGATAAGCTGTTGCGATCCCTTCATCAATTTCTCGATCTCCGGCCACTTGCGGCTGGAAACAAGCCATTTGACACGCTTCACCCGTGAAGACTGATCAATAATGAAACGAATAAGGTCAGCGCGATCCCGTTTATCAACACATTCGTCGAGAGCATCGATAAAGATGGTATCACACTGCAGTGATGGGTCGTCAAGAATTCGAGTGAAGATTTTTGTTGCTGGCTGCCATGCGCTTGACCCTTGAAAGTTTTTTGGACCGAATTTATCATAAACCTCACGTACATGACGCATAAGGAGCGGCTGCTTCTCTGTCATCAAAGCAATTAAGCCTAGTAGAACTGCCGCCTTTTTAGAAGTTTCCACATCTGAAGCTTGACAGAAGAAATACGCTGGTGGAGCCTTGTTCGAGCTCTGCATCTCCATCTGATCTATGATACTGCATAGCAGCATGGTCTTGCCTTGACCAGGATCACCATAAATCCAGAGTAATCGTGGTCCATCTTTCTCGGCCCACTGTTGATAGACATTGTTGGTGAAGATCCAGTCGCAGACGTTCTGAAGAGGATGTCCCTGTTGTGACGTGATGCGGTCTCTTGCGCCGTCGCCTATACCACCAAACAGTTCAAATCGGCACTGCCTGTCTTGTTCGTTCAATTGCTGCGTAGCTTGGTTGGAGACTAGGCTGCGAATGTGTGAGAGGTCTTCAGCTTGTTGGCGACCATGCGTAGCGATGTCTGTCAGCCGCATCTTGATGCTCTCGGAATTGTAGGCGTCCGACTTTTGCTGGAGATCGCGTTCGGCCGATTTGATTTCCGCGAGCTTGCTATCCCAGTCGTCCCACTTGACGAGATCCCGTACAAAAGTTGAACGCGGATGATAGTACCTATGCGCACTTCGCATTTGAAACAACAAAAGAAGTTTGTAAAGCTCTATCATGAGCTTTTCAAGCTCAGTACGGAGACCCCTCTGACTCGGACGTATATTCTCATCAAGTAATAGTTCTGAAAGTTGCCAGTACCATTCCAGATTGAACAGCACATAAGCGATCCCGTTTCGGTTAGATTGCGCCTGTTCGCCCGGGTTGGTGAACAGCTATGTGTATGACGATCAGCTTCATCACCTGATACGAGTGATACATTACGGAAACGAATCAAAGGAAGGAGTAGGCGGGTAGAGGTACACACCTCTAGGGCAAAGCAGATCCCTGCCCAAGCGACAGCGGCTTGAGGGCATGCCTGCACTGCTGTATCGATGGTTCCTCTCACAGCAAAGATGGCCCGAATCCCTTCGCTAACATTCTCTGCAATGTCCATCTGTGCGCGACTTCGCTCCAGGCCCTTCTGAACAAGCTGGCGCATCTGGTCTGCTCGTTCTTCTCGGTCGTTTGAGATGGGTCCATGCCCGCCATGCGTCACTGCGCTGAAGCCAGGCCCTCCGAGGATAGTGGAAAGAACTATTTCATATTCCGCTACCAACTCGGGATAGGTCGATTGAATCCCTTCGTACGCATCATTCCAGATCCGCGCCGATAAACTTGCCGTCGTGGCTGAGAGGGAAATCGGCACTTTGCGACCTGCCTCACCGCAAGACGTTTGGGTCGCACAAGCACCTCTTGTTTCGGGAGCTGCCTTATTGTCGGCGGCCGTGTTCGGAGCTGTCGCCGAAGTAGCTGGTACCGGCGAGGCTGGTTTATTCCGTCTGAATAATGTCTTGAACTTCATGCTGTATGACCTCAGTGTTCCAACACCATCTTATTCTGAAACCCTTGGTGACCAATCGTCAAAGACGCTCCGCGCTCGAACGAAGCAATTCTCCGATCCAAAATCCAAGAATCACAACGTTGACCTTCTGGAAGGCTCACTGAATGCCCGTATCATAGTGAATGTGGGTTAGAAAGCGAGGAAGAATGGCAGAGCTCTTCGAATGCTGCCATTACAAGGAACACGCGACAACCCACCAAGCTCGAGCTGATAGTGTGTCGCCCATGCGTGCCGCTCGAGTGCAGCGTAAGCGTGATGTCCTGGCGCTCATGGCGCTCAATGACTGGTCATCGCCTCAAAGATTGTGCCGAAGACCAATCAGCGCGACTCGTGCAAAGGCGAATACTAGCTGCAGTAGCGGAAGCAGCGACTGGACAAGTGCCCTCACGACGCCATGCACACCATCAGCCATACGTTCTTAACGTCCCCAGATCTGGTCAAGAAGATCATTGCCGACTGGATGATTTGTGTCAAGAAAAGTAGCATTGACTCGTACTCAAGGTCTTTGACCGCCGCTCGTGAGACAGTACCGGCGACTTTGAGGAACGCAGTCGACAACTTGCAGAGTGTGTGGTCATGGCCGAACTTGCATACGTCCAGGGCCATAACCCCGCGGTATACCGCAGTCACGAAAGTCGTGCAGCTGCCGACACCTGTGGCTATTTTCTCAAGCACCTGAAGAGAGACAGTAAGATCCTTGACGCCGGCTGTGGTCCTGGGTCTGTCACATCCTCGTTGGCTGTGCTGCTAGAGGCGACAGGTGGCACAGTTCTCGGCGTTGACGCATCAGAGACAGCGATCGAAAGAGCTCGCGCCCAATCTAACCTGCCAGCCAATTGCTCCTTCGCCGTAGCCGACATTCTCGCACTACCGTACCCAGATGCCTCGTTCGACGCCGTTTACACTAGCCAGGTGCTCGCGCACATCCCGTCCGCTGCAGCGGCTGTGAAGGAGCTTCGGCGCGTATGCCGTCCAAATGGCTTTGTGGCACTTCGCGAAGGCGATTTCTACACAACAACAATGTATCCTATTATTCCGGAGCTGGAGAAATGGAAGCAAGCAAGTCTGGAAATTTTGGAGCGGAAGAATTGTAATCCACGCGCGGCAATGCAGCTCGTAGAATGGGCACTGCAAGCAGGCTTCGACGAACCGCGCATTGAACTCAGCATGGGCGGTATAGTGTACTCAGGCAGTCAACGCAAGTTTTGGGGCGAAACGATGAGCGGCAGGGTAAGCTCAGACGAGACTTGGCGGGCACATGCTCGGAACGCTGGAGTCAATCCAGAGGACTTTGAAGCAATGCAAGTTGGGTGGGCTCGTTTCGTCGCCGACCCTTCATCTGTTTTCACCATGCCTTGTGGTCAGGCAATATGCTGGAAGGACTGAATACGACCTCACAGACGACAAGGTGATGAAGCACCTGCACATGTTCGTCGCTAGTATTGCACCGGCCGAGGAACGAGTTTAATGGATGTTGCCGGGTGAGAATTCTGACATAAAGCGCCTGCACTCCTGTGGGTTTATTCAATATAATACTCTCACTCATGCTAGTCCACTGCGATGATAATCATTAAAATAAATTCTGTCTATGCAATGTACATATAAAGGTGAGATGTGCTGGTCGACTACTGAGGGGACGCGGACGTTGGTTTCGAAGCACGCTCGCTTGACAGACATTTGCGCGCTGCAGCATGCCGTGATTTATTATCACCTGCAATCCGCAGATCTCCCCAGTTCGCCCAAATGCGCATTCACTTTTATAACATTGACTTACTCATCGTCTTCCACATCAACCACCAATGTCTTCATTACAATTAACAAGTCGCCGCTTCCTCGCGCTTCCAAGTAGCATTCGTGCTCTAATCGCCACACAGAATCACGATTTACGAGCTTTGCCCTCCTCAAATGCTGCCCCAGGCGCACATCGACACTACGCAACATACAACACCACATTTACCGCTGCATCGCCCGAACCGAATTCATCTTCTCCACACAGCTCAGTAAACCACACAGAAGTTTCGCATTTCAATGCTCTCGCTGCATCATGGTGGGATCCGCATGGCTCAAGCAGGCTGCTGCATCTTATGAATCCATTGCGTCACGACTTCATTCAAAGATGTAAAGAGACACGCATACAGGAGGAAGGTCAGAAGATGCGGATACTTGATATTGGTTGCGGAGGCGGCATCTTCGCCGAATCTGCTGCACGCCTTTCGAGCACAGCTAGTGTGACAGCAATCGATCCCACACCCGAGGTGATCGCAATAGCACGCAAGCACGCTCGTACGGATCCCAAGCTCATGGAGGAAGGTCGCTTGACATATCTCAACACTGCAATTGAGAACCTTCCATTGCCGTCAAGTCCGCAAGAAGGATTTGACGTCATCACTGTTTTCGAAGTCATCGAGCATATTCAGCAACCCGTGCCATTTCTGCGTGCAGTGCTGAAGCATCTCAAACCTGGTGGCTGGCTTATCGGGTCGACGATCGCGCGGACAGGCGTCAGCTGGCTGACGACCAAGTTTGTGGCGGAGGAGGTGCTACGGATGGTGCCGCGTGGCACGCACGAATGGAGTCAATATATCCAGCCCTCGGAGATGCGCGAGTGGGCCAAATATGAAGATGGTGTGGATGTCGGTGTGGACGGCCGCGGATGGCAAGTGATGGGTGTAGTTTATGTTCCAGGGCTTGGCTGGAAGGAGGTTTCAGGGAGTGCCGACTGGGGCAATTACTTTTTTGGTGTGAGGAAGCTCGGCGTTGGCGAGTCGAAATAGACTGCCAGAATGGGATGAATTGTCTGCGCTGGATACATAGGTCCATCTCCCCGACATCATCCCAGTACTTAAGCCAATTTCCGATCGGAGCATGTGTCTTCCAACGTTCAAAAGCCTGGGACTATCGGATCCTCACTTGCGCGAGGATCATCCAGATCAGGCGCCGTGAATCGATCTTTTCATCTAGAGCGTGTCCTGAATTCGGCTGTGTCGCGCCAGTGAGCCGCCTCGGCGCATGACGGCGGGACATAGATACTTCACTTCAATGAACGACCACTTGCTCATATGCCATGAGCGCGAAAAGGGTTCGTGGATGTTCTTGCCATGGAGATGCGGCCAGCGCCAAATGACCTGCGCGTGGCTAAGTGGAAGCGCAATGAGCGAATGTCATGCATTGACGATATAACAACGTCTCCGCAAGCGATTAGATCTCCTTGCCGGATTTTCAAGGACCCTCGACCTCCTTGCTCTTCTCCCTCAAGAAGTCCGCCAACCACAGCAAAGGCTTCTCAGGTTCATACGCCGCGAGATGTTTCATACCCTCGAGAAGGTGTGGCGTGACGTTCATATTCAGATACTGACGAGTTGGACCACCGTGCGCAATTGGCTTCTCCGGTCTCGCAGTCGGCTGTGGAGGCATTGAACCCGGCCGAGTTGATGCTGCTATCGACGCAATGGAGGGGGGCATTGGGGAGGCAGCAGCTGGCAGCGATGCTGCGCTATTTGGCGCATCAGCTGATGGTAATGTATGACCTGCTTGCGCGTCAGGCGCTACAGAGGGTGTCTGGCTGAGACGCTGTGGGTCTGTATCGATGGGTTCGGGGTCGCTCTGGTGGGTGTTGCTCAGTGCGGGCTCAGCTAAGGTCTCGTCTTCCTCTTTCATGTCGACGTCCATATCTGCGGCGACGTTTTCACTGGCCTGGTCGATGGCCATGTCGGGCGTGAAGATTGTGGAATCGCAGGACGTATCTATCAAAATCGAATATCGGGTACAACCTCTGTGCGTGTTGATACTGCTGAAGCTCCAATCCCACAAACCCGAATGTTTAGGTCTGCGCACGAGCCACATGCGGCGGAAGTGATGCAACAGCAGAATTCACCTTCAGAAGCGCGCTGAACACTTTCTTCGAATGTGTGCGGCATTTCGTATCAGTGTGCGAAACAATTCAACCACCGTTCAAATTTCCAGAATTGATGCATTGCATTCTTCAAACATGTCTCTTTTCCTTCAATTATATGGATTGCTGGAGAAGACCTTGCCCTCGTGGATTATTGTTATCGGCGTGTGGGAATCTACGGACTTAAGCCGCATCCAACCGAATGGAATGACGGCTTTGGAGATCTTGCCAGATGGATGAGTCTGCATCTCGTCGAGAAGTGGAGGTCGTTTGTGAAAGAAACAAAGTTGACTTATATGTACACACAAAGATGATATCGCAAGTCAGATCACTCAAAACGAGACGAATCATAGCGACATGCCACATAAATATCGTGAAAGCAACAGGGAGACATTACTCCTCGCATGCTCCCAGGGCGCGTCTAAATCTACCTACCGACTACTCCACAACACCTCTTCTCCACCATACGTCAAGATCTGCTCTCTCAAATTCTGAACTTGTGGCAGCTTTGAAACAAAGTCACGGTGGCCATGATACCACAACAGCAGCTGCGACCACCACGTTCACGACGAGCCGCCAAAACCTCTTCACGGCTATCAATAGCGCTCTCGCACACGCTCTTCGCTCAGATTCCCGGACTTTAGTCTTTGGTGAAGATGTCTCCTTTGGCGGTGTGTTCCGCTGCTCAATGAACCTCGCGAGCGAGTTCGGGCCTGACCGAGTCTTCAACACACCACTGAGCGAGCAAGGCATCGTGGGCTTCGCAATCGGTGCTGCGCTACAAGGCATGCGGCCGATTGCGGAGATTCAGTTTGCAGACTACGTCTTTCCTGCTTTCGATCAGATCGTAAACGAGGCAGCCAAGGTGCGGTACCGATCAGGGACGAACGCACAACACGCGCAGCAAGAGGATGGTGGTGGAGATGGTGTACATTGTGGTGGACTCGTGATTCGCATGCCGGCGGGAGGAGTAGGCCACGGTGCACTCTACCACACTCAGAGTCCTGAGAGCTTGTTTACGCATGTCCCCGGCATGAGAGTCGTTGTGCCGCGATCGCCCACGCAGGCCAAAGGCTTGTTGCTAGCGGCAGTGGAGTGTCCGGATCCGGTGATCTTCATGGAACCCAAGATCCTCTATCGTGCTGCTGTTGAGCATGTCCCACAGGAGGCTTATACATTACCGCTGGACAAGGCCGACGTCATTAAACCGGGAGAAGACGTGACTGTAGTCTCGTATGGAACACCTCTGTACACTTGTCAAGCAGCCATTGATGCCGTGGAAAAAGACCTGAAGTGCTCTGTGGAATTGATTGATCTGAGAACAATTTATCCTTGGGATAGACAAACGGTGATGGACTCCGTGCGCAAGACTGGGCGATGCATCGTGGTGCATGAGAGTATGGTGAATGCCGGCGTGGGTGCAGAAGTTGCGGCAACGGTGCAGGAGGGATGTTTCTTACGCCTGGCAGCGCCGGTACAGAGAGTTGCGGGTTGGAGCACACACACAGGTCTCTTGTACGAGAAATTTATTCTCCCTGATGTAGCGCGAGTCTACGACTCTATCAAGCGCATTCTAGACTATTAAGCACGAGAGCAAACGGGTAAAAGCAAGCCATGTGCTAAATTTCATGCGTTTCTGATTTCCGTGACATTGTTCCGACGCTCCTGCTATCAAATTCTAATCGGGGGTATCAGCGCCAGTGTTTTCGACTCGAGGTCGTTGCGGGTGTTGGAAATGGAATTAAAGTTTTGCGGCCGTGGTACTCATGAATGGACATTTTGTCCGACGTCTGCCTTCAAATCAACGAAAGTGTCTCCAAGCCACCTGAAAGATGCCTGCGATGCGACCGAAAGCCAAACGTTCGGGATCGGATCCGGTCTCCGATGCTCCGATTGTTGCCATGAATGCCACGGAGTGCCGGCCAATTAATCATTTCTAGCAAGACATCAAGCGCAGGTGTGCTTAGTGTCCACTCGTGAAGTCTTCGGAGACTTTACTCCTCCTCAAACGGTCTCGATGTAATTGCTCGGAAAAATACCTTCCCGGTCGCCTATCCTTCCCGTCCACCAATCCGTCTCGTTCTCCGTTCTTTTGACTATGGTGATGATATCGCCTTTGTTGAACCCCAAGTCTCCAGGCTGTGCGGCCTCGAACTTGAATTTGGCTCTTGCCTGACCTGGTGCCAAAGCCTTCTTGTCGCCAGTCCCAAAAGCTGGTTTTGGCGCTGTTGGTCTTGCTGGAGCCGGGCCTTTTCGATCTGAGTAGACATAATTGTCGGAGGGATCAACTCCAGCCGCGGAGGAGAAGGTCGAGGAACGGGCGGAACGGGAAGATTCTAGTCGGTCAAATGTTTCGCTAGGATTGGCGCGTGGCGAAGACATGCGCGCAGATGCACGATCGTATGGGTCGTCTTGCCAAGTAGCAGCGCGAGACGGTTTGCCATAGTGGTCGCTGCCGAAACCTCCACTGTTGTTTGTCGGACTTTGAGCATTCCAGCTCGCATCATCGTTCGCGTCGTCGTATACAGGCACATCGTTGTACATGTCGTCTGTGCCGCGAGCAGGGCCAGGATTGACACCGCCGAAAACGCGCGAGTTGAGCACACGCAAAAGTGGCTCCGCTTGTGCCGGCATGGGAACGCTTCCTCCGAGAAGCTCCCTTGCTGTGAGCTTTCGGCCATACATCTTTTCGTTTGCATCGCGACGCTCTATTAGCACGCTACCCTCTAGCGAGACTCCCGCGAACAAGCCCTTAGTTTTGCTGTAGGCGAAGATTCCGCTGACTGATTTCAGAGAGGCAGCGCCAGCTGCTTCAGCACTGCGACCGACTGGACCGGCGGCAATAGATACATTGCCTCCGAGTGTAAGAGAACCGACCTGCGCGAAGGTTTTGACGGCCGCTTTGTCATTCAGAATAAAAACAAAGTCAGTCAGCTCAAAACCAATTTGGCCACCGAAACCACCACCAACGGTTCCAATCGCTGACGGCGCAGACCTGCATCACGCGAAACACAATTGTCCCGTCAGCAAATCATGACTCCACATGTAGCATAGAAATAGGGCTCGATGGCACATACCAGGACTTATCCTCCTTTCGGGCAACAACAACACCACTACCAAACCTGCCAGATCCGAGGAAACCGGCTTTGAAGACGGTCAGAATGGCAAGGCCCTCGGCATTAGCCAGGATGTGCGGAGGAATGATTTTGTCAGGGCCAAATGCCTGCCGAGGGTCGATGAACGAGGCAAGGATGCGACCACATTTCTTGCACTCGCTGCGCATCGACGACGGCAATGGATTATTGATGAAAGGAGGCATGTTGGGCGAGGGCGACAACAGCGATCAAGCAGTCGGTTGACGACTGTCCAGCAGCGACGTAAGTGTGGGTAGAGAGAAGGGCGATGGCGAGCAGGCAGAGGAGAAACCAAAGAAATCCGGTGGTGGAGGGGTCGTGCGCGTATGCAAGAGTGACGGAGGGATAAAGCGATATCACGATGCGTGCCTTGACAGCAGCCTCTGTAGCCTACAGTGAGTTCACTGTAATAATTCCGTCGGGCTGTTTGCGCTTATCAGTGTTTCAAGGTCCGGTGATCTCCAATGTTGAAGGCATTGCGCGTGAAGATGGGCATCGTGAGATCAGACAAGAAATGCAGCGACTGCGCCTCCAATGACGTTTCGTATCCACGCACGCCCAGCGGACATCTTCCCGGCCTGCATCCGTGACGACGAATGACCCTAACCCACAGCCGTCCCGAGGTCACCTTCATGGGCTCAACGAGTGCGGGTTTTCACCTGCCACGCGGCAGTCGGCCTCTCCGGGGCCAAAATTGGACCGATTGAGAAACACACGATTCTTGACGGACGAGGCACGTGTTTGTAGTCTCTAATGAAATTAGGCGACTGCAGGTGGACTAGAGGTCGCTCTCGTATCGTGATGGCAGATGCAAACCACAGGCCGGAGATTCCCCTCTATTGGCCTGACCACGGCGCAGGAAGGCTGATCATTGGTGTAATTAATAAGCCCGTCTCACCTAAGGCGAAATAGCACACGCGGAGCTCGTCCCTCGGTCTAGATGCGTGTCACGATCCGGGGTTGTCATCGCAATCGATCATAATTATTTCCGAACACCGAGCGCGAGTCGTCGTCTACGAGACCCGCTGCTTCTATATCGTCATACGAGCTGCAGCGTTATCTTGTAAAGACAATAATTACCACCTTTTCCATTCTTTCGTGGTCTTGCCAGACAAACTACCTGCCTGACTTCAGCAAAATGAGTCGGCCGACACTAATCAAACCGCCGCCCTCATCGGAGGGCAAAGCTCCGATTGAAGATGTTCTTGAACTCACGGCGCTGAACGACATCGCGCCGGATTTGTTCACCAACACGCGCAAAGTGTGGCATCCGCCAGGAGCCCGAGGGATCTATGGCGGAGCCGTCATTGCACAATGTCTGGCTGCTGCGCAAAAGACGGTGCCGCCCAACTTCACCGTACACAGCATGCACTGCTATTTCGTGTTGAATGGCAATGCCGATATCCCGATCATTTTTCACGTAGAGCACGTAAGAGAAGGGCGGTCCTTTGCGACGCGAACAGTGCAAGCCCGCCAGCGCGGCCAACCCATTTTCACCACCACTCTCAGCTTCACGCGCGACGGGTCTGGCGGCAAGCAGACTGTACAGCACCAGGCACGCATGCCCAGTGATGTTCCTCCTCCACCTGCAGAGAACGAGGAGCCCGCTAGTATCTTACGAGGCGTCAAATCGCCATTCGTGACGCAGAAAGTCAGCATCTTCAATAACAACAGCGAAAATCCGGAAGAGAAGCGAACGAGGCAATGGGTCAAATGCCGAGGCCGGATCAGCGATGAAGGTGGTCATCAGGCACACCTTTCGGCTTTGGCATATATGAGTGATTCATATTTCATCGGTACTGTCGCGAGAACTCACAAGCTCATGCGATACGATGCTGTCGTGCTGAAACAGGGTGACAAGTCGGCGAAGCACTTGGTTCCGCGCAGTCTGGTCGACAAGCTCAAGGAAATGGACATTGAAACATTGCGAAAATATGAGGAGATGGATGATGAGCTCATCGATGCTATCAAGACACTGGATATCAAAGACGGCGAAATTGTAGGATTGAAGGAGAAGAGACCAGAGATCGGAATGATGGTCTCACTGGATCATTCCATCTACTTTCACAACCCGAAAGCTTTCCGCGCGGACGATTGGATTCTGGCAGAGGCAGAGACACCATGGGCAGGCGAGGGTCGCGGTTTCGTCATGCAAAGAATGTTTTCAAGGGATGGAACTCTCATCGCGAGTTGCGTTCAAGAGGTATGGTTATTCTGTTATCCACTGCTATGATTCTACTACTTGACTAACAATCACAATCGCAGGGTGTTGTCCGGCTCAAGCAAGAACTTGACTCGAAATTATAGAACTTTTGTTTCTCACGCTTGATATCCACTTACAATGTCCATTTTGCGCCTTCGGTTGCCTGTGAGATCCACATATTCGTAGAAGCTTCGCAACCACAGCCAGCATTCGCTCGGGATTATCTCGAACCAACGAAGTGATGAACCCGCTTCCGATCACCCTGACCTCACAACGCTTGCGAAACGTCGAATCAGCGATTTGACAAACACCGCGACCCTGTCGCATGTACGCTGCGGTGCCTCTTTGAAACGAACGGGATCTATAATCTCACAAGCCGCACTTAGCTCGGCGATGTGGTGTACAGAGAGGCCAGAGCTTCTTGAATCAGAAGCACCAACAATTTTCATGACACCGTGCGACAGTATATAACAGATATGCAATGACGTCAAAGGTACACTATAGGTCTGGCGGACGACGTCTGCGATGTGTTTATCACCGTTCACCAGCATTCCGATATAACGAGAAGGTACGCTTGCTAGACTTGTTCCACTCGCCAAATGAACAATGGATCTATATTCATAGAAGTGATGCGAGACGTGGCAGGTACCTACCTAGTAGGTAGGTATTGCGTAACTTACACGGTCGATAATAAGCATCTAGAAACTAACAACAACGAACTCTGGTATGTTTTGCTAGAGAACGATTGGATCTGCTGTTATTGTACTTGTTTTTGACAGTTGTGAATCCTCGGCTTAGCCTGGTCGCAGTAGTGCGACCGTCTCTCAACGGCTACTGCGGTTTCGGAGGAACGACGAAGGTGTCTCTGATATTTCTTATGCCGGAGCCTTTGGCATCACTTACCAGGAGCGTGAATCAAGCCGGAGGTCCTCCTTCTGAGTTGACAGAGATTCATGTACCGCTGGACGTGACGGCTTAATATCATTGTCGCGGGTTGGGCGTCGGCTGTCATCCTCATGGTCGCTGTTGTTGTTGTCTGAAGACGGCCTGCGGACCATCCACGGCTAATGCATGACAGCTGCGTGCAACATGAACTGCAAGACGCTACGGACAGTGTCCCGCCCTTCCAGACCTTGCAGCGCAGCAATTCTCGAAGTGCTGCACGAGAACATACCAACCATGGAACGCTTCAGGATTGAACTTCCAAGATTGGAAAGCGCCGAACGCAATGACTAATCCCGGTTGCGGCAGCGGGCAATCTTGGAATTGGAACTCTAGGATCGCGTGGGTCAGGACAGGGCCGTCGGAGCGGGGCAAACGTCCATTGGCCCCTCATCGGTGGCTTCGGCAGTGGTTGGAAGGTTTGGTGCAAGACACAAACACACACTGGCGCATGGTGGACGGTACAGCGAGCGGACATGGGTAGTAATAATCCTCTCACACTAAAAGTCTGATCACAGGTTATGAGCCGCGTCTAATCGCTTGCCCGCCGTGATCGCTAATATCGCTCATCCTCCCATCTTCACATCCCGTCACCTTCCTACGAACTGTTGACGAGCAAAGGCGGGAATTCCATCACATTTCATTATCGACGGCACAAAGACATTCCGCGTCATAAACCAACCTCGACCCGTCAAAGTCCAAACAACTATACATCGCTGCCATCAAGGTTCGCGGCTCCATCGTGGTACTTCGCAACACGCCATCAAGGTTTCGCAGTTGCCGGAGCCTACGTCGCCGCCATGTCTCCCATCCAACAGAAGACTATGCGAGCCGTTGTGTTCAAGGGCCCATTCGAAGTACGTACTTCTCTCCATATCCAAAAAAGAGAGCGTGAGCGTGGCAGCTCGCGGCTTCATCTCCGCCTTGAGATGCCTACATGGCATGATGGCCGCACCTCATCTTGAATGAATGCTAAAACGATGACTCAACCCAACAGGTCGCTGTCGAGGACCGAGACGTACCAAAAATCCTCCAGCCAACCGATGCTATTCTCAGAGTCACCTCCACCGCTCTGTGCGGCTCCGATCTGCACTTCTATCGAGGTCACTTAAAATGTCCTCCTGGCTTCACTTGCGGTCACGAATTCGTTGGCGAGATTGTCGAGAAGGGTGAGGCAGTCACCAAGTTCAACTTGGGAGACAAGGTAAGGACACACCTAGCGCGAAATACAATCAGGAGGTGTTTCTGCTTCGCGGTGCACCATGCGGAAATGTGACCTCCGTCACGAAGCTTGTCCAAGAGCCTATGCTGATGTCAACCTCCGGGTCATTCTCTTTAGGTCGTCGTCCCCTTCTACACTGCATGCGGCGAGTGCTACTACTGCGTCCGCGGTCAGGCCTCTCGATGTGCCAAAGGCGAGCTGTTTGGTAACAGCGCTCCCGCCAACACCATCAACGGCGGACAGGCGGAATTCGTACGATGCCCTCTCGCCGACAGCACCTTCGTCCTCGCACCAAAGGGTATCCCGGAAGAGATGCTGGTTCTGATGGCCGACATCTTCCCCACAGGCTACTTCGCCGCCGCACGCTTCCTCAAAGATCTGCCAGAGCGCGACCGACGCGAATACACCGCTGTCACAGTTGGCTGCGGCCCTGTGGGACTTTGCGCTATCACCTGTGCTCTGACAATGGTGGATACCGTCTATGCTATCGACACCGTTCCGGCACGTTTGGAACAGGCGCGACAATTAGGAGCAATTCCGATCAACCTTAACGACGATCCAGTTGGCAAGATCAAGGCTGCCACGGATGGCCGAGGTGCCGACGTTGTGATTGAAGGTGTCGGGCACGCGGACGCATTCCACTTGTGCTTTGACATGATTCGACCATGGGGCATGATCAGCAGTATCGGAGTACAGTACGTCACCTTTCCTTTGCCCTATAATCATTGCTTCTTCTTCTTCTTCCAAATTCGACTGCTCGCCCATTCTTGAAGCATCAGTTTGCTGACGATTTATGTTTTCATCCGAAATAGCACTGAGACCTTCCCTGTCAACGGTCTTCAATTGTACGGAAAGAACGTCACCATGGCCTTCGGGCGCTGCCCTGTCCGAAGTATCTTCGAGGATGCGTTGGCCCTGCTTGTGCAGGAACACAAGAAGTTGATGTTCCTCACGGGTGAGGTTCGTGATCTCGAGACAGCTCCAGAGGCGTACAGAGCTTTCAATGCGATGGAGGTCGGAAAGGTCTGTTTCAAGATCACCCGAAAAGAAGAATAACTTGCACCGGAGCCGTAGAGGAATAAAGACTGGGGAATAAGCTCTATCCAGCGGTTGGTGACTTGGTTAGTATTTCTTGTCATGGCTCCATGGAAATATCACGTCTGCATGTATGGGATCAATCATGGCGTTCCGTTATCTCCGGCAGGATCTCTAGAGAAATTTGTCAATTGGATCAAAAGTTTCGACTGCACTTCCAAAAAGCTGATCCAGAGTAGCAACATGGAACACGTATCACGCGCAGCTATGGATGAACTCAGCCAAGCGCTGGTGGTGAGAATGCAGTACCATATAGCACTGAAGATCGTGTTTACCTCCTTGGCCGCGGGTAAAAGTCCTTCGAATTATTATAAGCTACTCGTCAATGTGCAAATCTTCGTGTTTGGACCACCCTGTCAATCATACAATGCACTTTTCTCAAAGAGCCGGAAACGCACAGTTCGATGCAAGAATCATTTGCAAATCAATATCGACCACTGGTCCCACTCATCTATACTCCAGAGGCTTATGGTATCGCCATGTGACATTTCCGTACGTGGCGACAGCGCTTCCGAAACACCGCCGACTCATGACTTCGGCATCATCCCTGTTCCATATTACTGAGCCATTACGATCTTTCCTTTCCTTATCGCTGACTGCCAATCAATCGACTCCAGGAGCTGGTGGTCCGCCACCACCAAGCCGGCCCTGGTCCTTTTTCCCTCTCGCCGCCGCAAAAGGATTGTTTCCTCCCATCATCATGTTCGTCATCATGTCCAACATGGGATTGCCGCCGCCCGCGCTGGGAAGTTTGATTCCGAAGTACTTCTCTGCAATGTGCGCCAAGGGTTCCTCCCACTGTGGCATCTCCTTCAAATTCGCGGCATAGTGGGCCCTGAGCTGCTTGTACAGATCGGTACCACCGCGCTGGCAGGCAAGAAGGAGAAGCCCGATGAAATTCAGGAGCGGGAGGGAAGGGTAGATACGGATATCGGCAGACGGGCTGGAGATACTTTGTACGCCCAGACCGTTCGGGTGTGCTGCAGAGAGGGCGCTGGTGAAGAGCAAAAAGGCTTTGTTCGCGGCGCGTGTGTTGAAAATGAGCAGGTAAGGAAATACGCAGCGAGCAGCGTAGGAGGCTGCACTACTGGGCTCATCGCTACTAGCGTACCAGGTGTACTCGAGGTCACTGAATACAGCAGGCGACTCTGATGTTCCGAGAGTCAGGTGAAGTTCAGCTTCGTAGACCTCTCCTTCTTGAGCATATAGCGAGCCAATGACGTGATGTAGGTCAGGGTCACCTGCGGGAAATTCACCAGTCTTGCTAGACCATCTATTGAGAGACTTTGGTCAGCAATCCATGTGCAAGCGTTGGTCTGCGGATGTTGGACGAAGCCTCATCGTGGCGACAAGCGAAAAGACAACGGCAGCTTCTCGTTCTCAAAAGTTTCGGCATTGGGCACATACTCTACCACTCCACCCACGAATTTTTTCTTGGACGGCTCGTTGTGAGGGAAGGCCCGCAGCAATGTGACCAGTCTTGCCTTACTCGCGGCATCTGGCTTGACATCGCCCTTGTTGTAAGTTTCCATAAGGTAGATGCACAAGTCGGCGCCTGAGCCACCTTGGCCAGCCTTCAGCAGCATATTAGCCCCTGAAGCCAAAATGTCGATGGCAGCAGTGTAGTCGTTGGCTTTGACATAGCGATTCGCGACGGTCCGTAATTGTTGATGGGCTTCATAGTAGTCTCCTTCTTCAATCCTACGGGTTGCAGGTCATGGTCAGCGTATTGGACTCTAGCGAGGCCATCCTGGAATTCAGATGCTTACTTAGTCTTCTGGCGCGCGAGCACCTTCTCTAGCTTAGCAGACGACATTTTAATGATGTGTCTTTCAAACCGGTCATTCAATGATAGATATCAATTTGACTCTATATCGTGTGCAGTGCTGAATACCTAGGTGTAGTCCACATCACAAGGTTGGTGACGCTCAGCCATTAGTGTAGTTGGAGCTTCGCCCCGCGTAAAAACGTCACAGAACGTATTTCAGCCTCAGGCTGCAAGCTCGTCCGGTATCACGAAATCGTCTGAAACAAGCACGACTCTCACTCCTCAATCGTCCACGAATCCAGCAGCATTGCGAAGGTCCTACAAGATGTTCAAGAGTTGATTTTGTGCTTTCAGGATGTGTAGATTTATTGTCTTTGTAAACCTGCGCGAGCAGTGGTTCAGACGCGTTCATCCCTCTACATCGCGGGCAACGCTGGTTGGCCGCCTCCGACTACATTATACAAAATGCACGTTACGTGCCCTCCTCAAAATGCTCCAGCAGGCAGCATGTTGGTCCTGCATGCAATATGGCGTCTCGGTCCATACACTATCCAATTCGATGGTACTTGGCTGCCTAAGCAGTCTCTCGATGTACTTGGGCCGGCGTGCAAAAGGGAATTACCACCCGCCAACTCCACCATCCCTGAAGAAATGTCGTGATTGCTAGATGTATATACATAGATCAAAGCCCGGTGATAAGCGCTCCACATCCATGGCTCGTCGAGCTGAAGCACGATAGATTGGAGGTTATTGCATGGTGCGAGACCTAAAAGTCAGCATTGTTGTTTCCACCGACGACGTATGCGAAGTCGGTGGCTCCATCTGTAGGCTGGTCTACAGGGTTGGCAAGTCCGCCATGGCTCGGAGTATCGTTGTACGGTGAAGTGGTAGAATTGGAACCAGCAGTCGTCCCTGTGGCTGTGGCGGGCTTTTGTGGCTGATCACTGCGGACGGAGAGGTTCTGTGGGAAATTGTTAGAGCCACGTCTTGTCGTTTCAACGTTGCGCTTGATTATTTGTCGCGCAGAGGTGATGCCGCATTACTGACCTCTCGGTATCGTGCTAGATAAATCTTGAGCGCTTCACCATAGTTTTCGAAGCCGAGCGATGTCATTGCGAAGAGAATGTCCTCGCCATTAACGGTCTTGCGCTTCTCTTGTTGACATTTCTCCGAAGCTACAATTTACATTAGCTATCCAGGTCCATCGTGGATAACGTTGGCATTGTGATGGAGATTGGGCCGTACCTTCGCTGGTAATGAACGAGATGAACTCGCTTACACATTCTTGCATGCATTCTTTGGCTTCTTTGGCAATCTTTGCATTCTCGGGAAGTGCTCCCTTCATAATCCTGGCGACTAGAGCGAAAGACAATCGTCAGCATTGTGATCATAACGCTACTTCGCGCAGGCCTGAAATCTGAGGGAAGACTAGAAGTTGCGGCGCTCAGACATGTTCGTTGTTGGATGTTGTCAACCTGGCGACAAAAATATCATTTCTCGGCGAGACATGGCTTGTCGCTGTGTGGCAGGCGGGAAAATTGATGCGGCACATATCAATCGAAGCCAAGATCTCATTGCATTCTTTCACCGGCCTGCAACGTCCTTGCGACCAAGGGGCAACGGACGAAACAACGCCAATCGACAGTGCAGCTGCTGCGAGCAGTGACCACTATTTTCCAGATGACAGCAATCAGTCACGCATGTGAGACGTACCATTGGCAATAGGGAGCCAGCGGTCTTGCTCCTTGACCTCGAAATCGAAATCTTGTAGTAAATCTTCGTGACTCATGTCGTTGTTGTCACCGGTGAGATCCTGTTGTGGTTCATCATCGGCAGGCGCCCGGTCCTGCTCGACGTCGGCCGAGGGAGATTGGGTTTGTGACATTATATATCTGCCGGCAGCGCCCTGGCGCTAGACGATCAAAGGCGCGTTGGAGGACGAGATTTTCCCGTCTAGACAGCGAGCGATGAGCTGTCAAGGCTATGGTAGATCGGTTTCGCTGGCTGCACCCACGTCAGAGAGGAGCCCAACGCCGGTCGCAGGATGCAGACCGTGGGCGAGGATATTCGGGGCAGGGCTGCAGCAGCGAAGTCATGGTCAGCCTTGGGCTCGAGGGAAAAGCAGCCGCGCAGACGGACTCACGGGTGTGCAGTAGTGTCGCACAAACAACACGACGGAAGTGGCACTTGGGTCGTGAATCGATGGCCGCTACGCCAGCGGTGAACAACGCAGCAACAGAAGCTAGTCGAGCTCGGCAGGCGGATGAACTCGCGGATCGTGCGTGTGTGGAGTATAACAAACAGCGCGGATTCTACCTAGTGTTGGATGTTAATGTACTGTGGCAGACCTCTGTGTGTGTATACAGTGCTCGGTATAGCCCGAAATCAACAAGGGTGCACAGCTGGTTGGTGCTGATGGTGGTGCTGGTGGTGGTGGCTGATGATCTCAATGTCTCCAGGGCTGCTGCTGCGTGGGAAGGCGTGGATTGTGTTGTGTGGCAATGACAGCAAGGCCGATTGCCAGCGAGGAGGTGAGTGGGATGGATTTAGGTCGTTGTTGGTATTATTATTGACGTGGACGGCTGCGACAATGCCTATTTACAGATCATCGCTACGGCACACGCGGTCTCTTTTCTTTGTGCAGTACTCTATGTGCAGGACTGCGCGCGATGGACAAGGCATGCACATGGGCGACATCTAAATACAGCGACGCAAGTGGCAGCCCGATCGCAAAAACACTTCTATTAGGCGTATACTGCACATCATAATCACCAAGCCGAGGACGGCAGCCAGTGCTAGGATGGTCGTGTCCATCCATACTTGGCTTGTACCGACGTCAGGATTGTTCAATGGCAGCTGTACCTAGTGCCGTCGACATCATCGTCACCAATGCCATAGACTATGGACGTGTGTCTTGAACCGTCTGTTGTGTTGTGCACCCACGTCGGGGACCGTCCCACGCATGATGGGATAACGTGGATCAGATAGCACGTGTGATGCCAACTAATCCATACACATCTGGAGTAGATGACATCCGCAAGAAACTCAGTCTTCTCAAGTCCATACGTTGCGTGGGTAGGATCCAATATGCAGGTGAGCACTGTCGATCGGCTTCTTTCGAGAGAGCCTGGTGGAGACGCAAGACAGGACGAGGACCTGGGCAAGGTCTACACGAGTTTGCAGACGATCGGTGGTGCTCTTAGGGTTCGCCGCGTTGCGCTGAATTGTTTAACATCATCTGCACCTGCAATCTACCACCTACAATGGTAATGAAGCTAGAAGGGAAAGCACCTTCTACCTATGCAATTCGTTGGTAGATCAGTAAATGATTGCAACAATTGTCTCGTACAGGTGCAGCGCCACTACGAACTTCAGATAATCGGCATTTCGGCAATGTCTCTCCAACCCTGCGACCTCTAAGGGTTCAGATTCCACAGGTGCAAGTGAGCGTGTAGAACTGTCATCCGGCAACACGGTCCGTTTGTCGCAACGACTCACTATCCGACCACTCCACAAGACCAGCCAGAGAGGCGCAATCACAATGCCACCGCATCGCGTGCAGCGAACGCCACGACCTAGAAAGGAACCGGTTCATAAAACATCACGGCGTGAACTCCATGTGATCCAGCGGGCCTTTCTCTGCGGCGCACTCCTCGGTGGCGCGTCACAGAAAGGACTCGCGCGAGACCATGGGATCTCTCAGGCTACCCTCTCACGGACAATGACGCGCCTCAAAGCTCGCGCGGCGGAGCTCGGCATCGATGAACTCAACCTCTCGGACCCACGACTGATCAAAGACGCGCCGAAACTGTTCGAGGAGCCCAGCCGGCGTGGAAGAAAAGAGCTGTTGACCCCGGAGCAGAGAGCTCTGGTGGTATCGGTCGCCACCAAGGACAAAGAGGCCTTGAAGGCAAAGTCGAGCAAGTTTGTCGGCGTCAGGAAACTCCCGGATGGAACTATCGAGAGGACAATGGACCCAGAGCTGGTCGCATTGGGCCTGCCGCTGATGTCGACCTCCACTTTCGAAGGCTGTATGTACGAGGCAGGATACGTGCGAACGAAAGACGGATGGAAGAAGCAGGGAGGAAGCAAAGCGGGCAAAGCCGGGACATCATCAGGTGCAGGGCCGACGGAAGAGGACGAGGAAGATCAGGAAATGGCAGACGCACAGCTACAGGCTGAGATCGAAGAAGACAGCCTACAGAACGATTTGAACAATGGTCCGCGGGAATCCTTTGACAACCGCAACATCGATCTCGGTCTCCAGAACGCGCGGGATCGTGGAGATGCTGACGCAAGTGCGCTCGAGGGCCACCAGATCCACCACGATCCGCGACTGCTACACGAACACTCCAAACTTCCGCTAGATCCTAGCTTGCAAGACGGCAGCCACCATCCATCTCAGCAGGAGCAACAACTACGGCAACAGCTGCAGATGTCACACGCGGTCGTCCCGTCACCGTCCACTCTTCCACCTGGCACGT
Source organism: Dissoconium aciculare CBS 342.82 (assembly GCF_010015565.1). Lineage (NCBI taxonomy): Eukaryota > Fungi > Ascomycota > Dothideomycetes > Mycosphaerellales > Dissoconiaceae > Dissoconium > Dissoconium aciculare. The sequence continues at coordinate 421,515 of NW_022984954.1, forward strand.
CGGCTCCGGCATATGCCAATGCAGGGGCTTGGAATACAGCACCGGAAACCACAAACTCTTTGCAATTCGACCTCTGACAGCGTGTTGAAGGCACATAGAACATGCATGTCACAGGCTTATGTCGCATCCTATGGGCTCATGAACACTTTGAGGAAGTCTACCGGTCTCCTTCTCGGTCGCTGGAGTCAAGCCTCTCTGCCATCGAGATCAAAATCACCACGGTTGAGGAGTAGTCATGAGTCATTGATTTGAGACAGGTCGGTCGATCTATCCAGAAAACAAGATACATAACACTACAAGACGTTCCGATATGAACGCATTGACAACATCACTCCTGCCAAATAAAGCCATTCAAAGGGGCTTCACCACTCTGCGCCTATCAATCCTGCTCCACTCTGATCAAACGCCCGCCTCTTCCGGCTCGACATCTAGATTCCAATCGATCACACCGTCCGCCCCATATCTCTCCTCCAACCACTCGTTCGCCTTTCGGAAATGCCCACAGTCCATGAAGCCCTTGTGCGCGCTGAGAGGACTGGGGTGGACGCTCTTCAGGACGAGGTGTTTGGTGCCCGTGATCTTGGCACAGCGCTTCTGCGCCGGAGAGCCCCAGGCCAGGAAGACCACGCCTTTGGTCCGCTTGGCGACAATAGTGTCAATCACTTTCTGTGTGAGGCGTTCCCAACCGCGATTTGCATGGCTGTTCGCCTCATGGGCACGGACGGTCAGGCAAGTGTTGAGCAGCAGCACGCCTCGGTCGGCCCAGGGGGTCAGGAGACCGCCATTACGCGGTGGTGCCTTGAAATCGGGGTAGTCCTTCTTCAGCGCGATGTACATGTTTTTCAGCGAGGGAGGCGCGACGGTCGGAGGACGAACGGAAAAGCACAATCCGTGGGCTTGGTTCACGTTATGGTACGGATCCTGGCCGAGAATCACGGCCTTGACTTTGTGTAGAGGGGTGTGGCGCGACCAGCTGTAGACGTCAGAGCTGGGGGGGAAGACCTTCTTGCCGGACTCCACCTCGGATTTGAGGAATTTCTTGAGGTCGAGGAACTCTTTGGTGACGAGTTCGTCTTTGAGCACTGCTAGCCAACTTTCGTCCATGGAGGAGATCTCCAACGCCAGGAGCTGCTTCTGCTCCGGAGTGAGCTTCGCTAGCCAAGCATCTTTATCGAATTTGATGGGCGTTGGTTCGGCTCTGTCAGCTGTGCTAGATGTTGGTGTTGCATCGGCCTTGAGTGATGTGGCAGGACTGTTGGTCTTGGGCTCCGCTTTGGGCTGTCCGAAGAAAGAAGTGATGGAGGCATTGACTTTCGGCTTCTTTGCTGAATCCAGACCCGCATCTCCAGCCTTTCTTTTGAATGACATATTGATGAATGACGTGCTTCTGAAATATCTCGTGTGTGTGATGATGTATGTCCGCATGCGATGAATGCGATGAATGCTCCGAAAGGGTCGGGATAATTTGTGCTGTGAGGAGCGAGATTGCGATGATGCATAGAATCAATGTCCCGACTTTTAGGCAAACGCGTCGCGGAAATGGCCATCAGTCAGGAAGACGCGTCGCGAAGAGGAAAGCCATTGGGACCTCGATAGAACGGCTGACGTCAATGGACGCTGTACAGCGATGGATGACCTCAGTCGGAGAGCCCTGGAGCCCTGGAGCCCTGACTGACTCATGATGAGGGAGGAAAGTTCGGTGTGCGGGGCGAGATCAAGTGACGAAACCAACGTGACGACTTTTTGCGGTGGTTCGGGCGGGCGTAGTATGTACTATGTAGAACCACTGTACCGGTGAGATCCTCGGACATGTCACGAGCAGAGGGATCAAGCAGACCAGACAAGGAGAGTGAGACACGATATGAACAGAGATTATTAATACATGAACGGTTCTTCCTTCTCTTTTCCTCCTCCCTCATCAGTCACCATCGTCGTCGTACAATACCTACCTACCTAGGTAGGTAGTTTATTGTTATTTTATAGCCTGTGCGGCTTATCGTCATCCAATAGCAGCAGCTACAACAAACAGCAGCCAGGCCAAGCGGGACGCGCACACCTGCATGCTTCAGCACCTGCACGTACAGTGCTTGTGGAGCGCTCCACCTGCATACAGCTGGAGAGCCCTGGAGTGCTCAAATGCACATGTACCTGTCTTCTACTTCTTCCCAAGCGTGCCCAAGTGACCGCCGCTCGTTATCAGTTTATCACCCAGGCAGCTACTACAATTCGTGCTAGGTAAGTATCTTTGATTAGCTAGGGATCTTGTTCACTCCACGATCGCATACCTGCCAAAGGTCGAAACATCGATCGATTCGTTCCACTTGAACAAGCGTCTCTTCCTCTGCGCTTTCCTCAACTGTCGACTCACAATCATGTTCGGATTCATCGCCGACATCCTCACGTATGTTGCCGGCTCATGGCCCTGATCGCCTCCATAATCCACTCATGCATAAACTCACACGACTCACAGCTCCGTCACCTCCATCCTTCTTCCCGTCTTCTTCTCTTACAAAGCACTGCGCACCTCGGATCCGGCGGTCTTGACGCCATGGCTCATGTATTGGACGACCCTCAGCCTTCTTCTCGTGGTTGAATCCCAGTTCAACTTCATCCTTAGCTGGGTGCCCTTCTACAGCTGGATCCGACTCGGCGTACACTTGTACCTCGTCATTCCAGGCGAGCAACAAGGCAGCGTATTCGTATACAAACGCTACGTCTTCCCCTTCCTTGACGAACATGAGCGCCAGATCGATCGTTTCATCAGCGACTCGCACGCGCAGCTTACGGCCGCGGGCATGGATGCGGTGAAGCGCGCGATTGAATACGTGCGTGTTCAGATCCTTGGCCAGCCACCTCGGCCGCCACCGCCTCCGTCTGCTCGCAACGTCAGCTACACGACCCAGCTCTATGAGCGCTTCGCGATGCCCTCGGCGCGCAACATGGGGGGCTATGCGGATGTCGCTGGCGCGTTCGCCTCCAAATTTGCTTCCGAAGCACCAGCTGGCTCCAATGCTCCTGCTGCGGACCTTCTCGGCCTGCTGGGCAAAGCTCTTTCATCTGCTACCGGATCTTCTCAGCAGACCTCAAACTCTTCGGACCCACGGACACAGGCACGGGATCTTGCCCGCTCTGGCACACTCATACCTCCGAACTTGCGAGGCGCTGAGCGCGACGACTTTGTACGCGCGGCGAAAGATCGTCTTCGGACGGCTCTGATGGCTATAGACGCAGCCGACGAGCTCGGCCCTTCAACCTCGTCCGGTCTTTCCAGCAGCCATCGCGCCGCCAACAGATCATACGACGCCCTCAGTCGATCCCGCAGCGAGAGCGAGTTCGAAGATCTAGGCTATGACGATCACGAGGATGATGGCCTCACACCCGGGGCAAACATGCCTGATCCAGAAGACTATCTACACGGCGCCGTGGGCCGTGGACCACACACCGAACGTGCCGGCGCGCCCGGTGGAGAAAAGGGTTGGTCGAATTGGGTGTGGGGAAACTATGGAGAAAGAGACAGCGCGGCTACACCGCCAGATGGCGTCCGTCGAAGGAGAGATTGAAGAGGTATGGCGTTTTCGCAACTTCGAGGTCTTGGCAGGATTATCCAAGAATGGTTTGCAAGAATACGAAATTATGGGTCACGGCGTTTGGGTGTCAGTAAGATAGATATGTACCTTTTATGAGATCACGCAAGGCGCGTGAAGGCAATGAGCTCTGGTGCTGCATGTGAAGGTCGTTCTGTGTATCTGGGAGCGGATTGATCCAGTTCAGTCTTTCATATTTCCATGCAAGCATCCAGCGCGATGAAAAGCCGGGCATATTCCTAGTCGCAACCATCGAGTTGCTCAAACGAATTGATCATTTTCGATGGGCTGTAATAAAGCACGTACTCTTGATGTCTTTCACGATTCGCCTGTCTGGGAGCCTGGTCTGGCCCGCGGAACGAATTCTGGATTACATAATTCTGCTGCAGCTCAAATCCGTCATAACCCGGCGACTTTTCAATGCGACAAATCTAGACTGACATTCCACATTCACCACCAAAGTGATCTCAAGCTTCATTGACGATGGCAACTCCTAAAGCAATTAGCACTCTGGCGCAGATCGCTCCAAAGGCATTGCGACGAACAAATCCCAGGATCAGATCGGCGACGACACCCTTGCGCAGCATACATTCCAATGTGAAGCGACCTGCACCTACTTCCACCTCATCTTCAAAGGCCACGACGCTTTCCAATCCGCAATTATCCTTTCCTTGCCTGGACAACGCAGAGGACCGCACACGCGATCTCTTGCACAAGAAACGCTCTCTCTCCGGTCCCGAGCCTTCCTACACAACTGGCAAGCACGAAGTTTTCCATTCGGATGAACCGATCTTGCTAGACTGGGGTGGGGTTTTGCCATCCTTCGACATCGCTTGGGAGGCTTGGGGTACTCTGAACAGCGACAAGAGCAATGCTATCGTCGTTCACACGGGCTTGTCGGCGAGCAGTCACGCGCATAGCACGGAGAGCAACCCACGACCGGGTTGGTGGGAGAAATTCATCGGTCCTGGTGCACCTCTGGACACCAACAAATATTTCGTCATCTGCACCAATGTCATCGGGGGATGTTATGGTAGCACTGGTCCGAGCAGCATCGATCCGATCAGCGGGGAGCACTACGGCACGAGTTTTCCCATTCTGACGCTCCAGGACATGGTCCGCGCACAATTTCGACTCCTGGACGCCATGGGCATCAGAAAGCTCTACGCCAGCGTCGGCTGCAGTATGGGAGGTATGCAATCCCTCGCGGCGGGCATCATGGAACCCGAACGCGTATCCCGCATCGTGACGGTCTCTGGCTGCGCGAGGAGTCACCCTTACAGCATTGCGATGCGCCACACCCAGCGACAGGTTCTCATGAACGATCCAAATTGGGCCACGACACGCGGAAACTACTACAAGAGTATTCCCCCGCACACCGGTATGAAGCTTGCGCGTGAGATTGCCACCATCACGTATCGGTCGGGCCCTGAATGGGAGAAACGCTTTGGACGACAGCGCGCGGATGCGACCAAGCCCCCTGCGCTCTGTCCAGATTTCTTGATCGAGACCTATCTCGACCACGCGGGCGAGAAATGGTGCCTCGAATATGATGCCAACAGTCTGCTCTATGTCAGCAAAGCTATGGACCTGTTCGATCTAGGTCGCACATTACAGGATGCCACCGCTGCTCGACGGCTCGCAAATGCCGATCGTTTGTCCGATGGCGATCCACAACGGTTCGGCTCGCTGGAGGATCGTTGCAGTCTGACTGTGCCCGATGAGCCTTACGAGGAGACCGAGACCTCGTCCGCCGAGATCATGGCTGATACGGCTGCGAAGCCCAGTCAATCATTATCGTCGGGTCCGCCCGAGGACCTGGTCAAAGGCCTTGTGTCTCTACGCGATACACCTACTCTAGTGCTCGGCGTCGATTCGGATATCCTTTTCCCTTCATGGCAGCAGCGTGAGATTGCCGATACTCTGCGCCGCGTGGGCAATCGTAGTGTGACTCACGTCGAACTCGGCGAAGACCGGTCGCTCTTCGGCCATGACACATTCCTGTTGGACCTGGAAGGGGTCGGAGGTGAGATTCAACGCTTCCTAGGCTGATCTGTCCATTTCGTCTCCATCTACAGTATATAGGCGCTCGCATATAAATGATGTACATGATGAAGCATACTTGCATAGATGGATTAGCATCAATGAGATATGGCGTCTATCGCCTGGAACGCGCTCGAGAGAAATCTCTCCGATCGCACCACACAATCGTCATTTTCGTGGGCATTACGGAGTGCTCGAGCACTCTACTGCCCGTGCTGGCTGAACACGCTGCGAAAGATGCGCTGGTGAATCGTTCCTGCCCGAAGAATTCGTTTCGCTCTTCCAGATCTCATACGACCCTGGCTTGGTCCTTCGGCGGCCGCTCGCCAAAGATTCCAGTGCCCACTCTCACCTCATCACTTCCCATTCCTAGAGCCGCCTCAAAGTCGGCACTCATTCCCATGCTGAGTGCCAATTCGTCCTCGGGGATTTCTAGCGCCTTTGCGACTTGGGAGCGAACGTCTCGAAGTTTGACAAAATCTTCATTCTCCTCTCCCTCCGCCGCCGCACGACTCCGCGCAATGGCGCCGATGGTCATCAGGCCGGCCAGTCGAAGGTGTGGGCTTTCAGCATCGGAGTGGATGTGGCGACAGAGGTTAAGAAGCTCGTCCGAATCCGGTGAGACGCCGCTTTTGCTCTCTTCGCCAGATGTGTTGACTTGGACCAGGATTCGTAGTCGGCGGTCCGAATCGTCTGCTTGGTTTGAAACATTCTTGCCAGCAGCGCCCTCCTCACGCTCGAGACATGCCTTACGGCCCTTGTTCAAGGCATCGGCCTTCTTCGCGCTATCTACGCTGGCGACGCAGAAGAGGTTGGGGACGCTCTCGGCCAGGGCTTTACATTTGTTGGTCTGCAATGCTCCGATCATGTGCCACCGAATGGTCCGCGGCAGCAAGCCAGCTTTCTCGGTGAGCTCTTGGGCATAATTTTCACCGAAATCGAAGTGATGTGGCCGCGTCGGTCCCTTTGAGGAATCGGACTGATCTGAAGAGGGAGGATGATGTAGCGCAAGGATATCTGTAGCTGGTTTGAGTTTGCTCACAGCGATGAGTCGAACCTAGAACAGTAGAGAATGGATTTGTGGTCAGTAGCAAAATTTAATGAAAGGACAACACTATGTTTTCACATCGCAGTATTGTCCGGCTTCCGAGTATGGAACAACTTACCGGTCGGTTGCCTTTTGCAGCATTGACTTTCTCTGCCACGTGCTGCAAGTTTTCTAGCAAAGTACGAGCTCGGCCTGGATCAATCCGCATCCTGATGTCTTCTTGCGTGATGGTTTCCAGGTTGTCAGTTGCGGACATGATCGGGACTTGCAAAGACAAGGAGAACAGCAATCATCAGACTGTATTGAAAGGCAACGATGTAAATTTATTGCGATGAAGAGGATCGAGTGCACTCGTTTGGTAAGAAGCTATCCATGATGGGGACTGTGTTTTGCATGTCGAGGTTCAATGACGTGAGCACCAAACAAATCTTATCGATAGTGCGTGAGCACCAAACCCTTGTTATATAAACCTAGGTATGCTTCATTTCAAAGCCCGCAACATTCATTGTCTACGCATATTGCCACAGCATCTCTGGAGTGTGGACACACTCATACAAATGATCTACATTTCCGTCCCTCGCACTACTCGGCATCCAGCAGTGCTCTTGGAGGTGTGTCATTGACCTGCACTCCGCCGCGTTTCTTGTGCGCGGAGTCACTGAATGGCAGCTTCCATCCACCCTCAGTCTCTGGTGTCGCTAACCACAATCGCATGAGATGCCTTTGCGGCGCTGGCGGAGGGTAATCCTTGTACGCCGTGCGAGCGTGTAGGACATGTGCATTGCTCAAGAATTGAATATCGCCAATCTCAAGGATCATGTGTAGTGCTAGCCGCAAGCACGTGTCCTCGAGTACCTGGGCGGCATGCGCCTGCGCAGGCGACAGAGGTGGGATGATGCCGGCGTCGCTGAAGCGCGTGAGAGATTTGACGTAGTAGGGGTCCCACTTGGCGTATACACGTCCATCCGCACCAGTCTCCTTGTAGAACACGGGCTGTCGTGTGTACGGCTCTTGGCCTTCCGATATCTCGCCTTTGCGGTCAAAGTACCAGTTAGGCTGGGTCAATGTTTCAACTACTTCTGGGTGCTCCCGTTGCAGGGTGTTGAAAACGTGATGCGTGCTCACGATATCTGACTCGCCTCCTTCCAATGAACGCGCAATGCAGAGCAGGCCGACAATGTCACAATCGTCGGCGTGGAAGAATTGCCTAGCAGTGGTTCGATAGATGCGAACTTTGTCGATTTGAGTTGGGTCGGCGCCAGTGTCCTAGACTATCCGTCAGCATCGCCCGTCTTATAGTGCCAGAGCGAATTGTTCTGGCGACTTCAATAAGGACTCGGAGATGCCATACCTTGACGTGCCCCAGCACATGACCTAGTCCATTTTGTGAAACAAAGTATCCAAGATACGTTCCCAAGCCCATGTATGCCACAGCGCTCTTGTGATTGCCCCATTTCTCAACTGGAAATCCCTTGAACAATATGAAGCCCTTTCCATTCAAAAGTTCGTTTCGCATTGAGATCAAGTAGGGTTGCATGGTAGGCAGTGGAAACTTCTCCTATGGACGCAGGATTGTCAGATAAATGAATAAGACCTACAATCAATGTACTGACCTGCATGATACCTGTCAAAGGCGTTCCTGACGCCAGGAACGCGTCTGCTGCTTTGCTCAACTCGCCAATCTCTCGCTCATTGAATCGGTGTACCCATTGTTCTGGTCGATCAACATAATCCTCTGCCTTCCACACAGTCTCGCCAACGATTTCTTTGGGAAAGGCGCTGTAGGGCTGGATTTGATCGTAGTTTGGGTTTTGCTGTCCACTGGTCTTGATTCCATCAGGGAACAACGCTTTGGAGGGCCGATGGTCTAGCAAAGTGGACGGTTCACGAAGACTCTCAACCAGAGCGGGGGCCATTCTTGCGTTCACTTTGGGAGGGAAGATCTTGATAGATGTTGAGAAGAAATCAAAAATCTGCGTGGTATAAAACACTTCTATCTGAAAATGGACATGAGAAACTTGACCTGCGGATCAGCCAGGCCATACGCCATACGCCTTCGGCGAGGGTCGAATGATACATCAATGCCGGCGGCCGTGCCATCATGGCGGGGTACCGACACGCCAATGCCTTGACTTCATCAGCTCTGACGACAACACGGATCTTCATGCTGCCGCACTGCATTGCGTGAACGACTCGTGGGACACGCGGATGGTGATGGCGTGCGATGTCGTGCTCTCGAGATCCGCAGCCGGCTGATAAATGATAAGATGCAACTCTAAGCTGCAGCACGAGCAAGTTAGGGTTTGGGCTGCATTTATCCCTGGGACTTTTGACGAGGATATCAGAATAGTACAGTAGCTTCGATCTCGACATCAACTACACGCCTGCCTTCTTCGTCAGTGGCATTGCTGTTTTTCAGTTTTCGATCTGATGAGTACCAGAATATGTGTTCCTCGTTGACATAGATTTGGGCCATCAGAAAGTGTCAAGTTCTCGCAGTACTGAAATTCCCAACTCATCGCAACTACATGTGTAGATTCGTAAGGTGAAGGATAGCCCCTAGAGCCACGACACTCCACCTGTCAACATGCCTGGATGATCATGGCCAAAGTAATCGCTTGTTCTATCGTGTATGACTGCCAGTCAAATGACAAGCATCGTATGACATATGGAAGCCGCTCTCATTTCCCGTTCTTTGCTTTTCCGTCCACGAAGCTCACAACAGCATACTTCCCCGACCAGGCCCATTTTCGTTGTCCAGAATCTCCACCTCCACCTTCCGTCTGTCTCAGTTCCTCATCCTTTCCTTTCGCGAGGCCAACAACGACGTCCGCTTTGCAAGTCCGCAGCGCCAAAGTGCGCATGCCGGACCCGGGACCCAATGGCCCAACAGCTTCTGCGAATGGTGTGGTAGGATCCCATAGTACATCACCAACGAGCTTGCGGTAATTCAAGTCGCCCTTAAATACGACAAGCTCACTTTGTTGCAGATCAGCGAATAGATCCGGCGCAACGCGTGGCAACCGCCAGTAGGCACCCGGCGCAGTCCAGAAAATGTTCGATCGTAGGAGGATTTTTCCATCGGCATGGAGCTGAGCCCAGTCTCTGAACAGCTCAGTGAGTAGGATGGATTGATCGTCACTGAGAGCATTTGGCGTGATTCCTTGTGCTGTCTCGTCCTCAGAAGGTGTTTCGTAAAGTCGTTTGGCATCGAAAAGAGCGTTGAGAAGGGCGCCAAAGTCTTTAGGTGTCACGTCGGATACGAACCACGGTATGTTCTTGGGATGAAGTACAACTCGTGTGGCAAGACCTGCATGCAAGAGGTAGCCGGCAAGGATGAGGTCGACGTACAGCTCGAAGCCGGAATTATCAAGCACGATGTCGATCTGTCGGTCTCCTTTGGGATTGTTTTTCCGCGCATCTCTGAGCGTAGTATACGCGGCGTCGAGATCGTTTGTAATGATGTTCTTCTCGTTCTTTTTCCGCGCCTCGCTACCCTGGAGCTTCTGAATATCGTCGTAGGTCAAGTTTGTGAGGAGTGAAAGATCGGTGGCGTTGCCCCATAGGCAAATGTCACACATCTCGGCGAAGAGCAGCTTCTCAGCGGCATCCTTGTCCGCTTCAGATACCTCGGCAGTCGGGTCAGGCTTCCCATCAAGTTGGTTCACCAGTTCATTGTATCGCGCAGCGAGCTCAAGCACTGCAGGGCGCGACGAACGAAATGTGGACATTTTCTGCTTGGCAAACACATCGTACTGCTTCCAGTGCGTGGAGTTTGCAAAGATCGTTGCGAGACGACTACACTCATGTCAGCTAAGACTCTCTGCTCGTAACTCCAGGGAAGTCTGACAAGAACGAACCGGTAGAGATAGCATTCTGAGTACAGCCAGTTGACGCCATGCCACTGCGGATTCGAACGCTTTTCTAGCTCTTCGTTATAAGACTTGATGTCTGGTTGTCCATCATCAGGCAACGGACTAGTAGCATACAACGTCAGAAAGAATGCTGAGTGGAAAGCATGCCTTCAACATACGTCAGCTTCCTGTTATGCTGAAGCTCATATTTCAGCGTAGCAATTGCCTCTGTAATCTTCTTGCCTTCGGCGGCTTCCTCTGGGTTTTGGCTGCGAGCTGTGGCCTTGTGAATGTCGTCAATCGCTCCTGTCTGTGGGTGGCATCGAAAATTAGCGAGTCTCAAGCTGCGTCGTGGACATGATATATACCAAAATTACAGGCCATCGTTCTCGAGCCGAAGTCCAGGCAAACGAGAGCGGATCACTTGTCAGGCAGGGGGCTTAGTGACCCGATCAGCAACACAAACGTGGTCACGATGCAGCCATGCTAGGCTTATTGAGGGGCTTACGAGCTTGAGGATCGTATTCCATGGCTGCTGATTCGACTATGTTTTTTGACAATGGGTGGAAGCAAGGAGCAAGAAACTCGGCTTCTGCGACAGAAGAATTGAATTGACCCAAATTATCCCATCCATGTATCTTGAAAGCTTGCTAGGATGATGTCAAGCTGGTCAACGAATTTTGGCGGGACCACGAGCATTGGGGCTGAAGCAAGCCAGCAGACCCTGAAGCTTTTTCTTTGACAACCTAGTCCATCTTAGCTTCTTCATCGCATAAAACCTGCGTGTCAACATATTTGTCACGAAACACCCGTTGAACATTCATATGAGCGGAACTCACATGCTGGTGCCGGCCGTCTCAAGACTACAAGTTTTAGCGAGTCGAGCCTACCGATGAGCACATATGGGTTCTCTGATGATCCAACATTTCTGACTATGGACTTTGATACTTGACAGTGAAGAGATGTGCCAATGAAGGTAAGCTTCCACTTCCACCGTTCGTGATTCAAATGTTATGACCAGCTCCAGGTTGCACCGAGGAGACCCTTTACGGCTGCTGCATGGGAAGTCATCTGTTCGTTGAGAGTCGACCTCTAGCGCCTCGAACCTACACCGTTACAACAACAATCAGCTCCATTTGAAACTCATAACCTTGGATCTGTGTCGTATGGCGGAGAGATACAGGATGAGACTCACCTAGGCATAAGTCCGTAAGGAGTCGCGTTTTAACTGCCGCATTTCTTGGGATTGAGAATGCAGTAGGCATAGAACGCGAAGAATTCAATGTACGTAGCATTGAGGAGGTCGCCGACAGCGTCTTTGCCATCGCGTTTCTGCAGCTAATGAACCGGCAACGTCAGCAGAGAAGTCGAGTAGGTCCTTGTGATTTCGTCAATAGGAGTGACTCGAGACGTACCTGAAGAGCGCCCCCGTTGTGATCGACGGGCAGGGCAGAAGTTATACTGAGGACCATGGCAAGAGCCAAAGTGCAGGTCGAAAGAAGACGCATGCTTGTGGTGACAGTGAACTGAGTATTGCTCGTTGCAGAAGGGCTTCTTCGTATGCGCTGATAGAGCCTGATCCTCCGTCATGGATGTGATAGGACGTTCATATTTATGTTGGCCAGTCGCTCGGAGAAGCTTCAAACTACATTGTGGTTCTGCCAATGCCTCTTTCGGGGGCTTGCAAGTCTCGACGAATAGAAACCCGGGTGAGGGTTTCGGGATGGAGATATGCCCAGGTGGTATCGCTACATTGCGGTGGTATCGGATCCGTCAGCAGGGCTCATCCAGGCGAAGCCACATGATAGAGGTCTAGGATTATCAAATGTGGCACGCTACGAATGCGGAGATGGAAGATGTAGCTAAGTCCCAGTCATGTTGGCAAGATATCTAGACGAATGAGCGCGCGCGTGAGGGCTCGAGTCGGAAACATGCGAATGTCGACCTCGAAAACGGACTGATCGCAACATGCCATGTTCGTGGCGCCTGGCGCAGAATGGGATGGGAGCTCATGTCGGGTCGGATTGACAGTGGCGCTCACAGACTGCCGTCAGGCCTAGCAACAAGCTATCGAGGCCAATGCACCTTCCACGGCGATACGGAATGTGATCCGAGTTCAGCGAATTGAGGGAAGTCAAAATATGATTGCAATGTGATGCTACATCGACGCTGACGGGAGGTGGCGCAAAAGAGGAGTATTTACATGAACTTTCGCTGTGGCTGGCACGATGAATATGTTGCAGGTAGGGCTACGACCACCCATGTGCTCAGTCTTGAAGTACCTGCTTAAGCACAATGCTTCTATTTGCATGTCCAGGCACTGCCAGGTGTAGATGGTAAGATGTGTTGCTTATTCCGCATCGCGAACCCGATCGCTTTCCTGGAGCATTTTGTCTTCAGACGCGCAGCCGAGGCAATGAATACGTCTATTAAGACCGATGTTGCTTCTCACGTATGATGATAACGAATTGCAAGACTCGATACGGATGCCGTGAGAGTTGACCTGGTCTTGACAAGTGGTATTGTGATTCTGATTATGATGCTTTAGACTTCCAAGATTGGTGGGTTTTATTAAGATGCTTGTTGGCATCAAATGGCTCGGAATTTTGAAGTCACCAACATCCTTGGAAGCCGCAATCCATTGTACGGCGCACGGCAACGCAGCAATGCCCGTCTGCCCTGGAGGCGTTCCTGCCGTCTGGAGAACGGAACTCAAGGACACCAGGGCTGGCCCTGAACAAGCGTACTTGAAGCTATGCCAACCTAGGTACTCAAGTAGCTTGTCATTGGGAGATCGCGTGCCTCTCGTCATGTCCATCATTGTCTTCTTTTCCCATCGCCTGCGTCTTCGAGCACTCCTGTATCGCGCGCACCTAACTTCTCATAGACTGTCTTTACGGGATAAATGAATGTTCGCCACGCTCTCTCGAAATCCTCCCGGCCAGTCTGAACGCGTGAAACGGAAGATCAAGGCTGCTGAGAGTCGTAAGACCAAAGACGCAATGTTCGGAGACAGCGATGGCGGCCTGTACGAGTCTGCGCGCCGTTTCTGGCAGAAGAGCTATGCTGGTGACTATCTAGGCCTCGCCGGTCTTATAGTTGCATACATCATGTTCAAATTGGTTGATGCGCCGTTCCATCATCAGTTTCGCCTGGACGATATGCGAATCCAGCATCCTTTCGCTGAAGTAGAGAGAGTGCCGCCCAGTATGCCTTGTCTATTTCTCCGAGATTCTCCAAACTTATTGCAAGCTAACTATCGCGCCGCATATTAGCATTTCTTTTTGGCTATGCTGGCCTCATTCCCGCCATCCTCTTGGTCGCCTGGTCCGTAGGCTGGCGTTCGGACACACGCAAGATCCACACTGTACTTCTGGGACTCGCCATCACCTTGGCTATGACTTTGACGCTTACGGATCTGTTCAAAGACGCCATTGGTCGCCCTCGTCCTGACTTGATCTCGCGATGTAAGCCAGATCCAACCACCCCGAAAGATGTGATGGTTACAATAGATGTCTGCACCGAGACAGATCATCATAAACTGCATGACGGATGGAGGAGCTACCCCAGTGGACATAGTTCATTTGCCTTTGCTGGATTGGGATGGCTGGCACTTTATTTGGCGAGCCAGTTTCAAGTTCTGCGGCCCCGTGCGAGCTTGATCGTCGTGCTGCTGTGCCTCGCGCCGCTCGTTGCTGCTGCTATGATCGCCATCAGTCGTCTCGAGGACTACCGTCACGACGTTGGTGACGTTGTGACCGGCTCTGCGCTCGGCTTCACGGTGGCATACTTCAATTGGCGACGTTATTTCCCAAGCTTGTTGTCCCGAGGCTGTGATGAACCACACCCACCACCAGGCAGTGGCAGAAACAGCCCAAACGGTGGCTTCCGCCGCGTCCGTGATGAGGAAGCTGGCGTGGGTCGCACCACTGAGCAGTACAACCTGGGAGACGAATAAGAGACGCACGTGTTGCCGAATTGCTACATTCTAAAGTCTGCGATCGAGATATACATTTACAGTCGCCCTATTTGCGGGCTAGATTGGAGTACAACTTATGCTCGCGCACAAAAACACTGGCCGTAGCAGCGAGCACAGCGAAGCCCAACACGACAATCCAAACACCTCGCAAGGCGTCGACATAAGTGTCGATCACTCGAACCTTCCATCCGAGCGGCAAGTGGTCGATCGCATCCGGCGAGTTGCGGATCTTGCGAATTTGCTTGGCAGCGTCCGGCTCATCCCCGAAGTTGTCGAAGAGGAAAGCCTTTAGCAGATTCTGGAATACTGCGCTGGCAATGGTAACGCCGATGCTGGAGCCGGTCGAGCGGAATGCGTAGGATGCCGACGTAATCACGGCCTGGTACTTGTGATCGACGGCGCTGATCAGTGACAGCAACGTGATGGTGAGCATGGCTCCATACGCAGTGCCGACCATAAGAAGATAGATATACGGTGGGGCCTCGGCGATATGGGCGTTGAATGTGCCCAATATGAGTGACGTCGCCACGAGTGATAGCAGATGCACCACATAATGCAACACTCGGTATTTTCCGGTCCATCGCATCAGAATGCCAGCTCCGAGCGACCCAAAGGACACTCCGACGGCTTGTGGTATGAAGAGGAGACCCGCGTGAGTTGTGCTTGCTCCTTTGACAACCCGGAAAAAGATCGGGACATAGTAGCTGAGGGCGAACACGTACATGGTCATGAACCAGTTTGTCAGGCAAGCCGCCGCAACAGACTGGTTGAGAAGGAGCCTGACCGGGATGATTGGCTCGGAAGCAACTCGGTCTTCAATGTAGACGAATGCAAGGAACAGCACGAGGCTTAGTGGCAGCGACACATAGACCAAGGGATGGTTCCAGGGAACGATGTTGCCACCGCTGTTCAATCCGAGCAGGAGGAGGACCAGACTTGCGACCAGAGTAATGGCACCCAGGAAGTCAACTCGTCTGATCTTTGAGGCGTCGGTTTCCTTGATGGGTATCTTGGCACAACTGTTAGTTGAGGAACTTCACAATGTTTGAATTTCTTCACCCACATCGATCATGACACAGCCGAGAATACCTGCGAGAGCGATAAAAGGTATTTGAATGTAGAATGCATAGCGCCAATTAAGATGGTCGTTGACAAAACCTGTAGCATGGTGAGCGTGGGCATAAGAAAACATGTGAAGACTGACCTCCAAAAACACCACCTAAGAACAGTATTAGTAAATAAATCGTCTTTCAGCAGTTCCCCACATATATCGTACCTAAACCCATGCCAGCGCCGTACACGAGATTTCCGATTCCTTGCCACAAACCACGCTTTCGGAGCGGGATGAGATCGGATGCTACGAAAACCGATATGGTGTTCAAGCAGCCACCACCGGCACCCGCTACAACGCGACCCAGGATCATGATTTTATCGGTCGGAGCCACTCCACAGATAAGTGTACCAATAGAGAAAAAGGTCACGGCGAAGATGAGACCTGCACGACGCCCATAGATGTCGGTCAACTTGCCGGACAGCGGTTGCGTTGCAGCATTGGCGATCAGATAACCCGAGGCGATCCACGAGAATGATTGTCCAGATTTGAAGGTTGAAGTGATAGGGCCCGTCAGGGTCGCGACCACGGTGGAATCTGAGTAATGTTGGTCAGAATGAAGGTCTGGATAGTTCAAAGGCGTTTTTCCAATACCTAATGCTGCAAAGAAGCTCTGTGTGCGCAGATGAAATGTCAGCATACAGCAAAGGTGCAATTGTCTCGTCATATACTCACGCAACACCATAGGGTGCTCATGACGAGAAGTAGTTTGGCATTGGACGGTTCGTCTGCGAGTGGGACCGCGCCCGCCTCGTACTCTCGCCTCTCTTGCTCTGCTTGCGCTTCAAGGTGATCTTGATCATCAGTGCGATGGTTTGCGTTGCCCAGGAGTGGTGATTCTTCGTCAATGGCCTGTGGAGGCACCTCTTGTAGTGAGTCTTGTCGCCGTGTCGCCGCCATGATGCGTTGGATTATGCGGCAGGATCGGCACCAATCGCCTCTACACAATTGTAAAAAGCGGGCGTATGAGTAGTAAGTCTATAGTGGAAGAATTCGAAGATGCAGTGGAAGGTCAGGCGTCATATATTTATCATTCAGATCTACCGAGACGGCGGATTTGATGAAGCCGGCTGCAGCCGCCCACCCATTTTGTGGCTGCCCAGGTTGTGAGTGAACACTCCCGTCCCGGCACCTCATGATTTGCATAGGGCGTGCTTCGGAACTGCCAATCTCTGAGCTGGCGCAACACATGGGAAAGCTGTTCGTGTTCGAGGTATAGTGATAGTCTTGGTTTGCTGCCGTTTCTTCTGCTGTGCTCGCCAGACAATCCTCCGGTGTAGCAGCCTGTCACACCTCGCATTGGTCCCTGTACAACTCTGTCCTTCTCAATGAGAGGATCCGGTTTACTGCAGCAATAAGCGTCTGCCTGCCATGTGCTCGCCTCTACAAGAGACTCATCAGACATCTGGATTCCTAACTCCGAAATAGCTATGAATTCTTTAAATCGTGATCGATATTTATATCTCGGCGCAGCTCTGTTTTTAGCCGGCTCAGCAATATGCGTTCAACGCGCCATCGCCGACATCATATGTCTCATCAAAATCGAACCAGTAGCGCCTATTCCCACCCCGGAGGAGATCACCGTCAGCGGTGAAGCTGAGGGTGGTACTGATGACAGTCCATTGAGCAAGTCTCGTTCAAAGCGCTTCTTTTCCAATACAAACTAATTCCAATCCATAGCCATCAAGATATCAACACTTCGAAGCCTTTTGAAATCGCCGCTGGATAGCATCAGTGGTTCAGCCCGCAGTATTGTCGTCCAGCGATGCTGTATCGACCCAGCCAACGTACGTGGCATTGTGTCGGATGTCTTTTCGCCAGACAGAACGACACATATGAAAGCAACAGCAGCAGTAAGCTACCTGCTTGAAGCTACGGCCACCGAAAATCTCTGGAGCGAAACAAGAACGGTCATTCCTTATCAAGCACACACGATCCTCAACCGATTGTCAACGGTTGACCGGGTCAAATACATCATCATCACCACTGAGCACGAAGCTGCAGCAGCAGAACATGCTTTTTGGGATGTCGTTGGCCGTGAAGTCAGAACATGGGCGGGTCTTCGATCACACAGGGCTCCTGTGAGAAAGGGCATAGCCGATGACAATTCAGCGCCACGAGCACTCCGTCCGACTGCCCGAGCGGTCGCTGCATCACAGTCCAGACGACATCGGCGGCACCGTGAGGTCATGGTACTTCATGACGGCGATGACGCAGTCAGCGAGCAGGACATTTATCAGAGACTTTAACGGTGAAGCCTTTACCGTCCATTCATGAACCTTACTAGTCGACGTCCCACTGACCAACATTGGCCGTTTCACGAAACCACCAAAATAAAATATGAAGCGTTCCATTACTTGACTCAAAATCTGCTTAGTCGAATTCGGCGAGAGCCTATCCACCTGGCCAAGGCATCCGCACTACTTCGTGCGCCACTCCAAAACAACCACCGAACGCCTCATTCAATATTGGCACATCCCCGCCATTGGCAACCTCTGGAAAAAGCCTCGCACGCACGAAATCTCGTGATGATTCCGCGCGGAAAACTACGATGGTGCTGTTCTCATGCGCTCCATAACGTCTGGCTTTGGCTTGACGTCGCATAATTCACCACACTTGCCGCACTTTCTTGCCGCCTGATCATTCTCAAAGTTCTGGACTGCCTCCTTGATCTGAGTTCCAAGATCCGTACAGTGGAAGCTGGCTTCATGGACCTGCTCTCCGCAATCTTGGCAATACCAGCGCAGACGGTCCACGCTACCATCGGGACGGGGCTGTTCGATCACAATCCCCACTGTATCAGCAAAACGAACCGGATTATGGGGTGTGTTGCCTGGCAGGAGGAACAACTCTCCCTCGTTGATGTATATATCCACAAACTTGCCAGCCTGGACGGTCTTGAGAAGCATGCGGCCCTTGTACTGGTAGAAGAATTCTGGTGTGACGTTGATGTGGTAGTCTGTGCGAGCATTGGGACCACCGACGATCATGACCGTCATAGGATCTGCATAAACACAGAAGTTGTTGATGGGTGGCTGAAGCAGATGGCTATTTGCCGCAACCCATTTGGGAATGTCTAGCGGCTTGCCGAGCAACGTTGGAGATGATGCGTGCCGTTCTGATGTCGAGGCCATTGTTCTGTAGTGTGGCGGTCCGCGTCTCTGGAATGTGGTTGTTGTTCTGTGCAAGGGACCGTACGCTGATAAGTTCAGAAGTGAGGAGCCTAACGAATCTCGCGTGGCGTACCCAGAGGAAATGCGATGGACCGAGTGAAATGCTGCTTGTGGACCGGAACACGCATTTGCTTGTCATGCAAAGATGCTCAGCAAAATTGCCAGCGACGATCTAACGTCAAACACCAGAGCGCGGTCCACCCCACGGCGTGGTCCACGAATTACGTGTCCATAACAACAACAACTTCAACACGCGATGGCACCATCAAAACGCGTCCAAAAGAGCTCAAACGAAGGGAGTGTACTGCTTGCAATATCAGCTTTCAGATCAGGTGACATAGGATCTGTAAATGCTGCTGCAAAAACCTACGGTGTCTCAAAATCAACGCTGCTTCGGAGATTGAAAGGAAGTCCTGCTCGAGAGGACTATATGCCACAGAATAGCAATCTCACTCCAATCG
>NW_022984954.1:441992-493828 GCF_010015565.1 Dissoconium aciculare CBS 342.82
AATCACATTAGATCCTGCCCTGTCAGCCTCTCAGATCCAAGGGATAGTTGAGCAAGAGGAGGTTGAAGCACAAATAAGGGAGCAGATGCCAAGGGCTCCAAAGCGTGCTAGTCGGTGTAGCAAGTGTGGTTCCTTTGCTCACACCTTCAAACACTGTACAGTAGATTGAATAGTATTGTTATATAACACATTTAAGTCTCAAAGCAATCTATTAAGTATTGGTTGAGATAATCAGTGTTAAAGGTGGTAGACACGTAATTCGTGGACCACGCCGTGGGGTGGACCGCGCTCTGGTGTTTGACGTTAGAATAATCCGCGTTATGTAAGCGAGTCTAGAATCGCGTGAATATTCACAAATATTTCTTTGTTTAAAGATGTATCATCCATCGTTATTCGATCGACGACAGTCGACGCAGAAAGCGTCCGAGGAATCCACTATACGTCACCGATGTAGTGTGCGGACCGAGGGGCTTCTTCTGGATGTCTTATCACCAAGGAATGCGCCGGTCTCAGGAATACGCTAGTGGATAACCCGGAACTGACGAAAGCTGCGTCTGACAAATGGCTTATGCTTCGGTCCTGGCGACCGCACATGCTATTCCCACCACATGGAGGGAAATTTGCCTGGATAGGAAGCTTCCTTTCGTGGTCAAAATCGATGTCGTGTGCAGCGATGAGCAGTGGCTGAAGCTCATGCAAAGTTCCGTGACATTCAGATTCGTGGCCGACGAGTGAGAAAATGCCGCAATGTTGAGGATGCACAACATCCAAAACTTGGGACGAATTGATCATTTCAGTATCACTATCACCAAAATCAAGATGATGATCAGGATGCCGATAGTGATCCAACTTCCGTTTGCCTTGCTCTTGCGTGCGACATGACCGAGACGTCTTCGCGCGCGCTCCAAAGTGGATGTATGCCGATCAACGCCACGCTCCACGTCGTCCAACAACTCATTCTGCTCATCCAGCTCGTTTCCCATTTGAATACCTAACAAACGCTGCCGTCCAATGCTTTGGCCCAGAACCTCGAGTTGTTCGTCCTGGTCGCGAAATGCCTGCTTATGATGGTCGTGGATCTGCTGGTTGTCCATACTAGTGTGATCGATTCCGGTAGATGGTTCGTCTTGATACCGCTCTTGATCGGCAAAGAGGGCAGCGCGATTGGCACGCTCAATCGGGTCCCCCTCCTCTTCTGTATTTGGCTCATCGCGGAAGCGCGCGTTTTGCTTGCGTGCCGTACCTTTCTGCACCGCATCGGCCGTCTCTGAAGCAGATGTCTCGACGCTCATGGCGGAAAATTGTGACTGGAGAGTTTCATACTGTTTGCGCACGCGAGCGAGATCCGAATCAGCCTCCTCAGCTGCGTCCGACTTGGTTTGTCGAGTCTCGATCGCCGCTATGCCCGCTTGTAGTTGGGACAAGGTCTGTGATATTCGCGCATCATGCTGCGTCGTATCCTGATTCCGCGAAGACGCGTGCTGTCGTTCGAGCAACGATAACTTGAGCCGGTCTGCAAGAAGCAGAAGCTGGCGCGGTGTCGTCTCTGCCATGGTGTAACCGCCTTTCAATTTCAGGACTCAGCAATATTCGCGGTCAGAAATTGATCAGATCAGTGATCAAAATTTGGGATTGTTGTGGTATATGCAGAAGGACCTGTGCGCCTCTGATGTGCAGCTGCCTTGATCGTGCACTCAAACAGGCGGCTGTATATCAGCAGTCTGTGGAGCCCGAGCCATGAGATGGGGACGTCACAAGTACCTAAGCAACCTTGGAACTTCAGAGGGCTTGCACGTGGCACAGGTCATCTCTTGCCTCAGGCACCAATTCGGTGAGATCTCGTTTGCCGTTTGCCGTTGAGAGCCATGGAGCTTAAAAAACTGGGGAACGATTGTGGCTTCCCACAGGGCCCGCGCGAGCTTTGACCATAGCCCTGGTGAAGGGAACAGCTCCGCTTACGATGATCTCACTGCGATTTCAAAGACCGTCCCCAAGTCGTCCCTCGGATTTTATTGTTCTCTTTCCACATAAGTACAGTGCTGCGTCCACAGGTCTGGTTCACATCGACACAGTCGCTACATTCATCACGATCTTGTCATGGCGAATATAGTCGAGCAATTGGACCAGCAGGTGGCCCGCCTGTTGTCGGACTGGTCTGTCACCACAACAGTGCTTGCCGTGATCATTGTGGGCCTGGTAGTTCTACCCCTACTTTTCCCAGAGGAACCTGACACCCATCCGTTGCTACTCGCGCGTCAAGCCAGTGCAGGTGCGATCCGAAACCGAGGCGAGTCTGCTGCTTACCGCTCACCTGAAGTCCCTCACGGCTACCCGCTCAAGTCTGGTCTAAATGTCAAGGAAGATGGTGCCCCTCGTTGGGCCAGCGGGAAAAACGGGGACCTTCGAGATATATGGAGGGAGGTCGCAAGATCAGGGAAAGCTGGTTCTGACGGCACGCCACTACCACGAGGCCTGATCATGACGATACTTGGAAAAGAGGAGGTGGTCGAACATGATATCGAGACGATCAGCAAGGAGGTAGCCGCAATCGGCACGCACCTCGAAGCAAAGGGAGCCAAAAGAGTCGCAGTCTATTTGCCAAACAGCACAGAATTTCTGGCGAGTCTCTTCGGTAAGTCTGTACAGCATCATTCGTGGTCTGTGCCTTCTGACCATACAGCACAGCTTGTTCGTTTTATGGTCTGACACCCATCCTCTTACCTTTCAACCAACCGCATCCCAAAGCTTACCAGCTTGTCAACGAGACTGGCGCCGATGCTCTGATCTGCGCTGCTGGCACGCTGCCTCTGGACGATCTCAGCAAAGCGTGTCCACAGCTACGTCAGGTGACGTGGGTGGTGCAAAAATCGAGTAGACAAATGGACTGGACTGGCGTACCAGGCGCGGCGCAGGACAAGCTTACGGTGTCATTGTGGCACGATGTCGTAGCATCAACTCCGTCCACCGATCAACTTCCCAACAATGCGGATGGCAAGACACCGACCGATGTGGTTATTGTGTGGCAGTCCACTGACGCGGCTGTCAGACCCGAGATTGTGAATTTTACGCAGGAGAATCTTGTCTCAGCAACGGCTGCGCTTGTATCTGCTGTCCCGCTTCGCCAACGACTATCGCCTGCGGATCTTGTCTTACCGGCAGACTCATTTACGCACAGTTACACCTTGTGCATGACTCTTGCGGCGCTGTTCATGCATGCCAGTCTTGTTATTAACAGTGTTGCGGCACCAGGTGTCGATTTGACCTTGGCTCGGCGCGGCGCAGCACCGACAGTCATAATTGCGTCTGCGGAGACCTTGGCAACTCTGCACCAACGAGAGACTGCCGGCGTGACCTCACTCGCTCAAAACTTTGGCCGTTACACACAGGCGCAGACCATGTCAGCAGGCCGCATGCCGACAGATGGACTGCTGTTCAAACTCCTGGCACCCTCGAGCACAAAACACATGCCAGGCAAGCTGCGTCTGATATTTGTCTCAGAGAGGCTCGGTGGAGGCTCCCCACCAATCACGTCCACCATGCTATCGGATTTGCGTCTCTTTACGCGCAGTCGCATCATCTATGCGCTGACTACAGCAAAGGTTGCTGGTGCTGTGGCTCAGACTAACGTGTTTGATTATCGTCGAGATGACGGCATTGCGCACGCCCATTTCGGCATTCCATTGAGTAGTGTCGAGATCAAGCTGATCAACCGCACTGACTCGGAGGTTGCTACTAACGAGCCAAGGGGAGAACTGCTCGTTGCCGGTCCGGCTGTGCAAGGCGGCTCGGTAAAATTGGCGGCACGGGGACGAATTCGTCCAGACTGCACGCTTGCATATGCATGAGCAATTTACAGAGTATGTGAACGAAACTGCTATGTTAAAAAACTCATGGACGTGTGAACGACGTGCAAATATGTGGGGTGATGCACTGCGTTGTTTGTCGCGTGAATTTAGCCCAGGTGTCTTATCAGATCCGAGATGAATTCTGTAGCCCAATTTCGGAAATTCTCAGGGTCGGAAATTTCTCTAAAGTCCTTTGTGGATCTCAAATCCAGATATGATATTTGCGCTGCTTGTTCAGCTTCGATCTCAACACCGGTTCCCCGCCACATCGTCCATGTATGGATACCACCGCTTACTTGAAACGCCAAGGATGGAAGGGCGATGGCCACTCCCTGGACCATAGTGGACGCGGCATACGGAAGCCCTTGCTCGTGAGCAAGAAAATCGATGTTCTTGGTCTTGGATTGAACAAACATGCCGCAGTCTCAGATCAGTGGTGGATGCGAGCGTTCGACGAAGGATTGAAAAGCTTAGGATCTGGCAAGGATACTGCGTTGGCAAATGTCCAAAAGCACGGTATTCACCATGGGAGCCTTTACGCTCGATTTGTGAAGGGAGAGGGCGTTGCCGGCACCATCGGGCAGACTCCACAACAAAACGACCGTTCGAGTGATGTGTCCGCCCTGCCAAAAGGCCGGAGAAGCACAACAACTAGCATGACCAATCTGGACATCGCGGCGCAAAGGCTTGAGTCGCAATCAAACATCGCGCATCTGCAATGGAAGCTGAAGAAAGCGAAAGAGAAGCATGACAAGGCTAGTAAGAAACATGCGTCTCTTGGAAGCGACGCTGGCACAGAAAAGCAGTTGCAGCGAAAGTCCAAACTCAACGCAGCTGCCCAGAAGCTAGACAAAGCATTGAAGAAGTTGAAGAAGGCACAACGCAAGCATGAGAAATTTCCAATCGCCGGAACTCCGGCAGGATGAAGCAGCCAACGCACCCAGGCAATGGCAACACACAAATACCGAGCAGGTTGATTGCCACACTGAATCTGTACTCAGAAGTAGGCTCTCACATCGTACGCATGCTCAATGAGCTCCGGACAAATGCGCTGAGAGGGTTCCTCTGTGCTCTTGAACCGACAAAATCCGTCTCACCTGCCATGCTCGTGGAAAACCGTCCGAGGCGCACTGGTCTCGACTTCAAGCTACACATGATTGATACAAAACGCGACCACAAGAAGCCCTCGGAACTTTTGACTCGCTACGCCATTGACAGTAGCCAGTGCTTCCAGTCCTATCTGTGGTCATAATGTCTCAAGATTGTCGAGGCAACCTATGAAGGTCACACAAATTGGTCGCTTCTAGCAGAAATGAAGGCAATCTGTGGGATCGCCAGGAGCAAGAGGTTGGTAACCCACCATGTCAGTCTTGCGCAAGAGCAATCGAACAAAGACGCAATTTCGACCTAGTTCATCCGCGAGTTTAGGGTTCTTAGGAGGTCTCGTCAAGTTGCTGAACGGGGTGGAATTTGATATCAATAATTGAATCGGGTGACACGACAGGATTGAGATTCCTACGATTGGGTCGGCAGGGTCGCGTGAGCTGACATTGACCGCCTCGCTGCATCGCAACACTGGCCATGAACACGATGGACAGTCGTGGAACAAGTGGGTTGCGCCGAGACATGCAGTGCTCTACCAGTTGTTTTCGTGACGGCATCCACGCCTCCTAACGACCTCGCGGGCTGCTACAAAAACCTTTGTTCGGCAAATGTGCTGGCTTCGAATCATCGACACGTCCAATGTCTGTTCCGACAGACAAGTCGGGACTCCTTCAACAGGGATATTTAGATGCGCATAAAATAAAAAGCTAAATGAATCACTATCATGTGTTCTTCGTGCGACATATTCCTAGCATTATTCCATTTCCAATTAATGACACGCATTTTCGGATCCTCTTGTGTAATGATTCCGACGCTTGGAAATCGTGGTAATCTACGTGGGTTGTGATTCATCATTTGCTCTCGCAATGTGGTACTGAGGCCAAGCTTACGAGGTACTTTGGGTGAGTCCCCCTCACCGCTGTCGAAGGTGGACAATCGCACGGCGAGAGACTACGCAGATCTGAGTTCAGCACGCCATCATCAGCTCGCGATTCGCCCGCGTCGCCATCTCCGATTCTCGCGTGGTCCATCCATGCTGAGCAGATAGAATACCTAGGTATTCTAAACATGCCCCCGGCCTTGTCCCTGTGATTATAAATTGCGCCTGAGTCGCCGCCACTCATGCTAGATTTATCTATAGTCCACAGATCTAACGTCGTGCAACTGTAACCTTCTCATCTACCTTCCGTCTCCCGACTAACAATTTTGCATCGCTTCAAATCTTTTGTTCGAATCCATACCTCGACAACGCGAAAAACGCGACTCCTTTGCGAAACAGCCGAAACCGTCGTTCGTGAATCTTAAATCCGACGTCCTGAAAATGACCGCAGGCAACTACAAGCACGTTTACAAGTTCAATGTGGCCATGTCCTGCGGCGGCTGCAGCGGTGCAGTCACCAGGGTCCTGAAGCGATCCAACCTTCGAAATCTCAGCGACCCAGAGGACACGGAAAAAGGTAGGAAATCTTCCGCTTGATCATCCTCCAGACGAGAAGCGTGTAGTAATCAATGTTCGCTTGCAGCCGCCGGTGACTTCAAAGTCGATCTTGACGCCAAGACTGCTGAGGTTTACGCCTTGGAGTACACCGACGAGGCCACAAATGCTCCAACGACCCTCTCTTTCGAGAAGGTGCTCAAGACAATCCAAGGCACTGGCAAGAAGGTCAACTCCGCCGAGGCCGATGGCGTTGCGCAGCCCGTTTGAGCGCACAATCCCGAATACGGAAGACGCATTTTCTCCTCGCACGATCGAGTGTTGAGACAGTCGCATAATATACACCAACATTGTTTTCGGGTTCGAAAGGTCACATTCCGATGGCAGCGTGCGACTACAGTCTCGATGCCATCGGGGCTTCTAGGTCGCAATAGTCATTCAAACGAGCATACATATTCTCACGACAGATCCTGGCAGCAAATTATTGTCCATAAAGAATGGATGCATTGTGTCAAAATCGTTGATTTTTTTGTTTTCACATGGTGCAATTATCTTCGTACAGTTCACATCAATTTGTTAACCCTGCCCCTTTCCATCAAATGGGACAAGCCACTTTCATGATACCTAGCCGTCAATTTAAAATCTCGACTCGACCTTCTTGGCAACATCCTGGAGTGCCCATTCACTACGCGCAGTCTTGCTGCGAACGCTGTCGGCCTGGCTCTTTGTGAAGCCCTTAGCCACGACGGCCGGGTTGTAGCCAACAGTCGTCCTCTTAGCAACCTCCTCGTCACTGACTGCCTTCGCAACCTGACCATCGGCACGCTGGTACACAGTGACGACGACTGCACCTCCGAGACCCAAGTTGTGCTGCAACGTGGACTTGGTTCCGTCGATCAATCGGTTGTTGGCCCATCCACGGAGGTGCCATACTAGCTCAGCACACTGCGCAATGCCAGTGGCGCCAAGCGGGTGACCCTTGCTGATGAGCCCACCGGACGGGTTTATGACCATCTTGCCGCCGTAGGTGATGTCACCGCGTCGGACCATCTCGTGGGCCTTACCATGCTCGCTGAGGCCCAGCGCGTCAATGGTAATCATCTGGTTAGCGCTAAAGCAGTCGTGAAGTTCGCAGACCTTGATGTCATCGACGGTAACACCAGCTTCGTCCATGGCAAGTTTGGCGGCGTACTTGGTCATGTTGTAACCCACCAAGTCCATTGATGACCGGCTAAATGCAGCTGGGCTATCGGTGGCCAGAGTCTGGCCGGCAATGAGTACTGCCTGCTCCTTGAGCTCTGGTCGAGCGTCAAGGAAGTCTTGTGAGACGAGAACGGCCGCGGCACCGCCATCACTCGTCGGGCAACATTGGAGCTTGGTCAGAGGCTCGTAGACCATTGGTGACTGCATGATCTGGTCCAAGGTGTAGTCGTCTTGGAATTGGGAGTATGGGTTGCGCTTGGAGTGCTCATGGTTGATACGGGCGATCTCGCCAAAATCTTCGTTCTTCGCCCCGAATTTCTCCTTGTACTCTCGTCCACCGTTACCGAACAACTGTGCGGCACCAGGGGCTTTGGAGATACCTCGAGTCTGTGCCATGATCATTCCGAACGTCCCTGTGGGGTTCTCACGGTCCTGGAAATATGACGCCAACGAGCCTGGGTTCATTTTCTCGAAGCCAACGACCATCACGGCTTCGGCCATGCCGCCTGCGATCATAGTCCGACCAAGTTGCAAGCCTGTCGAGCCGGTGGAGCAGTTGTTGTTGACATTGTAGATCGGAACTGATGTCATACCGAATTGGTAGAAGACTCGTTGACCGCAGGTGCTGTCACCGTAGCAGTAGCAAGCCACACCAGCGTCAATATCATCGTAGTTTACCTGAGCATCGAGGAGAGCTTTGATTCCGGCCTCATAGCCGAGTTCAGTGTAGTCGACCTTGCCACGGGGCTTGATGAACTTGGTCATGCCCACGCCGAGGACGTAGACATTACGCTTGCCTTTCGGTGCTTTAGGCGCCATCTTCTCAGGAATGTGATGTGGAGGGATATATGCGTTGGGGTTTGCTCGGCACAGATGATAAGTTCTGGTTCGAGTCTCCAGTTATTCTTATTTTATATAGCGAACTACGAAAGTCTTCTATCATGCTCGCTGACTCGGGAGCTCAGTGTCGTCCAAGGGCAACTGAGTGTCGAACTTCTGCTGGTAAAGTTGTGTGGCGGGAGTCTCATCCGGGGAAACAGTTTTCCTGGGGTAGAAAGATCGCCGCCTCGGCTTCTGGTACGAAATATACGAGCATACCTATCCGGACAAAGTTATATCACAACACAAGCGGGCGACCAAGCGTTGTGCTGATTACAGTAAAGACAGGCTAACGGCAGACAAACATCAAAGCCACTCGTTCTCAGCTTGCTTAGCGGCGTCCACTGATTCAAAGCACGCGTGTCATACGCGATACCTGAGAACCGAAGCTTCCCAAGTGGCTTACATTTTCATAGCGGCACCATGCCTCATGCTGCAGCGACGGGATGGAATTATGTCAGTGCCATGGCTGTCAGACATGCCAGGATCCGCACCCGTAGATTCGCAACATCGCTCAGGACTCAATCTGGAATTAACGCCCCAGAAGCAATTCTCGCAAAACCAAGCTGGTCAGTCGCCGCGCTCTTGTCACCACACCATGGCTCGTCGAGACCGCCAGCTGTCACGACACAGCAATTACACCACTTGCTTCGACTCTCAGCTCTGCCCCCTCCAAGGAACGATGAGGAGGAGCGCGAAATGCTAGCAACTTTGTCCTCTCAACTACGTTTTGTGCAGGAGGTACAGAACGCCGACACGACCGGTGTCGAGCCTCTGCAAAGTCTGCGTGATGAAACGGCCGCGGGCGAGCAAGAGGCCGAAATTGGTCTGTCGACATTGGAGAAAGCCCTGGCACAAGAAGACATTAGAGGTACCCATCATCGTCGGGTTCGAAGACGCGCAGCTCCTTCAAACGTAGAGCAAGATGAGACATGGGATGTTATCGGCGCCGCGCGGAGACGAGTTGGACCATACTTTTTTGTGGAAGGAGAGGATAAGAAATGAAAAATTCTCGATCTTTGATGGAAGAGATGAAGTTCTTATGGGGCGAAGTAAAGGTGTCGCCAGCCATGCACTTCGTTGATCGCTGTATCCCCGCCGGTCTAGGGTGTATCACGACGATTGTGGTTGTCGTGCAACGTAAGAGAAAGCCGCCTGCTGAAACGCCATTCACCGTGTGCCGAAAGCCATCACCAATCGCAGGCTTCAGCAATGATCTGTGCAAATTCCTCAAGATACTTCTGATCTTCCAGATCGAAGCCCCCCTTCACAGCGCAATCAAGGTCAATGATGGCGACCAGCTTAGGCTGATGTCAGTCACCTGATACATCGAAGTCAAAAGTCAGATACTCACTTTGCCATCGCGGACAATTGGAACCACAATTTCACTCGCAGACTCGCCGTCGCAAGCAATATGACCAGGGAATTCCTCTACGTCGGGAACGAGCTGCGTCTGCTGTGAGGCTGCGGCTGCTCCACACACACCTCTGCCGAACTTGATTGTCTGACAAGCAACCTTTGCGAATGCGTGAGCTCATTGACAACGATCTGATCCAATTCGTCCAATCTGACCTTGCCTTGGAATGGCCCGAGGATCAACTGGTCCTGCTGGAATGGGTCTGAGACGTAGAAGCCAGCCCAGTTGACTCTATTGCTTGGATGCGGTGCGGCGTGGAGTGCATGCCACAACAGCGCTGCTGCATTTGCTGTATTACTGTTCATGGCATTAAGTAGTGCATCTGGAGCGCGCCCATTCAGGACACAATGCCGTACCATATCTTCACATAAGGTTAGCTTTCAAATTTCATGGCAACACAGCATTTATGGGAGAGTGCCTGCCCAATTCCGTTGGCCGTCGAACAATGCTTTGGCTTGCTCGATTATCTGCTCGTAGGCTGCAGATTTGCTGACGCCAGCCTCAAAGTTGGATGCATCCGCATGGACCTTCAGGAACACATCAGTA
Source organism: Dissoconium aciculare CBS 342.82 (assembly GCF_010015565.1). Taxonomy (NCBI): domain Eukaryota; kingdom Fungi; phylum Ascomycota; class Dothideomycetes; order Mycosphaerellales; family Dissoconiaceae; genus Dissoconium; species Dissoconium aciculare. The sequence goes on from NW_022984954.1 coordinate 452,422, forward strand.
ATTCATTCTTTGAGACACAAAAGACTTCAGCCATAACCATTACCATTCTGTGATCGGTTGATGAGAAGAATGTTGATATCCTGCTCAAGCTGGCTGCTGTGACGATTGCACTGTAACCAAGATTTGCGGCGCCGAAATGTCCAGAAAAAAATAGAAGGTCCCAAAACTTGATATTACGGGATAATATGATGACAATAATCAGAACGCTATTCGGAGCATCAAAGGTTATTAATTAGTAGATATATTAATCAACATGTACTGTAATACACAGTGGGAAATGTTCAACATCCTGCACTGCGGCCTTCTTGTGAAGCACGACAGTGCTGATCATCTTGCACCATCAGGCTAACGTCTGTCAAACCAGCCCTGGAGTGCAGTAGAATCCACGGGACTTGTAATTGCGCTGTCGAGTATTCCAAGGTTGGGAGACATTGGTTACTACGGCGAAAATCGGAGCCTGATAACCACCTGGACCAGGCACCTGTACATGGGGGAGTCATGGTGGGAAATCAGCCCGATCCTCCCACTTGGACAACCCCGCTGTCGTGCGCCGTTCCCAATGACGGATACAGGTGCCCCACCATCGAGGCCCGCTGCCAGCGAAAGAGAAATGATCCGGAGGCATTGGAACCGGACATGGGGCTGTAGAATAGCTGTGTACATATTGTAGTTACTGGCCGGTAACTGGCATTTCCTGTACAACCAAATATCTTATATCGTGCTGCGTTCGCCGAAATTGGTGTCTTTCTTACAAGCATGGTATCCTCAGGTAATCAGGACCAACGGGGATGTGGTCGCAGTCGCACAGCAAGTTCCCACGGCTAAGCACACGCGCCAGGCCTTCCTCCCAGCAATGCCACGAGCGACACCCACAACAACGATGATGCTCTCGTCCTTTCAGATGATCCACTTCACCCGGCCAACCACATTTGCGAACTATGCTACAAATTCTACGGACATGGTTGGGTCACGGGCACTGGTGGAGGCATCTCCATCAAACGGGATAACCATGTCTACATTGCACCGTCGGGCGTGCAGAAGGAATTGATGAAGCCGACGGACATGTTCGTTATGGACTATCATACGCGAGAATACCTTCGAAGGCCACAGGTGAGTCATTTGTGACAAGGTTGTGAAGCGATTGCTGGGGCAAAGTGGTTTCTGACACCTATATCCTGCAGGTCTTCAAACCCTCCGCATGCACACCTTTGTTCATGGCTGCCTTCACCAAACGAGGCGCCTCGTGTTGTATCCACACCCACTCGCAGTGGGCCGTGCTGGTGACTTTGATCTGCGAAGCCGGTCTTCAAGATTCTGGCAAAGACGTCTTCGCACTGAAGGAGATAGAGCAGATCAAGGGCATCTCCCGTGGAGGCACTGGCAGCACCGAGATTGCCGAAGGTGGGCGAAAATTGGGAAACCTAGGTTACTTTGACACATTGAAGATCCCAATCATTGAAAACACGGCGCACGAGGAGGATCTCAAGGACACCTTGGAGAAAGCGATCGAGGAGTGGCCGGAGACTTGCGCAGTTCTGGTGCGACGACATGGAGTCTATGTTTGGGGCAAAGATGTCACGCAGGCCAAGACGCAGTGCGAAAGTCTGGACTACATCTTTCAGCTCGCAGTGGAGATGCACAAGTTGGGTCTGAAATGGGTTTGATGCACAAGTCTGGAGGAGGTGACATCAGAGCCATGTCCTAATGTGAGCCGCTCGCCGGCGTTAAACGCATCTTCAACAAAGGAAGCCTGAAAATAGCATGACTGTTTGCACGTAGATGTAAACAATTGAAAGATATTGATTCAAAACTCACGAATAAAATGATTCGATCGCGCTTCCGTAGCCGCGTTCTCGAGGATATGTCTGGCCCTGGGGCCATTGATAAATGCGAATGATGAAGCTTCTAGCCTGAGGCTGAAAGTCAATGCGGTCATACAAATCTACCTGCCCAGGTGCACAAGACTTTTGTTGTGCGGGCAGACGATCAACACCTCGTCCATTGACGATGATGAGGTCACCATCCCCGGTTCACGTCCACTGGCGCGTGCCTGCAGCGTGCGCAGGCTGTCGATGGTTCATACGCATGGAGGACTCTGCTCTTGTCTATCTCTCATCATTCCGTCATTCTTCATAACAGCATTTAGAAGTATATATTCCTCAAACCCACCTGGCTGCTCTTGATCCAATCGAGTCTCATATCTAGCACGAATCTACGCTTCTCATCACCGTGATCGGACTCTCTGCCAATATCCACCATAGCTTTCCAACGCCCCATTGTTCGTTTGCAAGGTCTCGCACGTACAATCCAACGTACGATGGCAAGCACCTCCCATACCGACACGCCCAAGGAGGCGCCATGGCGTGCAACTTTCCTCGAGCATGTCAACAGCATGGACAGTCCGGAATTCGTCTTTGCATCGTTAGCACCGGCCACTTCCTCATCCAGCCCAACGCCATATGTACCGCGAGCTAGATTCTGTATCTTCCGTGGTCTTTGGGCCGAGCTCCCGGAGAACAAGCACAATAATGCACCCAAGAACGAGCGTGTCTACCAGAGTGATATGCCTACCTTCACAACAGATGTACGCATGCAAAAAGTGTGGGAGCTTTTTGCGAGCTCGCCCGGGAAGGCGGAGGATGTGAGCCAGGTACGGGGTAGTGGCGGTGGTGGTCCTTGCGAGGTGAGTGGACAAATTTTGATAATAGCTCTTGTCTCTCGAGCTTACAGAAGTCACAGGCGGTCTGGTGGAACAAGGAGACCAAGATTCAATGGCGAGTGAAGGGTGAAGCGTACATCGTAGGCCCAGACATTGAAGGAGAAGGTGAGCAGAGCAAGGAGAGCAGTGGTGTGCGGACCACGAAGAGCGAACTCGGGTCGCGCATGCGTATCGTCAAGGAAGACGGCACGGACAAATGGTCATGGAAGACGGAACTGACGAGTCATTTTGGCAACGTCTCTCCTGGCATGCGAGGTACATTATCTGAAACCATTGTATCCAGTTACAAGCAGAGCACACGACTGACATTGGAATCGACACAGGCTCATTCGCAAACCCACCACCAGGCAAGCCCGTTGACGAGCCCTTCGAGGGCGACCTCAAGGTGGGCGAGAAAGTCGAAGATCTTGACGATGCCACTGCACGGCAAAACTTCCGGGTGGTCGTCATCAAGCCTGAGGAGGTCGAATCCGTTGACCTCAGCGATCCGAAGACGTCTCGCCGCCAGCTGTACAAGTACGACTCGAACACATCTTCTTGGTCGCAGCAAGAGCTTTGGCCGTGAAGGAGTCGGGTCTTGAACTTATCTGTATTGCATACTTTTGCCGTAGACACAATGTGCTTGCCATTGTTCAAACGTGACGGAATATTTTCCGGCTTGCTCGCTTGGTGACACTTCAGAGAAACACGAGGCCAACTTGGGTCATCGACGACGCAGTACAAGTTCATGTACCTAGGTAGTCGTGGTTCAGGACGAGCTTGGATCATTCCCCTTTGTATCAGGTGATTATGCTCGCAACCACACGCCTTGCACCACTAGGATTACATGAGGCCAAAATAGTATTGTCCAGATAGCGAACATCAGACTCCAAATAATTTTCTGTGGCTCCTTGAAGACGATGCACAGCGCGGTCCTGCACATCAACGATGTATTGCAGCTGTACTTATTATGGTGGGCATGCAGATTGGTTGAGCTGCAACGCGCTCTGGTCGTGGCTTTCTGCGCTAAGCCCGTATTGTGCTGCATCTTCGGTAGGCGAAAGTTTTCATGGACTGTTCAAACAAACAGTCCTATGCATCTGCTCAACTTTTTTGCACCCGCATATATCGATCTGCATCCACAATGCGGGTCGTGCATCATCACGATGAAAAGCTTCCCTTCGCTTATTTGCTAGGCACTTGTCTAGTCAAGTCGCTGCATCTACTTCGGCACTGTACCTATGCCATTCTCGTTATTGGTTCACGCAGTTCTCCGGGAACAAGACAGATATTGCACGAGCCCGCTGCTGCCATTCCGTCCCAGTCCTAGGCGTACGAGAGCTGCATTGGCGCATGTGCATTTGCCTGATCTGACCTGGACCAATGCTCGCCAACTCCCGATCCAGTACCTCTCAATGATGATCATCACCACTATCAAGCATAATGATGATAGCATTGGTGGTTGCGGAGCTCTTCGCATGGATACCTCTGCATGCATGCGCATGCCATCCAGTAGATACGAAGCGGTAAGTCAGCATGCTGTGTTGATCTTCAACTGAGCATCGTAGCGAGGTCTTCGTTTTTCTTTCTTCTTCAACTTCATATAGACCGTTCCCCTCCCTACACGACACTCTTCTCGAAGTCCATCATCCCCTGACCTTGACTTTCTATTATGGCGATCTTGAGCAAAGTCGGGGGCACTTTTGTTGACCTCTCGGTCATCGCGTGGGACAATGTCATCGCCTTGATGAACCTCGTCACGCCCAAGATCAAGGAGGGTGATGTCGTCCCCGCTGGAGCTCCTGGTCACCACCTCAAATGGCCCGAATATGTGGCACCGAAGGAGGGCGATTCGCGCTCCGCCTGCCCAATGTTGAACGCCATGGCCAACCACGGAATCCTCCCTCACGATGGCAAGAATATCACTTTCCGTGAGCTCGACACCAAAGTGCGCCAGACATTCAACTTCGCCTCATCGTTCTGCTTTTTCGTCCCCAATTTCGCCGCCCGCTTCCTGAACAAATCCTACCGAAATGACCGCTTTGACCTCGCCGACATCAGCCTGCACGCTGACAACGCCATTGAACACGATGCCAGCTTGACCCGACACGACGCCGCCTTGCAGCCCGACCAGGGTAAACCTGATCTGGAGCTTGTACACCAGCTTCTCCAGGAGGCCACTGGGACTTTCCCTGACGGAACACCTCGATTGACTAAGGAGGATCTTTCGCGAGCTCTGTCTAGGCGTAGAGTGGAAGCGCGCAAGTCAAACAAAGATTACTCTGAGAGCCTTTTTCACAACATGTTCGGAAGTGCGAAGTGAGTGGCATTAGCTTACGATATTTGCTTTCGAAGCTTCATGCTGGTCTCGTGCAATTTTACTAATTTAAATACTTCCTCTAGCTCCTCAACCATGCTGACCATTTTCGGCGGAAACGTCGCCGATCTCACGCCTATGCTTACCGAGGAGCGCTTCTCCGAGAATTGGGAGCCACGTGTTCGGGACCGCTTCGGCCTCACAATGGCCAAGTTCAACTTCACCGTGTTGCCTGTCGAGCGAGGCGTGGACATTAAGAAGTACCAATAATTGGACGATGAAGGCACCGAATTGTCTGCAGTGTAGATCAACAGCGGACAGAAGAGATTATGATTTTATGATCTGAGTGGAGCGCCAGGAGCAGAAGAGCTCTTGACATCCAAGGTTGGTGCTGAAAGCAGCGAGAATTGGCTGTAATCGTAGCTTCAGGGAAGCTCGACGTTCTCAGCAGGAAGAGAGTTTTGACAGCAAATATGGATTCCCAGGCAAGGAGGGCCTTCCAAGACGGATGGAACTGCCAATTTCGGACAGATTTCAAGCATTATGATCATGCGCGAGGAATATGCAATGTTTTCAAACACGCTTCCGACGCTCCGAGCTGTGCGACTCCATGGAACGGGTAGCCGCCATTGGAATCGTATCATGAAACCTTCGCCGATGATTTGTGCGTGACAGTGGCGAAGAGACTTTCCGAGAACGCATCGGTGATCCGTCGATCGCCAAGATTACGCCCGATGATGACAATCTTCCCAACATCCTCGAATGGCCCTGAGACAATATCCTTGCCAGGTGGTGCATCAATGAGATCGAAGATCTCTCTCACGCCTTGTAGCATCTTGATTCTCCCGTCTTCGAAACACACGCGTCCTTTGATTCTGTGAATGTCCCAGGTAGCGGCCACGTCTTCTCTGCCCAGTAATCGATTGTCCCACAATAAAGCTCGCAGCCAGGCATCGATGTCAGTGATGGCATCGTTCGCCAGAAGTGGTACGCTCAGAGCGATAGTCGCAATGCTCGGATCCAAGTGACTGTGACCTTTGCTCGCGAACTCCAGATTCTCCGCGTCAACATGGTCGTACGCATGCAAATCCAACACCAAGCCTTCCAGTTGCGGGATCTGACTGTTCTGCGTGACTCGCATCTGTGCAAGCGTGTTGATTGAGCGTACCCGTTGCTGTACGGCAGCGAGCTCTTCAGTCGTGACTAGATCAGCTTTGTTGACTACTAGCACATCCGCATGAGAAATCTGTAAATGTGCCGTCGACAGAAGCGCTCCTTGATGATCATGTGTCGACCCCTCCAAGGTTACTGCTTCCTCGCCTGCGGGTTCGTCCAGACATCTAAGAATATTCTTGGCGTCTACGAGCGTCACAATGCCGTCAAGGTAGATTGTGCTTCCGAGGCCCTCGTCCACCCAGAACAGCGGTGCGATATTTCCAGGGTCGGCCAGGCCTGTCGTCTCGAGGAGGATGTAATCAAACGCCCCTCGTCGTTCCATGAGAGACTCAATCGCGTTCACTCCAGAGTCTTTGACAGAACAGCAGATACAACCGTTGGCCAATTCAAGCCATTCCTCGACTTGCTGATCGCCATCGTTGACCGTCAGAGATTTCTCAATATCGCTACTATTACCGAACTCTTTGGAAAACATCAGCTCCGGCAGATGGATTTCAGACTCGGTCAAGAGGCTTTACCATTGAGAATCACAGCAATCTTCTTTCCGTGACGAGCAGTCAAGATGTAATTCATCAAAGTTGTTTTACCGGCTCCGAGGTATCCTAGCTCACGACTATCAGTACTGCAACGTGTTTGAATTACATGATCACGTTGAGGCTGCGACTATAGCTCGATTCCACTCACCAGTGATAATCGTGATGGGCACGCGAGCTGACCTGCCGTCGAGACTAGCTGCATGGTCAGGTGAGGTTGCTTCTCCATTGGCATCGACCAGAAGCGGCGGCAAGTCGTCTTCGTCTTCCATCATGATTTTGCAGACTTCATTTGTAGATAGACTGTGATGTTTAATTCGACAACGCTCTGTATTCCGGTACAGGAACAGGTGAGAGAAAAGCGATATGATGTCATAGGGCCCGCATTCAATGGCACCTGGGTAAACAAGAGATATGGCGAGAGTCTGTCCCAAGTCGTTCAGCGTGCAGCAAAATTCCTACTGGCGTGGCCAAAGAACGACAGATTGCCGGTCACTGCGATAGACAGATCCTGTCGGGTACGACTCGACCACAAGGTCGCTGTGAGGGTATTCGGAGTGGTCTCCGCTGGTGCGCACGTGAGACTGGGAGCAGGCAGGGCATGTTCACGCGGCAAGCGTCTTCGTTTCCAATGCAAGACCCTGAAACTGATCTCCTCTTGCAAAGGAGCCCCACCAAATTGTTTGCCGTCGTAATCGGCACCAGTCTTCCACCTGCTGGACTTTGCCGCAGCATTCACACACATCTTCATAAAATCTGCCAATCTATTTACATAGAACAGTGAGATTTTTTTAGCCCTGCATCGTTCTCCTCGTGACCTCGGGAATTAGCTGTCGCAAACATGGTGCAAAAAGTATACATCACCTACAATCAGGTGAGTAAATACGCAGCCATCCACAGGATTCAGTGAACAGTCATTCGAAAAAAGGTCGTTCTCCGAGCTGATCATTCCAGATCCACAAACTCTGCCAAGATGCCGCTCCTCAAATTCTGGACAACTTCAAGCCGAATCTGATGATTGCCATTGGCGGCGGAGGTTATGTTCCAGCACGAATTCTGCGGTCATTCCTCCGACGGACCGGAAGCCCAAACATCCCAATTCAAGCCATTGGTCTCTCCTTGTACGAGGCACTAGGCACTGACGATCAAATCGAAGAGCCCGGACACAAAGTCACACGAACCCAATGGCTGGACCTCAGCAGTCTTGAGATGGCCAACCTGATTGGTAAGAACGTCCTCATCGTCGACGAAGTGGACGACACTCGGACGACTCTGGAGTACGCCGTCAAAGAACTGCAGAAGGACGTCGCAACGGCAGCGCAGCAGCTCGGCAAAGACCCCCAGAGCACGCAATTCTCCATTTTCGTATTGCACAACAAGGATAAAGAAAAGAAGGGACGCCTTCCAAATGATCTGATCGAGGCCAATCGATACCTGGCCGCCAGGACCGTGCCAGACGTGTGGATCAATTACCCTTGGGAAGCCACGTTCGTGTCTTGCTTTTGACCAGAGGAGATTTCGCATGCTGACTCGATTCAGGGACATTGACGAACACGACCGCATGGCCGCACAACAGACGATTGAGTAATGGTAAACGTAGCATCGGCATGTTTTTCGCGCTTAAACCCGCTCGTGTTGATAGCCGTTATCAAGTTAATTCTAGACTCACGCGTAGAGGAAAGGAGCCCTATGTCATAGCGTATTTTGTCGCCCCAAGTTTGACAGGTCTGCACAAGCACATCAAAAATCGCCTGTCGGGCGTGCTTGATTGATGGTCTTAAAACCCCGCCGGAAATGTCACCAGAATCACCGGATGGCAATATGTATTCGTGAATCGTCTTCACGGCACGTGAGCTTGAGCTACAACCAAGAGAAAATACTGTATGCAGCCATCGAAGTGACGGTTCAACTTGTAAGAATGGATTTGTCGGTACGCCAAGTGTGTTCTCAATTCAACATGGCGATTAACGCTGCATTCGTTATACACATTAAGTACATTAACATGGATCATCGATCGGAGGAGCATTTGTCGAGCATCAAGTGAAGTGATTCGTGAGGCTGCTCTGCCTCCAATTTTGTCGCGTGACCCATTTCTGCCGGATTTCTATCTCTTTCTGATCGAGATAATCAACGAAGAGACAGTTTCCGTCTACTTGTTGAAGCTCGAAAAGACGCAGCTGGTCCAATGCTTGTAAAGCTTCCAAGTGCTGCACCCTCGGTAATTCTTCCAGTCTCTCCTGTAGCTCTGTATCGGAATCAGCATCGGCATCGTCGGGTTGTGGTGGAAGTGTGGCAGGGCCGAAGATATCGTCGACAGCTTCGTGAGGCGGATTTAGAAAGTCCTCAACGCCGGTCAAAGCCCGCAAGCCTTGTTGCTCCTCTAAAGCAATAAGCGCTGCTCGGATGTGTCCCATCGGCAATGCTTGTAGATTAGCCATCGGTTGTCGTGGATATAGACCAGCTGCAGCCCAGCAGTGTTGGATTGTGGCGGGCGTGACAGCCTGCCAAGCTTGGATGGACCACCTGATAGCCTTGAGCAAATTGACTGTACGACTGGGATTCGAATTGCCCTTTTGTATCTCCGCCAGAGCAAAGTCTAGCCATCGCTGCCGGTAGCAGGTCTTGAATGTGTAAATGACACCATGCGTCAGCGGTTGAGATATAGTCGGCGATCGTGAAGGTATCCAGGCCACAGTGATGTTGGACGAACGCCTAGCGGTTCTGAAAGTGTCCAGCGCTGCTTTGTGCGCGCTAAAGTTGTCCATCAACAAAAGCACTTGACGATCACCCACTTGGTCAGCAAACCAGTGAAGCCATTCAACCATGACTGCCACTGTCATCCACGCTCGATCATTATACTTCCAAACACAATTGAGACTCGCGAAATGAATCCCTGCAGCCTCGAAACATCGTGGTCGTGCTTCATTGCCGATGAACCACGGTGCAAGCTTGTGACTGCCATCGGCGTTGCAGCAGAAGTGGGCTGTGAAACGCTCGCTTACCGATCCGACAGTAGTAGGAACCTCTTTACTCTGGCGGTCACCTGGGAGCCCCTTATAAAGTAGGCTGGTCTCATCGCAGGTGTAGCAGTTCGCAGGTAGAAAGCGGCTCACCTCGGCATCGATGGTAGAGGTTTGTTCCTCGGTGGCAGCCATGATCAGTTGCTCTTCTATGGCGGCAGTCACTGCTGTCGCACGATCAGGAAGGTCGCCAGTTTTCCGCTTCTTGATAATATCATGTCTTGTTCGAAAGCCTTGCAGCCAGCCATTGCTAAACATCGGCACTTCCATGCCTTGATAAGCTGGCAACTGATGCCAGAATGTAACGGCCTGGGTCTTCATGGCATCACCGGTGATCGGGCCCTCACCTCTACTGGCACGATCGCGTTCTTCTTGCTGAAACCATCCGAAAAGAGCGGCCTCCAAGTCAGGCCACTGGCTTGCACGCAGCCGTCTCTTGGATAATTGACCTTCGCCGCTGAATTTGTCCAGTATGGCATATTTCGGGCCCAAGATCTCGGAAATGGTGGATTGGGAGACATGTCGATGATAATTTAGGAAAAACCACTCCTCGAGCTGCTTCTGCGTCCTCTTTGGTGTTTGCTGAGCGTATGCACGAATGGCCTTTCGTTGGGCTAGGGTCAAGCCCGGCTGCCTGCGTTTTACCGTTTTGTCCACTGTTGACTCCATCTTTCCGTTACCTCGCTAACGTGAAGACGATATCGCATCAAGTCAGGTCCACCTTTGTCAACGCGGACGCATTGGGGATGCCCGAAGTATAGCCGAAATTATCGCTCTATCCGGCTCCGGCGCCCGCGCACGTAGCTCCGCTGTCGGCTGATGATAGCTCGCAAGACGGCTATTGGCGGGCATGACGAAAGACATGAAATCGTATCGAGTAATCGATAAGCTTGCCTATGGAGGCAGGTCATGCCGATGTCTAAGATGTTTAGTCTGCACATGCAGGTGCAAACTGAGATGAAAAACGGCGTCCATTGTAGTGGTTTGCCTGGAATATATATACCGTGGTCAAGAGAATGGTCATTGAGATTTCTTCGACCATTTTCACATCTATGCTGTATAGCATCCAAACATGGCAACTACTGTGACCCGTGTCCCTGTGGGTGACATTGATACTACATTCAAATCGAACAGCGTAGGTACGCTAAGGATTCTTCAAAACAACTTTGTAATTGTGTCAATTAATGATCAATTCTCTCTAGACCTCGTCAATAAGGCACTTGGGTCGCGAATTCTTTCCTTCTCCGACGAGTGGTTCGCCGCAGCCGAGAACCTCACCACGTCGACGCCGCCAGTACGTAAGCCAGGAGTCTTCACTTATGCAGGAGCTTGGTACGATGGGTGGGAGACACGGAGGCATAACCCGGAGCCTTTCGACTGGGTTGTCATTCGACTAGGTGTCGCGTCAGGCCGGGTCAAAGGCGTAGAGATTGACACGGCCTTCTTCAACGGAAATCACGCGCCCGAGGTCGGAGTCCAGGGTTGCTTTGTGACAGGGGATGATGGCGACGACAAGGTCAAGAGCAAAGACTTCCCCGACTGGGAGACAATCATGGAAAGGCAAGAATGCGGCCCTTCACAACGCCAAGCTTGGTTAATCACCGGTGGATCGGGCAAGGCATACACACATGTTCGGCTGCAGATGTTTCCTGATGGCGGAATTGCGAGATTTCGGCTTTATGGAGAGGTGATGCCAGTCTTGCCGGCAGATGTCAATGAAGTGTTCGATCTTGCTGCTACAGTTAATGGCGGCGTAGCTGTACAATGTTCAGATCAGCATTTTGGCACGAAGGATAACTTGCTCCTACCTGGCCGCGGTGTCGACATGGGCGATGGTTGGGAAACCGCCCGTTCACGTGGCGAACACATCGACTGGACCATCATCAAACTTGGAACTCCCGGTCTTCTCGAGAAAGTGGTTATAGATACAGCACACTTTCGCGGCAACTTCCCTCAACAGGTTCAAGTATTTGCCGCTCCAGCTGCGGAGCAAGCACCTGCACATGCAGACGCCGTCTGGTCGGAGATCCTGACCCCACAAAAGACCGGACCAGATGTGGAGCACGTATACGATGGTACAGTCCTGCGGCATACAGACAATGTTTATGGTTTTGTGAAGCTGGTTATCATACCAGATGGTGGCGTCAAGAGGATCCGAGTATTCGGCAGACAGTCCCCAAAGACTGTGTGATAGAATCAAGCTCAGTAGGATGCTCAATAGAAGGCTCGGTATCAAATATCTCGAGTGCAAAGCAGACTGATGTTCGTCGAATTGCTGCCAATCTCACCAGTCATATCGCATCGCTGTAGCCAATGCGTCGATTTCACTAACGACCGATGAACAAAGCACCAAAGCTCGTCGCTGAAGGCCGTATGTAGTACTGGTGGTTTGACTGCATCTAGTCATCAAGGTGAATTGATGCTAATGTTGGGCGAATGTCGTGTTGTGAAATAAGGCATGCATGTGGAATCATAATGATAGCTCGAGAGACAGTTGTCGGGAGACATGCAGAGCCGCTGCGGAGCATTCCCGATTAGGAACACTCGCGATCATAGCTCGCGGCGAGACCAAGACCATTGACCATCTCTGAACAAGTATTCATCAACAACATGGAGAAATCACTCCTCTTGGCGTCCTGCAGGATGCGGATTCTTCAGACGCAATGGTTGGTAGCGCAACCTGTGCGACTCTCAGTTTGCAGGCGATGTCAACTACATACTACCGCTGGCTACAGCGCCTTGCCCAACAACCTCCCAGCATTTGCAGGTCCCCCGCCAGAGGCACCTCAAGCTTCCGTCTCATATCCCCTGGGCCGTATTGCACGGAGGAAGCAGCAGGCTGAAAGCCTACGCCGGGGTCAGAATATCAAGGATGCCAAATCCGAAACCCTCTTATCACGACGTTTCTGGCGGGAAGTCTCGGTCAAGGAGAACGAAAAGGGCGATCTACAGGTCCTGCTGGATAAGCGACCGGTGCGCCTGGCCTCAAAGGAGCCATTGGCTTTACCGAAGACGAAGCGCGCGCTCGCCACCGCCATAGCTATCGAGTGGGACTCTCTCATCACATCGCAACAAGCACTCAAACACCACTACATTCCGCTCACCTCATTAACCTCAAGAGCCTTGGACATTCAGAGCGCAGATGAGCAAGGACACAGTATTATCCGTGAGCAGCTACAGCAAATGCTGATGCGCTACCTCGCCACGGATACGTTGCTCTGCTGGGCGCCAGAGACAAATCTTCACGATCCGCTGGAGACCCAGAAGGACGGCGGCTTTAGTCTTCGACAAAGTCAGAAGGCTGCCGCTGAACCAATCATCGCTTACCTTGCCACACATATCTTCCCCGGAGTGGAGATAATCCCTGTGCTTGGGGCTGACAGTATCGTGCCAGCGCGACAGCCGCAACTCACGCAGGATGTGATCCGCGGCTGGATTGCAGGTTTGCCAGCATTTGAATTGGCTGCATTGGAACGTGGTGTCCTGGCGACCAAGAGTTTGCTTGTTGCGGCGCGTGTCCTGGTAGCATATAGCACACATTGGCAGCAACTCAGACAGCAAGAACCGAAAAGCCATCGATTCGGTATTGAGGAGGCGGCAGAGGCAGCGACGCTCGAAGTCGCGCATCAAACGCAGCAATGGGGTGAGGTGGAGGATACCCACGACGTGGAAAAGGAGGATCTTCGAAAGCAACTAGGCAGTGCTATCTTGCTTGTGAGCTGAAGTCTTTTGACAAGTGTCCCGGGATCACACACACATATTTCACAGTGTGTGACTCGGGCGTTGCAGAATCACCTTTCTGGTAAGATTCGCCTCATGCATCCTCTAAATACCACCAATGGATGTTGCGTGACAAGCTCGTGCGGGCAACCATGTACATCAACAACAAGCACCATGAAAATTCCAGCGGTATGCTTCGCCAAACTCCAGGCAGTCTATCACACATTGCAGCAAGTTCGAAACGCAGAGAACCTTAAATGTTTTACTTGACAACCCGGTGCCAAAATTGGCAAGACAACGCGGGTATTGAATCAGACAGGCTTAACATCTAGAAATTGTCCCTCCAATATTGATACGATATTTTTACCATTTTCATCACAACGCGATTCATTATGTCATCATATTTCCGTGGTCCACGGGTCAGGCGGAAGTGCGATGGATACAGCTAATGTTCCTGTGCGAATCATTAGGTGAGGCGTAATTGTCGGGTTTCAAGTGTACTGATATAAATCCCATGACTTTTGCCAAGAATTCAGCTGTAATGGCTCAAGTGATGGAGTCCACCTCCCTCGCAATGCGTGCCTATCCAACCCGGCGGCGTGTGCCCAGTTCGAATTTGGTGGTGGCTGTCCACTCGCTTCGGCAACGAGCGATTGCTGGTGCAACCCTAAGCTTCTGAGGAAACCTTCAGCCGAGTAATCGGGCAGAGAACTTCAGGCCATGAAATGGCGGTATTGGAATACACACGCTGTCGGCGGCACCCAGGGTAAGATTTCTGGGGTGGATAACGTTTTTGTTTTGCCCATGGACTGAATTTCAATTTGTGGTAATGATGCTTTTAGAGCATCTCGGTCATGGTGCTTGTGTACATGTGGTGATACATTCGATCAATGGCTGCCGCCGCAAATCGAAACCAACCCATTTTTTGACATGTCCCAACTCTTTCATCATGAATAAAAGTTCACTTTGGCTGTGGAATGCCAATCGCCGCAGTGCGAATCTGCGGTAGAGCTTGAACTCGTATAGGTCCCGACAACCTCTCTTGGTGAGACCAGGTGCAAGGTGGTCGCATCTCTTCACGAAAGTTGCGCCACGGCGTGTGGTCGCCTCAACCGATGCAAAGGCGCAATGGCCGGCGGACCGTGCTGTGCATGTGCTCGTCGAAATGCCTCTGTGAGAATTGGCGAACTTTCTGTCCGAATCGTGGTACCGATAGACATGAAGAAGCTAGAAGGTTGCGATCAGAATGATATCAGGAGGCTTCTGTATCAATAACCATACCCAAACGTAGCGGCCGATCCAAGCATGTACTGGCCCAGTGTTCGCAGCATACCCCGAGGGCCAGGACCCTGCGTGATAATGCTATAAGATCCGAATATGAATCCAATGCAAAGACCGACGGCTGAGAAAGCATATTAGTCAAGCTGAATTAGTCGAGGATCATGTCGGATTCGCGTACTGCCGCCCATCATGGCTCCCATCTTGGCTGTTGCAAGTTAGCGAGAATGCATAATATCTTTTACCTATGTAAAAGCACACCTTTGTCGAATGGCGATGGACCGGCCATACCACCCGCAGCAGCAACCGGAGGCATGTTGAAGAGCTCGAATATCTTGGGACTTGATGCAATGCGGAGCAATGAAGCTTCAACAACTTGCGACGCGATGATGCGAACGATGAGGGCGAACTGTTCGTGAACTACCGCGGTCTCAATTCGGAATACCGTAGGAGGAACGTAGGATTTATTAACACGGGCAAGCAGCTTGCAACCCTAACTGTCGTGACGATCACAAGACGATTATAATTTCATGGGCAATGAACACTCCAAGCTTCCTGGCAGATGAGGTCGCACGAAGCAACCAGCTCCTAGAACGCAGAATTCGATCAAGATTATTCAGATAGCCCTGTGTTATAACGAACTTTTCATGTCACGTCCTGCCGTGCGGAGACCGATAATATGTTGTCGATACTGCGAAAAGCCCGTCTCAAAGACAAGGAAATGAGGATACTCATGCTGTGAGTAGGTTCCGACAATCCAGGCGACGTAGAGGCCTCGATTAGCTCATCCATGAACAAGCGGACTGGACAACGCTGGCAAGACTACAATTGTCAAACGGATTATGAATGAAGACGTAAACAGCGTCAGTCCGACACTGGGCTTCATCATCAAAACCATCGATTATGAAGGGTCAGTAAACATGTTTCGCTCCCAGGCATAAATCCTTTGATTTTGATGCTGAATTTCGCATCAAGTTATAAATTGAACATTTGTTCGTTCAGCTTAATCGCTTTTCCCCACATCGAGCCATGATTAATCAAGCACAGGGGACGTTGGTGGCCAGAAGACACTACGCACGTACTGGAAAAATTATTTTGAGAAGACAGATACCCTGATCTGGGTTGTAGACGCCACGGATCGTGATAGAATCGATGATTGCCGCGTCGAGCTCCAAGGTCTTCTCTTACAGGAGGTAGAAACATGCTCGGGATGCACAGTATTGAACAATATCTGACAGTCATCGCAGCGTTTGATGGGTGCTTCGTTGCTCGTCTTCAAGAACAAAAGCGATGTCTCTGGCTGCTTGGACGAGGATGAAATCCGAGAGGTAAGACATGTTGACGTCTATTACGACGAAGCGTAAAACTCACATTTCTGCTTCGCAGGGCTTGCAGCTTGATGCTATCACCACTCACAAGTGGCACATCCTTCCTTGCTCTGCTATAACAGGCGCGAACCTGCAAGAAGGTCTGCGTTGGGTGGTTCAAGATGCGAAGGACCGCTTATTCCTGTATTGATAGGGAAATCTGACAGTCCAAGCACCGAGTTTGCATAGCCTTGGCACAACTCTGTCAGTGCTATACGTTGGCGGCCAAACTGACAAGGAATTGCTCCTATTTCCAACGCATTCAATGGAGGACGTTGCAGCTCAAGGAAGTGAACATGGCCATGATCGCTGCCCTGAAAAGTGTTCACTCGCCCGGTCGGACCTGGCAAACTGCATAAAATATAGCTTTTGGTTCGGAGCTCCTCACCACGCAACCCATGTTAGCAGTCTAGGTGGTGTCGCGCTCGTATAGTTGAAAATCAAGTTCAATTCGTTCGTCGCCCACAGCGTGAGACTCGGGGCCATGTTCGACCGCTTCGCCGACGAATTTCTCGTGGACGGCATGGCTCGCTAGATTCCATCGACCAGTGGTTGGCTTAGCATCATTCAGAACGTCCGGAAAGAAAGTGTCACAATCATATTCCTTTGATATTCTCGTCAAGAGAATTCGATCTGTCTGTGGTAGTTGTAGCGCCGCCTGATAGATGCTGGTGCCGCCAATGATAAACGCCCGACCAAGCGGCGGCAAAAATCCCGCCTGGATGCGCGTACCGAGGTCATGTAGCGCTGATGGGATGCTGGCTGCTACCACGACATCATCCGGAATTGGTTGAAGTTGCTCGCGCGTCTGCGAGCTGATGACGACGTTGGTTCGGTCTTTCAGTGGACGAAACTTCTTGGGAATACTCTCCCATGTCTTGCGACCCATGATGACCACGTTGCGACGCGGGTCAGCTGAGCCATCTGGTGTAGTTGCTGGCACGCGCTTCGTGACGCTGGCAAAATATGCCATGTCCTTCTTGACCATAGGCCATGGCAATGTGCCATTCTTGCCGATGCCATTTTTGAGTGTGGCGGCCACGATTATCGTCAAAGACGTCTGCGACACAGACATGATTTCTGAATCTGCCATGGAGAACCAAAACAAAGACTCGTCTTCCGTCGCTGGTGTTCAACTGCAGAATGTGCGATCTGGTAGGGGGCTGTGTAGATGGAGCGTTTCAAGATGGTCGGCTGTGTCCATGGGCGGCCCCTCGGGGTTTCTCCGGTAGGCACAACTGGCTTGCTGTTCCCTCTGTTGTTATTGACCCATTGGGAATCATGTGGTCAATAACACCTCCACTTTTATAATTGTTGAGAACGAAACATGACAATCAGGATCTGGAGTTCTGGACGGCATTTGAAATCGTTATTGTCGTGGGCGAGCACAACGGTGGTTCGATAAAAATCACAACTTCTTCCACGAGATGGACCAATTCCTACTCTTCGGCGACAGCATCACGCAGCAAGCATTTACGCAAGATCGCGGAACAGTTTTTGGTGCTGCTCTGACTGATGCTTATATACGGAGACTTGACATAGTCAATCGCGGTTTGAGTGGCTATAATACAAGACAAGCGTTGCAAGTTCTTCCTCGAATAGTGCCACCACCAGCCCATGCGCGAGTTCGACTTATGACCATATTCTTTGGTGCGAATGATGCACGTTTACCAAACACTCCTGGAGGTCCTCAACAGCATATCCCGATAGAAGAGTTCACTCAAAATCTCATCGCCATTGTACAACACCCGGTCGTGCGCGCGCACACCGATATTGGACTAATACTTATCACACCGCCACCCGTGGACGAGCGAAAAGCGCTCGCTTGCGACAAGGCCAAAGACCCTCAGTGCGGTGATGTACATCGCCGACGTGCCCCAACCACTGCGGCCTATGCACAGGCTGTACGTGATGTTGGCCGCGAGACTGGCGTGCCCGTTATCGATCTTTGGACAGCAATGATTGCACGCGCAGGCGGCACGGCAGCCGACGAAGATGATCTGATTGTTGGCGATGCTGCTGCACCTGTGAGCGTCATTCTACAGAACCTCCTCGATGATGGATTGCATCTCAGCGCGGCAGGTTACCAGGTCCTCTATTCCGAGCTTACTGCCTTGATCGCAAAGCAATGGCCAGTACTCACCCCTGCGAACATGCGTTTTGCATTGCCGACTTGGAATGACAAGAGTGCATGGACATGAGGAGACTACTTCTCTGGAAGCTTTCAATACGTCAACACTGGCTTGTACGTAATAAGTGGCTGGCTATGAATCAGTATGTGTGCTGTGTCGGCAGCGCTTGCGATCGAGGCTTGGGAGCGCCGTAGATTATCGCCACGACATGATTGTCAAAGGTCAACTTGAGGACGCCGGCTTAATGTCTGTCGTTGGAGGCTCGGCACTCATTCACGAGGCTGAAAGGGGCCATCAATTGACTTGGAAAATTTGCCAATCAGGAGTCAGCAAGTATAACTTCGCCGCTGCTGTACTTGCGTTCAAGATGCCAGAAGGAGAAGTAGGGTAAAAACCAAGGTCGTATATTCAATGTACTTCACTATTGGATTTGCAAAGTTTAAACGCGTCGTACGCTTCACCACTATCTCACGCCTTTGACTTCTCAGCGACTGGGTCATTCTTGTTGAAGTTGATGCTGATGGAGTTCACGCAATGGCGCTCGTCTGTGGGGTTATTGTAACCCTCGCCCTTGAAGACATGTCCCAAGTGGCCACCGCAATTGCTGCAAACAATTTCGGTGCGCTCCATACCAAAAGTCCGGTCAGTGTGCCTCGTGATTGCGCCTGGCACAGCATCGAAGAAGGCAGGCCAACCGCAACCTGATTTGAATTTGTGATGTGCCTCGTACAACGGTGCAGAGCAACCAGCGCAGGCGTAAACACCTGCGTCCGGTTGGTGTGAGTTGTATTCACCAGTGAATGGTGCCTCGGTTCCTTTTTCACGCAAGACCCGGAATTGATCTGGTAGAACGTGTCAGATCGTGGGCATGAACCCAACCTTGATGGATGGGGTCGAATTTAGCGTACCTTTGCTCAGTTGCGCTCTCCACTCATCATCTGACTTTTGCAAAGGGAACGACATGTTCGATGTGGCGGAAGACGAAAAGAACGATGAGAGAAACGGAATCGGCATCGAAGCTCTAGAAATCGTTGCAGGTCTCCAGCTCAGTTGGGCGCGCGATGGTACGGGCAAACGGCTTGTATTGTTGAAAGCGAGTAGCGTGCGAACAAAAATGGGCAGCGATCGAAGGCGCATGGACAGACAGCAGAGGTGGAATCTGTACTTGTATTGGCTGTGTATCTGGCTCCGGTGTGAGTATCATCAAGCGAAATGATTATAAGCTTCTGTGATTTTCTCAGCATGTCCAGACGCGAGTGGTCGTATGTAGTATTGCTTCCGCCACTTCTCCAACTGAACGACGTCATGAATTGCGTGGTAAGGAATCGAAGATCGGAGGTGATGTCCCTGCCGCGCCCTAACTGAGTAGAATACAGTACACCGGCTGATCTCTGCACAGGACAATCTCTCGAATCCATTGCCTACGAGCATTGATCTTGACCACCTCACAACTTTGGTTTTGTCGCCGCCAATCATCTCAATTATGCCTGCTTCATCTCCAATATTGCCGTTGAAAGCTGCTATGAGCCCCCGCGCTTTTCAACTTAAGACTCGTCCGAAGGCATTGCCATGTCCGTCGACATCACGAGGTGCCAACATACAATTATCGAGATCTATCACAAATGGTGGCGCTGGCGCCGCTGCTGATGGGACCCATTCAAATGCAACACAGACTCGACGAAGCCTCTCGGCTGCTCAACGCAAATATCTCGACTCAGCGTTGCGGGTGAATCAGGCGGGCGAGCTAGCCGCCACCCTGATTTATACCGCTCAGATCCCTCCAATTGTCAAAACGCATCCTCACCTTCGACCCCTCATGAAGCATATGTACGATCAAGAGGCCGGTCATTTCAGCACTTTCAATGAACTCCTTGCTAAACATCGCATTCGCCCCACGGCCATGTACCCTGTATGGCACGCCGCTGCCACAGTGCTTGGATGGGGCACTGGTATGCTTGGTCGTGAGGCTGCTATGGCATGTACAGAAGCAGTCGAAACAGAGATTGGCGACCACTACAATGCTCAGGTTCGAGAGCTGCTATCATGGTGCAAGGACATGGAGGAACGTGGCGAAGACATCGGAGACGAGTTGCGAACTCTGGTAGAGCGCATCCGCAAGATACGAGACGAAGAGCTGGAGCACTTAGATCATGCCGTGGCCAATGATGCTAAGGATGCAAATCCATACGAGCTGCTTACGGGAGCCATCCGTGCTGGTTGTCGTGGTGCGATTTGGGTCAGCGAACGGGTTTGATGACCACTCGTTATGAAGGGAGGGGCTTGTCCATCGAAAACACTTTTACGGAGATTCTTCCGTACAAGCAATTGTAATCGCCTATATGAGTTTCGTTTGTACATTTGGGCATCGGCATCTGCAGATTGTGTTATAGATATTGCCCTCAGCCACTACCTAGATATAGACCGGAGGCACATCCGGATTGTGAAACATCAGGTGAGAATACAGCTGCTTGATGGCGTACGTTGGGTCTCACCCTTTTTTCGTGTGGCGCTCTTTCCTCGCCGGCAGATTTGACCGTCGATCGTCTCTTGGTGCAGATCTTGTTGAAGAATTCCTGAAGCAATATAGTAACAACCTTGTAAGGTCCAAGAATCATCCATACCAGGGTGGCCGGATTCGGTATAGCGGCACGAATTTACCGCGATCTGTCGCGTCACCTTCACGTGTGTGAGGATGCTCTTTTCATTGCTGAAAGTCACAGCGCTGGAGTGTACCTGCATGAACAAATACTATCACAATCGTGGCCCATCTTCAATTCGACCTGTTATCAGACCGCACCTGCAATATCCATACTTCCTACACCGTCTGTCAAAATGGCGACCGTTCCGCCGACGCAGCATCAATCCTCACATCCTCCACCACAAATCCTAGCATTCAACGAGAGACAGCCCCGGACTATCCGCCTATACCCATTGAGCAATTACACATTTGGCACAAAGGAGACACAGCCAGAGGAAGATCCTTCAGTAAAAGATAGGCTGCGGCGATTGGAGGAATATTATGAAAAGCATGGCATGCGCCGGACGTGTGAAGGTATCTTAGTATGCCATGAGCACAACCACCCGCATGTGCTCATGTTGCAGATCGCCAATGCCTTCTTCAAGCTGTAGGTGATGATTCAAAATCGCATGGATTTTCTAGCGGACTAACGTATAATCAGTCCTGGTGACTACCTGGCGCATGATGCCGACGAGATTGAAGGTTTCAAGGCCAGACTGAACGAACGCCTCGCTCCCACTGGATCACTTGGCGCCTCCGAAGCTGCAGATGCGGACTGGGACATCGCTGACACCCTCGCGCAATGGTATCGGCCCAATTTCGAGACTTTCATGTACCCTTTCCTGCCACCACATGTGACGCGACCTAAAGAGTGCAAAAAGCTCTTCTTTATTCAGCTGCCCAAAGCCAAAGTGCTGAGTGTGCCGAAGAACATGAAATTACTGGCTGTGCCTCTATTTGAGCTCTACGACAACAGTCAGCGTTATGGACCGCAGCTGAGCGCCATCCCTCATTATCTGAGCCGATACAGGTGGGAGTTTGTCAACGAGAACGATGAGGTTGTCTCTTGGACCCCTGGCGGTCCTGTGGATGAACGAGTGAAGACTAAGATATTAGCGGGTGATCAAGGGAACGGTGTCACCGAGGGACACAACGTTAACATGGCGGAGAATTAGAAAGCAATACATTCTCCTGTGGAGTGTTTCGCGCAAACCCTGCGGCTTAAGCTTACAGCGGTCCGATACATTTATGCACCGAGAGCGTACAGCTCTGACAACATGAAGACCAGCATCACACCAAATCGGGGGCCACATTGAATGCTGAGGCTCAGAACATGATTCCGATCACTTTCAAGAGTCACCATTCTGTCGATCTCCTGGGCACATCAGAGCCATCGTGCAGGAATGCGAAACAGCTGACCGCTGCTGATCCAAACATTGAGGCTCCGCAGAGGCCGACACGATGATTCGGAGATTGCACCAGTCTTGCATTTGCCGCCCTTGCCTCGCGCAGCTCACAAAAGGCAATTGCAGGCGGTCACTGATTGTATGCCTCGAGTTTTTGATGGTGGGCATTCCGGGAGACGTGTCATGAACTTCGGGTCTAGACTTGCCATATCCTGATGACTGATCACATGATGGCCTTCCTGATGAGTAATTGATCTCCCTTTTGGACCATTTCACCGGATTTGGGCTGCCTCCAGAGTAGGCAAGCTGACTTCTCCGGTGACAAATCAGCATGCTGCTGGCTAGCACTTGCCCTGCCAACCTCGGCTCGTCGGTGGATCGGCATTTATGGCGTGGGTAACCCACTCGTGTGGCTACATGCTGGGCGTTGAGATATAACACAAGCAGCGCGCACGCAAGATGATATGCCCATTTTTCAGTGGGTCGAGTATGCTGAAAGGCTCACGACATGTTTCTATGATCCTTGTTGGAGTACCATATCCAAGGCATCTGCTAAACTTTGTAACGGCACAACTCCTTTCTCTTGGTCGCAATGCTGATCAGCCGCAATCTGATACGCCTCTTTCATATCTTGTGTTGTGACGCGCACTACCCAGCCCTTGCTCGTCAGAATAGTCGTAGCTCCGTCGTCCGTGAATGCGGGTTTGCCTAGCACGCCGGCGAGCTTCAACAACTTTTCCACAAACTCTATATCCAGGTCGAAGCCTTCCCTTTCCATGATTTCAATCACCGACCACAAATTGCACATGCCTCTCTCTGCAAGCTCTCGCCGCACAATCGTTACCGGCTCCGATCGTCTACGCGCCTCGTACTCCCGTTCGCGCACCTCAGCGTCACGTCGTGCTTCGCGCTCGCGTGCTTTGCGCAATTCAATCTCAGCCTCGGCTGCTGCCCGTTTGAGCTGGTCCAACTTGAGTGCAGCTTCGCGTTCTGCAGCGGTCGATGCATCCTGGGCTCGCTGAGCATCGCCCTGACTTCGTAAGAATTCTTGATAAGCACGGCGTTGGTCCTTGCGCGCGAGGGATTTCGCTTTCTTTGCACCAACGGCACGCTGTGCTGGTGTGGGTCTATCAGCAGCATTGGCTGGTCCTTCGCCAGGGTCGAAATTGTCTACCTGTCGACCAGCAGCGCCCGCTTGAAAGGCATTTGCTGCCGGCTGCTCGCCGTCCCGCAGAAACTCGCGTTCATGTTCGATCTCAGAATTGTCGTCGCTGTTGCCATCCTCGTCTTCGGCTGCTTCTTGCTCCACGTGCTCGATCTCATCTTCGAGGTTTGCATCTCGATCAAGTAGTGTCTCTTGGTCGCCTTGGTGGTGAAGCGAGGTATCTGAAAGAAATTCCTCGCGCTCCCGCACGTGATTTTGATACCGCTCGATCAGTAATACCAATGCGCATGCTCCAATGGCGGCGCAGTAGAGCAGATTTTGGATGAGTGGAGTATCCGGTGTTGCAAAAGGTATCAGCTTTTTGATGATATGAATAAGATCGGCCATGGTGCACGGCAATTGAGCTCGATGCTCAAGATGATCACCTCAGCACGTGGAGAATGGATGAAAAGTATATCATTGATTCCAAACCTTGGAACCTCCCATTGTAAGGGTTGGTCAAGGCATACTTGAGAGGAATGAAGTCCGTTTATCAGAGCAAGAATAAACGAGCCCATGCGCTGTCACGACTGCGTCTTGAGGTGTGATACTAAAATCTGAAATTTGGTGTCCGCGACGTCAGAATTGCACCAGTGAGATCACACACGTCGTGGCTTGTGCAGGGCTTCGGCGGCTTATTTCAAAGTGTAATCTGACTTCCCCAAACGGGAGACTTGAAGGACAACTATAGGTACTTCCAAGGGTCCCGAGGTCGCTTTCTTGTTTTATTTTATTTGATGATTGTCCAGGTGCGGTACAGTGCACACCCACGTATGTATATGATAGTAAGCCGGGTATACAGCGGAGGTGGACCCAGAAGGAATTGTTTAATTTTGTTGCTCGTCTCTAGTTCTTTTGTTCCCATGCCGGTAAGAGCAAAGCATTCGTGAAGGCAGCTCTGCGCTCTCTCGGGGAAAGGTAACATAAATCATTTTCGATTCTCTCGCTCCGTCTGCTGACGATTCGTAAGTTCTCACTGCATCGGCACGGTGAATAGATGGATATGCGTGCACAGGTGGCGATTGCACCGCCATAGCGTACAGGAAGGAGCACAGCCCCAGGGTTGTCGCAATATAATCGCTGCACCCATGACTTTTGAGAATGTGGCTTCACGGCACACAACCTCATCAACAACATGCGTAACATTGAGGTAACATTTTTACGCTAGGTGCGACGTTCAACGAGCAAACCGGTCGCACAATCTATTAACAGTCCATGTAGACTCGTCCTGACCATGATTTCGGCGCACCTGCTGCAAGTCGACTTCTGTCAACGCGAGCATCGCCAACAGCATCATGGCTGACGATCATCCGTGTCCTGTATGCCGGTTTCGCGGCACTTCCTATGACGTTCAGCTTCACTTTGAAGAGATTCACGTCGTGGACTCACCATTCGTTGCACGCGAAGACCGGCCCCGCTCAACTCCACTGCCAAGTAACTCCAGCAGTCGTTCTTCCAACACTCGCAGCATTCCTCCAGAGGAACTTTTCGCTGTCTGCAATCGACCAGGCTGTGGACAGGAATTTCTTCTGTCCGAGATCGAAGAGCATCTCTATTTCCATACTGCCCTCGATCTGGCGGAGGAGGAAGCATCGAATGCCCCACCTCTACCTCCACGCCCGATTTCGCGCCCGGTCAGTCCCACAAGCCAAGCTTCATTCCAGTTCGAATCTACAAGAGATCGCGCATCACCTCGCGGCAGACATGCCTCACGGTCGTCCTCGGGATCCGAGGAGCATTTGCGCCAATATCAGGCTGGACGACCTGGCCGTGTAGTGCCACCAAACAGATATCTGAGACCTCCCCGAGTTCACAGTCGCTTAGGATCCAAAGAAGTTGGGCCGTACTTTAGCGAAGAGTCGATGCCTACGGAGGTTCAAGATGCCCTTGTGAATGGCGGTCTGCCCCGTCGGATTGAATTCCGAGGTCGTGATGGCCGCCTTCGCCGTGAGACCATCTATCGGAACCAAACAGACGGCATAATCTTTGTCCTTGGCGACGTGTGTGCCATGGACAGGACCACGACAAAAACATACTTGTGTCACCACGCCGTTCGTCATGTGTATAAAATTCAGTGCGCTGGACAATTCTGCGGGTACTGGGCGATCCAGACGGTGCTGACCTGCCTTCAATACATGGACCCTGCGGGACCTCAATGGATTCCCAACGTGCTTCAAATACAAAGGGCGATCGAAGCTGCATGGGATCAAGACATATGTATCGGAGGCCGCATTGAGCTGGGCAACATCTGCGGTACGCGCAAATGGATTGGCTCTAATGAATCATTCGCATTCTTCCAATACACTGGATGGAATCCAACATACTGGGCTTTTCAAAGCGACCCGGGACCTGGTGGAGAGACGGCGGCCAAGAAACTGCTAGACTATGTCGAGGCTTATTTCATCAGTGGGGAGGACGAGGCATACAGGAATCGCACATCGTTAGAAACAAAGCTGCCTCCCATCTATCTACAACGCCCAGGGCACGCACTGGTCATTGTCGGGCTGGAGAAGAAGAGCAACGGCACACGCAATCTGCTTGTATTTGACTCTTCATACGAGGCATCAACGAATATGCAGCACCTCGCAGCCGGCCGACCCATTCATGCTTCGATCCGGAAATTATTGGGGGTCTACCGGCGTCCAGAAGAGCGTCTGAACGACGAGCCCAGCTTTGAGGTTATTGTGTAGGTCTTCCTTTCGTCCTGTGCGTTGTATGATCACAATCAGCTAATCGAATCACATAGGCCTTGGCCGGCAGACGATCTTCCCAAGGATTAGGAGAGTCATCCGGCAATGACCAACGACTGTCAAACACCACTTGTTATGCTATCAGCAATTGAAGCGAACGGATTCAAACAAGCGTGTGGCCGGATCGCATCCGTGCATGAGAGTCATTTTGCATTCGAAGCAGAAGTGTGAGAGCCAAGTAATATACACCCGTCAAGTAAAGCGCCATTCTTATTTGTACAGGTGTATCCCGTGATATTTCCCATAACTCCGCCTTGTGTTGCACAGTTGCGCTTATTTCTCACGCATTATTATACATTCATAGCCCGCTCCGCCCTCCGGATGAATTCTTCATACACAGTCCACGTGAGCGCACTACTAATAGCTTTCCGCCCGATTCTGAGACTCAACCCGTAGAACATGCTCTGGATGCCTTCGTGCTTCAGCATCATCTGGGCTGCCTGGAACATATTTCGATACTTTCCAGGAGCGAGTTGTAAACGTGTCTTGATTGCATCAAAAGGATTGGTCAGTGTCGTTGCAGACATAGCAGCGACAAGACCAGAGACAAAATTGATCGTAGCAGAGCTCGTCATTGTTGGAGGGATCTTTTCCGCAAGGCTCTCGCTCCCACTCGAGGCGGCTGCAGCTGCTGCCGCTGCCGCCGCGGCCGAGGACGCAGTGCCTAGGTAGGTTTTGGACTGCTCGTAGATGAGGACATAGAGTCCGGCATACGGAGCGTCGCGAACTGCTGTGGCACCGAATCCAGCAAAGAAACCGCGTGCTCCCTCTTTGGCGAAGACATCGCGCGCGGCACCCATGAGAGAGGTGTAAGAATATTGCGTCGACTCATAGCGAACTTTGAGCACAGTGATGGGGTTCAATACGAAGCCTGCTGCAACTCGAGCGAGTGCTCCGGTCGAAAGATTGGCCAAGTTGCCCAATTTGGGAAGAGCTGATGAGGATGAAGCGACAGAGGTTCCGGAAGCATTTGCTGCTGCGGTGGCGAGAGATTGTCTCATCTTGTTGAGCAAACCGAAATATAATGCCGAGCCGAGACCAGTCCGTATGGTAGACGGTAACGTTCCTCGCCAGAGCTGGCGGATTGGACTTGGGCCATCGAGAATCCCCCTCAAAGCTTGCCGAAGAGAAGTCGATTGGTTTTGCTGCACTCGGGTCTTGAGTAGATCGGCGGGTTGCAAGAGAAAGGCACTGGCGACTCCAGATCCTAGGCCGGCGACGAAATGGAAACCTTGTGGAGAGTCAGATCAATTGGTGGCCCTGAACGTGCTAGCGATTCATGGAACAAAGTACACACCAGAAGAGGTCTTCTTCTTTTGGAGCACTCCATCTTTAGACATTGCGATAATGGTCATGGAACGCCCTGCATGTTGAGTGAATGTCGTGAAGAATTGCTGATACAGATGCAATGAGGATTCCCCTGGAAATCTGTGGGCGATTATTGATACATGATGGATCGTGGGATCTGTGTCGACGTATTGCAGCAGCTGAAGATGAATTCCAATGTCACTGTCGGCGATCCAACAGAAAGCCGCGTGCACAGACTCGTGAGGTCATGGATACCGTTCGGAGAAAGATTGGGAGCGCTCCAGGATAACTTATCTGATTAACAAGATCTCATGCCTGAGGCCATCAATCAGTGGGGAACCTTCATTGTGCTTCTACAATGACGTGTGCAGCTCGGACGACTCGATCGCCATGAGGATGGACCGAATCAATCACGTTGAGTCTACGGTCTTGACAGAGCGCGCATCTCAAAATCGAAGCATTGGAATGGCGCAATGCGACGTTCAATGAAAGTCAATTGTTTTGCGCATGCAATCTAAGCCTGCTTCAGAAATTACCAACTACCACATTCCGAGGTCGCATACAGAAGCTTCTCGAACATCCTACGCTATTGATCACCCGCGCGCTACCGCTTGCGCCTGCATACTTATCCACGGACGGTCTCTGTCGTGATTGCAGGTTGTCGGTACTGACGCCGACATCATTACTATCCAAACTTCAAGTACGACCAGCCCAACTTGAAAATCACCAATACGCCTGCGACACACACGCAGTCCAGAATTGAGGGTAGAGCCTACGACCAAGTGGAGCTGCGCCCAGCTCACGTGCTCATTGGATCTGAAGCACTTTCACCACATCAAAGATGGTTGCCGACACAAGGCTCTACGATCGTCTCGGCGTGTCGTCAACTGCCACAAACGACGAAATCAAAAAGGCATACCGGAAGAATGCACTTAAAAATCACCCCGACAAGAATCCCGCAGGCGCGGAGAAATTCAAAGAAGCCTCGGAAGCATACGAAATCCTGTCAGATGCAGACAAGAGGAGAAATTATGACAATTACGGCTACGACTTCGTGATGGGGAAAGCTGGGCCGCCGCCCGACTCCTCTGGTGGTGGGAATCCTTTTGGAGGAGGCATGCCAGGTGGGATGGGAGGCATGCCAGAAGGAATGGGCGGTATGCCTGGAGGATTTGGTGGGATGCCGGGCGGTGCTAGTTTCCGATTCAGCACTGGTGGAGGAGGCAGAGGAGGTATGCCGCGCGCTGCTGAAGATATCTTTTCACATTTCATGCAGGATGGTGGTATGGACGGCGAGGATGACTTTTTTGCCTCGCTGGGAGGGAGGGGTGGTTTCGGCGGGGCATTTGGCGGTCGATCCAGCCGTAAGCGTGAGCCCCAATTGGAGACCACAGTGGTTGAGAAACCATTAGTCGTCACACTCGAGGACATTTTCAATGGAGTCTCCAAAAAGCTCAAAGTTGCGCGCAAGACATATGATCCTCAAACAGGAGTGCAACGACTCGAGGATAAGATTCTCAGCGTACCGATCAAACGCGGCCTAAAGGCAGGAAGCAAGATCAAGTATCCTGACATGGGCGATCAGGTCGAGGGAGGCGTGCAGGATCTTCATTTCATCGTCAAGGAGAAGCCTCATGTTCTCTTTGAGCGTGACGGCGACGACATTATTCACAATGTGGAGATCTCCCTCAAGGAAGCGCTCACAGGCTGGAGACGGACGGTGCAAACGATTGACGGAAAACAAGTTTCGGTCGAGAACACAGGACCAACACAGCCCGATTGGACCGAAAAATTCCCCGATCTCGGTATGCCGAAGAGCAAGTCGCCCAATATCCGCGGAAATTTCATCGTCGGAGTGAAAATCAAATACCCAACAAGTCTGACTGCGCAGCAAAAGCAACAACTGAAAGAAATTCTATAAGATTCTGGGAATTTTGGGTTTGGAATACGGTGTAGACGGCGCGGAGGATTTGAGGGTATTTCGTTTCACATGCAGGATCGATGCCTTGTCGGGCTTTATGGGCGCAAGGCGAAGAGTGATTTAGCGTTTCTTTACTACCGCATGAGAGGCACGTCAGGAAAAGTCTCCGGGTAACGTCCAAAACGAGCTATTGATTTATGAATACGAAAACGAAAACAATTCACATGGTTGACCTCCTTTTGTGGTGACGATTAACGAATGTCAAAGATTGTATCCCTGAAATCACGGTTTTCTCCATGTGCCATTTACTCACAATCGCGACCATGCGGAAACGGAAATTTACCTCTAACATCTCACTCTGTCGATCTTACGGCCCTCGCCTCGTGCCTCACCTTTTCACCACGTGATATTGATACGTGTCTGCTAGAAGAGGCTCCAAAGATGCCATGGTCGAGATTTAGCGCCTTGCGGTGATCAGTTCGTGATTCGTTTTGAAAAGTTCGTACGATCTAAATTTAAGCTGCTTTGGAATGGTATTGGGAGAATCTTTGCAATTCGTTCAGAGGTACCGTTCGGTGAATCTCCACCGACGGTGCATCGGCGAAGATAATAGCTCGCGGCTTTGCGATCTGCAGGCGGAAGCTTGCTCCGGGTAGATTTTCGTCGAGAAGTTGACGCCGCAATTCGCTGTATGCAAACTCGATCAAGCTTTCGAGCGTTTCGAACGAGGTCTTCTCTATAATCTGCTCCCTCTCGTCAGCAAATCGGCATGTCGAGTGCGCAAGGACAGCAACCCCTTTGAGCAACATCCTCCGAGGACTTACCTCGAACAAATAACTTTCGATCGAAAATGCGGCGAGCAACCTAGCAGTTCGATTCCCTGGCACTCCCACAACGCCAACGCCGGTGTCCTCGCCTCCGATGATGCCGGTGCCTTCATAATCAACATCATATTCGACAATCAGTGGCTGTTTTCCTGTTCGTTCATTCGCATTGACACCGATCAAACATGCCATCGGCAAGCCCGCCACAAGTAGACGCCCTGATTTCACTGCCAGGGACCCTTTCATGGGCCCTTGATCGAGCCTCTCGAGTCTTTGCGCAACTTGCACCTTGGATCCAAACATACTTCCCTTTGGCAGATGAATATCGAGCATCGCTTCTTCGACTGCCGGAAGATCAGCGACGATCAATGCCAGCATTACGAACACTTCATGTAGCGTTTGACCTTCGTGATTCTTGGTACGTATTGCCTTTGATAATTCACCGTAATGTACCGTATGTTCAGGGTTCACAGTGTCATCTCGCGCTGCATTGACGAAACTCTCTGGCCTGAGGAGGAGGCGAAGTGATACTGTAGCAGATTGTGATTTGACGGTCGGTGGTACTTTGCTCGCCAAGGTCGAGCGTGTAAACGACCAGGCATCCGGGCCGGCGATGGGATGTGGCAGAACAAGGTTCTCGATTGTAATAACGTCCCGCTGTGATGGTGCCATGACTGCAGATATTAGTGACGACAGATGATCGTCTTGGAAAGGTCCACGACGTAGGCAGGATAAGACGCGGTCTTGGTAGTATAAATTCTGTATACCAGAACGGAATCAGGTAATTACTGTTGTCGAATCAAAGTATCGAGCTCTCTCCGCTTGCGAAGATGAAAGGTTGACGAGACAGGGAGGATGAGGTCACTGTGGATGGAGATGCTATCGTCGAAGCTTCGTCATGGATTTTCTTAAGATCGTGCAAAGAAGGACCTGGCCAGATTCCAGGAGTCACCCACGGAGAGTATTTTCTGCACCGCACAGTTGAAAGGGACGAACAGAGGCTAGAGTCAACATCAAAGCTAACTTCTAAGGTTTGAAAGGAGATAATTGAAGCTTTCCACTCTGCTCATGGTGCCCCATCAGTATGCTCGCAATCCAAGGGTTGCCTCGACCCCAAACTCATAAACACCTGGGCACCCTCATTGCGTCAACAGTTCCCCCCCTCTCTCCCTTAATTCACATAAACTTTACATCGAGAGTGTCACAAAGATAAACTGTCGGAGAGCGATGTTCCAATAGTAACACCACAGATACACACAGTGCCGACTAGATGAGTACCTAAGGACTGTCGAAGCGATGACTAAGCTGTGAGCGTCATTTCTGATGAGTAATGAACGATCTCTCGGACCGAGCAAATATTCGCTCGCGACTCAAGTTCAGCTACGCGATTTTGCAGGATTACAGGAGTGTAGAACACTTACGATCGCGACTCACATTACGAGCCTGCGTGGCGTCACGAGGGTTGGACAGCTCAGGTGGAGGAAGTCGAGCGACTGATTAACACGTCGAGGAAAGAGCTAGAGATATGTACCCACGTGAACCGCTCTTGCCATCCAACAAGCCGAGCGGTGAGGTGGAATTGAGATTGGGTCTGCCCCTGGGAGCCTTCCGATCGACGCTAGTGACGCCACATGGTCGCTAGCGGCATCCTCTAAGCCCATCAAAGCTGAGTGGCGCAGCGGAAGCGCGCCGGGCTCATAACCCGGAGGTCAACGGATCGAAACCGTTCTCAGCTATGTTTTTGTCACTCCTGCGGTCCATTTTGATCGATCCTAAAGCGAATATATGGCTTTGGTGGTTTCTTTTTCGCGGATTCCCGAGACGTTTGGACATAGGGTTGTGCGAGAATCCGAGCACGGGAGGGCCCGCAAAGCCCCGATGTCTGGGAAAGGTAGGGCTTCGGGATTTGCCCGGCCACACCGGTGGGCTAAACTGCGGCCCGCTTTGTGACTAAGCGACGGGCCGACCGTCACGACTGTCTGCCATGATGACTGATTTCTGGCTGAGCCCTCCTTCAGCTTCTGCTTATTTGGAACGCCGCTGATTGGTCAGAATCATTGGCCGTGGTGAGATGCTTTCAGTACCTACGGCGACGATGAGCCCGTGATGGCCGACATACAAGTAGATGAGCCAGCCTTGATATCTGACCTGTACGTCTCTGCTTCTTGAGGAGATAATTCTTGTCCAAAGCATCATTGCGAAAGACGTCAATTCACTCACTATACACGTCTGATCATAATTTAGTTGATCAGTACATTCTGCCTACGCAACATATACAACACTCCCTCCACGCATTTACATTTCAAAACATCCTACAACGATCTCGAAACTCTGAACAGGCGACTTCTCATCAAATCGTTTTACAGATCCTCGACACATCCAGTAAAGACTTGAACCTCTATCACAGTATCATTTCGCCATGCCATCGCCAACTGTCCCTCTTTTCCTTCAAGCTCTTCGCCACACAGCACAACGCGCCAATGGAATGCGTGGCACCGGTGATCGGGTTGGTAGCGCTGCAGCAGTGGGATATTGTGCCGCAGTGATCAGCGCACCATTCGCTGGCGCATACCTGGTCGGGCAGGCCGTGGACGGAGACCGACGATATGCAACCAAGTACGTGATTCAAATGGAAGGGCGATATGATGGTGTCTGCGTTTGAGTTGACATGGACGCTAACTTGATCGTGGCGGCAGAACATTGAGCTTCCGTGACTGCCTGCCAGGTTCATCGCTTGAAGACTACTCAGGGGCGTTGCTGATGCGCATGCGCAATCCATGAAAGGTGACGATCGTGGGATCAGTTGTGTTTAATCTCGCGCAGCGTACCGGAGACCGGTCCTCATCAGGGTATCATTCATGGAATCCCCCAGCCGAGAAAAGCATGCCGGGTGAAAGAGGCGCAATGAGGATGAATGGCAGTCGAGTTTTGAAAATGGCTGGGTCATTCGAACGGCGTTATTGTAGGAATTAACCAGGAGTTCTCGGGCCGTTGTAGCAAGTGTTGTACAATATGAAATCCACCAAGTGGCAATATGGATCTCGGTTTCTCTGATAACAGTCGGCATCTCATGCATTTTGTTGCCGTGAATTGACATCAACTGAACCGATCACCTTTTCGTGATCGAAATGGTGCGTTTGCCTCGTATCGACTTTCTCCGATGCCACTCTCATTCTTTGTATCTGAAGCAGATGCTCCACTATCTCCTCCGCTTGATGTTGCAATTGTTGAAGAACGGTCGCCTTTTGCACCTGAAGCTTGGCCACTCGAGCTTGTACTGGCCATGGAAATATCTCGGGAGACAGCCTCGTGTGCGCGCATTCGGTATTGCGCCTGTCGTCGTCGTTCTTCTGCAGCTGCACGCTCTTCTCGATCGGCATTGATGCTACGCTTTGCAAAGTAGTACGATCCGGCGCCGGCAACGATGAGGACACCCCATCCGTATCCAACCGAACGAATCTGAATGTACGAATATTAAGACCACAGTCCAAGATCGAAGGCAATCAGACGTACCGTATTCATTGTGATGTCGGTACACCTATGTTTGGAATTGGCGCGCAGAATTCAGGGACGTCTTTTCTTCTGGATGAAATTGGTTGCTATGTTGATGCAGTGATGATTTCCGACCTCGGGAAGTTGAACTTATTATTACAGTGCTGCATAACTTATTCAGGGTCGTTTGGTGACGCGCACAAGCCTTCCTGCATGTGAAGCCCGGGCAAGCCTTGTCTTGCCTGAGCCCACGCGCATATAACATCACGATGCATAGAATAAATCAGCATCGTATAAGAACACCTTCCATATTCGAGCAACATGCAATTCACTAATGCGCGTTCAACAATCAGTATACTTGACGACTCCCGATTGATAATTACATTATCCGAAAATGGAGACCCCGGAGACCTTCCGCCAGTATGATCTCAAGTTTGACATCGCAACAGATACGCTCAGCTGCTCCGACCCGAGCGTCGCAGAAGACCTCGAGGATCTCAATCGTGTTCACCGTGGATTTCTTGCACTAGAAAACCAGGCAGGAGTTCCTCCACCTCCGGCACCTGTCAACCCCAAGAGAACCGTGCAAATCACGCGTCTCAAGGAAGCTGGAAACGCGGAGTTCAAGAAGGGAAAGATTGCGGAGTCTCTGAAAATCTACGATCTTGCCATTCGCATGGCTGGTGACCGACCTCCGTGGGAGCCAGCTGGCCTCGTGCGGGAGGAATTATACACTTTACTCAACAACCGCGCAGCAGCGTTGATGGCACAACAGGAGTGGCCTGCGGCGGCAGGAGATGCAGAGGCTTCGGTGGAGCTCAAACGGTTAGGAAACATCAAAGGCTGGTGGAGGCGAGGGCAGTGTCTCCGTGAGATGGGTCGCTTGGAGGAGGCCGAGGAGTGGGTACGATCGGGGCTGGAATTTGAACGTGCAGGTCCTGATCGGGCTGCAATTGGGGAACTGGAGACTCTGGCGAGGGACATAGCCAAGGCATTGGGCAAGTCATAAGTGCAGGCCGTTCTCCATGCAGACGTCACGCGAGAGGACTCCAGATTGGGGGTTTGCTGCTGCAATGAATGACCGGAAGAAATTACGACGTTACGATCTCAATTCCACCGTTGACAAATAATGACGAATCTGACTCACGGAAACATGTGCATTGCATGATCTACCATGCACCGAGTCCTAAGTGATCGCATCCGCGCACAGCGATCATATCTCGAGGGGCGGTCCCAAGCTCGGTCGCACGTATCAGGCTTCGAGTGATCTGCCTATCGAGGCACCATCTTTCCAAACTGCGACAGCTGTCTGCCGCTTTCAAGCTGTCTATGTCCTCACAAGACCGCGTCCGATCATGGCGCACATTAGCAGCACGGCTATGGTCGAGCCTTTGCATTTGCCCCTTCCACTCAAAAGAGACAGTCTCGGCAAATATCATGGTCGCATCACTATTAATATTTCCGCCTCAGGGTCCGGTAAAGTTGCGGTACTTCGTCAATGCAAACCGAAACATTTTCGAATGTGAAATGTCACTACCTGATCCACGTTCGTTGCAATCTGCTGTCAAGTCATCTTGTCCAGGTGATGGGTGCCATTTGTTTCGTCGCATGCTTCCGTACCGGGGACACTGCACACCTGCAAGCTAGATGTTAGATGAGAAATCGGCGGAGAGGTACATAAGACTAGCGAATGTTCGTCGCATGACATGACCACGCCGCCTGTGCCTTGTCCCCAGGCTTTTTTAATCGCATTTCGTTGAATCTCATGCACATTTGTCCCCTACATAACATACCGCCGTTCGTCTGTCATATTACTGCGAGACGTGAAATGCATTCCTTAGCAATAGCAGCGTCTCGTACATGGCATTCTGATGACTAATCCGACACGATCTGGTGCAATCTCCAAGGTTCCAAGGTTACCTTCTAGGTGGGTACATTACCAAGTTATGACTGGAAAGGTAGAGTATGGCAACTCGTCCTTATGCGGCTGTCGGAGTGCCCTGACCGATGTTTACCTGCTAGGCTACGGAGTTTAGTCACTGCATCTTTCGATGAGTATTGAGGTGGCATCCACTATGTATTTGTTCTTGGTTCATCAGCGAAGAAGGTAATCCTCCCATCGTGCCCACGTTCAAGCTCGCCCGATTTTTGAATTACTGTCTAGCGTACAAGTCTGTAGTCTCCAGAACGCAAACAATGTCTCACGAGATCCATAGATTCTATGCGATGACCTCGCTAACAAGACGATCAGCTATGAGCACTCGATCCAACAAGTGCCGACCTGCATGCCCTCAACGAGCATACCCACGATTGTCTAACTCGTCCCAAATCCTTCCTCCAGAAATCTGCACTAAAATGAGCGTCTTTCCATCGAACACATATCTTTTCCCGCAAGACAGAGACAAACCACTGAAGTATGTAGAAGATTCCAGAAGGCCCAATATTGTACATTGCATAATGAGTCGACGTGGTCGTGAGCCAGTAATCACAAGCGATCATCTTGTTTACACAGCAGTACACAGAGTCAAGGTTTTGAATCTTTGCCAGTCATGTACTCAAGAGCTTCCTCACTGTTCTAACACTCTGGGCACCTTTTATGTCCTTGGCTCCTGTGAGCTTCCATGCAGTATCGTACGAATGACCCGTTCCTTGCGACTGAAATTTGAAGAAGGTTATTTCCGTTCAATATAGAACGGTGCATTTTCGACACTACTAGGTAGTGGTGCATAAGAACGCGGAGAGCGGGCAAGAGCGATGGTTCGTCGTCGAATACCTTCCAAAAATGTATTCCCTCACAGGTTGGGAAGCTGTCATCGCGCTATAGAAGCAAAAATAGACGCACCCCACGCGGGACTCGAACCCGCAACCTCGAGATCTCTGGAACCAGCCGTTAACCCGGCATATAAATAGAAACCTACTTATAGAAGTCTCGCGCGCTACCATTGCGCCAGCAGGGCAACACAGCCGAGCTTGTTCGCTCCTGCCTTCATAACGCTCTTCCCTCTGTGCCGAGAGATTCCATACCGAACGCAGCATTCGCCAGGCGTTGTCTGTTGAGGCCGCCTACCCTCCATGAAAATTAGAGCGACGGCTGTACCCGCATCCGTACGGAAGATCGGGCAGCCTCAGTAGACAACACTGTTCCTCCCTCGCCTCCACACCTACGCTGTCTATGGATCGGTACAACTGGTGAATCCTGATCACATGCTCAAGGAAATTCGGGCAACTAATAGCGATCGCGAGCTCTGTCGACCCGCTCGTACAGGTCGTTAAATCGGAAGGGGTACTCTGACGGTTTAATAAAAATGATAATCTACCAGACTCTGCCCTTTTGGAGCAAAAAACAACCTGCAGTTTGGAGAGGAAGCTTATATTAGTCATCGGCCAGAGATAGTATCTGATGACTCATCGGAGTTGACCGAAGCCTGTATATGTATTCGCAAGCATACGCCTCCGTGTCGATTCATTGCACACACAAGATCTATATAGTTCCTAGATCGAGAAGGAATTTGCAGAACAAGGATAGCTTGTAGCTCTGCAGCAAGCATCTGCAGACTGGCTGTAAGAATGACACAGATGATGACGGTGGCCGACGCATTCGAAAGCGTACCCCTCTGTGTCGATTCATTGTATACACAAGATCTTTATAATTCCTGGATCCCAGAAGAAACTCCTCGAAACAAGTTCAGCTCATTATACGACAAGAATCTCCAGACTAGCTGCAAGAACAATACAAACGATGATAGTGGCCGTCGCACCATCCACTCTGCCATTAACATCTAGTATCTGAAAAATGAGTTCACACGTGAGATGCGTCGCTCGACCTCGTCGTGAAGTCGTGTCATCGCCCCTCCACCCGCGTTTGTCCCCTTCCCTCCGACGAGGTCGTCGACAACTTTCGACCGTCCAATGCCTGGCGTCGCTGTACGCAAGTGCAAGTTACGGATCTGAAGAAAGGCAAATGCATTAAGTAGTTGAGCGCGCGTCGAGCGCTCTACCCTGAGGCGGAATTCCAAAAGCATCTCCAAATTTACTGTGTCGATCTTCCATTACGAGAACAAGTAAGCGACCAGAAGAAAGCAGACATCGTAGCCGATATGCAAGCGAATGACGCATTGGGACCATAGGAGCTACTGACGTGCTGATCGCCTGCGCTATCTCCGAGAGAACTTGGTGAGTCCTGTCTATTAAGCGCTCTCTTGATTCTGTCCCGTCCTCTTTACGACGGGGCCTCGCTAATGATGGGCGCTGGTTGCCCCTGTGGATAGTAATAGGAGTCGCACTCCTATCAGTCGATGCGTTACTAGCAGCATCGTTAACCTCGCCTTCATTTCCAATATCAATCCTACTGCCCCTACCCGTCGACGTATCGTAGGCTCTACGCGGGTCGTTGCCTATCAACTCCTCTACATCTAGCACATCGAGGAATTTAAGCCATTGCTAACTATTTTCACTGGTGTTGTACTGGTCCCCATATTCTAAGATCGTTAGATTAAGTCGTGGTGGGAGAGATGTGACCTCGAATTGGTCGCCGCATATATCGTATGCGACTTATATAGTCCATTTATTTCTGAAATGGAACATCAGGGCCGGAATAAAAGCCAGAAGCCGGCGATATGAACAAGACTGTATACCTAGGTAGGTTAGGCTGTAGAGAAGTTCAAGGAAAGTAGAAGCCGGTATTACAGAATAAAGCCTTGCCTATGCTCATATGTCGAAGACCTTTTGGGTGAGCTACGGATGCTATCAATGCGCTAACTCCATATACGCCTCAATTGCGTTTCATATAATTAAACTTCGGCCCTCCAGACTGAGAGAAAGGCAGACGAGGATGGCCCCGACACGAGGATGTACATCGTCGCTCAGCTCTATTGCATTTGCAATTTTTGGTCTTTTGACCGCAGCCGGATTGACATTCGCACCCGAGTTCCCGCA
Source organism: Dissoconium aciculare CBS 342.82 (assembly GCF_010015565.1). Taxonomy (NCBI): domain Eukaryota; kingdom Fungi; phylum Ascomycota; class Dothideomycetes; order Mycosphaerellales; family Dissoconiaceae; genus Dissoconium; species Dissoconium aciculare. Next base: position 491,021 of record NW_022984954.1, read on the forward strand.
ATTGTTGCATCAAACCCATATGTGTGAGGAGAAGAAAAGATGATAGAAAAAAAGAAAGAGGAGAAATAGAAGAGACGCAGTCCAGTCACACGGTGGAACATATGGCGCTGGCGCTCACGGCGATGGCACCGGGGCCATAACGCAGGAGCGCTGCTGGATGAAGCCCATATGTGTAAGGACGAAGAAGCGGTCGACGACGAGATTGAATGTCGAAATGCGGTGATGACGATGTGCAGCCGAGATTTATAGGAGTGTCATTCAAGACGAGAAGCGTGCGTGCATTCGAGACGACGTCAGACACGGCCGCCGAAAGTTGCATCGCCGTGTTCAAGGTGACGTCGGAAATGGTCGCCGGGAATCGTGCGAGCGTCGTTCAGACAAGGTAGGAAATGTTCACCGGGAAAATGCAAATGCGGATGAGACGCAGAAGTTATATTGAAAGTCAAGCCGCGGCGAAGACCGTACCAAAAGATGGGCCCCGGTGGAAGTAGTATCGAAAGATGGGCCGCGGCGTGAGCAGCTGGAGCTATTCTATGCTACCGACGGCCCCACGTCTTGTACAAGAGGTCCTTTGGGAAGAGGTCCTGTAGGGAGATACAGGAGCAATTTCGAAAGATGGGCCGTGGCGTAAGCAGCCGGAGCCATACAACACAGGGTTACCGATAGCCTTGCATCTTGTACGAGAAATCCTCTTGGACCAAGGCAGGTGCCGCCGAGCTCACACTTGGAGCCTTCTTAACTATGAACGTCATCTGGGTTGTGTATCATCTACTCGATAAGCTCCAGGACCGGTAAGACGACCATGATGGCGATGATGATAATGGCGATAAAACCGGGGGAAACGCGAGATGGCCAAAGTGATCGTGCTCGAGGAAAGCTTTTTGAGAGCTTGAAATGAAGAAGAACACCTTTAAACAAGGTAAGTGTTTGCGGAATGAGGAGTGGGTCCGTTCGGATGTGCCCTTTGACTGTTAGTTCGTATCCAGCTGCAACCACTTGAGGTCGAGGCCCTGGATGCTCTGCATATCTCGTGGCCAGGACCATTACAGGAAGCTAGAACCATTTCAGCTTATCTTGAAGCACAAAATTCATAAACCGCCAGGAGCAAGACCCTGTACTCTTCGTCCTAGCCAGACCTAGAGCCGGTTCAAAGTCAAAAAGAAAGGGAAATCTGCTGTCAACTTGTGTCCTGTTGCACACGATTACTCATCATACTCAACGCTCCCAGGATTAGTCATCTTGACATCGATGTTGTAAAGGAGCATATGGCAAGCAGGAGGGCAACTCGCTACCGTGATGCTACTCTTGGCAACGCGATACGATGATCTCGGAGAATCTCCTCAAGCCATGATTGCAGGGCTGCATCGTCCAGCGTGTCGAGAACATCGGCATCATCCCTCACGACTCCTATCACTACTTTACGAGCACGCCATTCCAGTGCACGGAACAGCGGCATCAATTTGAATCGTTCCATCACTCGAACGAATGGAGGGACAGTGGAGATATGTGTCTGGCGCTGCATCTTGGCCAACTCTCTGATGACCTCGGTCAACTGTTTGATGGCTCGAGCCTGCTCAGCGACGGTGTCTTTGAGAGCCCGGTAGTCAGAAGTATTCGCAGGGGGAATGTTGGCAGTATCCGATGCGTAAATCTGCCGCGCGCCATTATTCATATGCGTGTGCGTGTGCGTGACTTCAAGCTCAGGCTCCGACTCTGGCTCAGCTTCGACTTCAGACTCGCCCGCATCAGGAGAGAGAGGGTCACAGTCAATTGGGGCAGGGGCTGGTGGAATTTCTCTATCGCCGAGTATCCGCCGCAATTCTTCCAAAAAGCGAGGCTTCTGTCTTCGGAATGGTCTGCATTGTGGGTTATCTTTATAGTGAGCATCTTCAATGTCGTTCGAGGTATGAGGTGCTTCGCCGGGCGCCACCTGCCATCCATCAACGTGGGCCAGGTGCCGGTGCCAATCATCCCATTGACTCTTTAGATGATTGAACTTGTTCTTGATCTTTCCCTCGGTCATCTCAACATCATACTTTTCGGCAAGGGCTTGAGCTGCGTCGCGATAATCGAATATGGTGAATGCACCCGACCCTGCCTGATGACCCGCATGTTTGAAATCTTCGAGATATTTGAGAAGATCTAGAACTTGATCCGCTGTCCAAATATGTGAACGCGCTCGATGGGCAGTCTTCTGTCTCTTAAACGCAAGAGATGATCTATTTGGCGTCAATTGCGACGACGTGCGTTGCGAAGTTGGTAAATTTGACGGTGAAGAGAAAAGGGCATCAACCGGCCCCGAAGCCATGAATCTCTCCATCAGTCGGAACAGCCGGTCGTTCTCATTCATGTCCGTACTTAATCGAAGATTATCACCACATTGAAGTCTACTATTATCCGATCATAAAGATGGCACGTTTGAGCTGGGAACCTTGGAACGGTTTCAATTCATTGAGCTTGGCCGGGATTGAGACGTGACGTAAGCAAGTCACGTTAACGCGGGCCACGTGAGCGCGGAACACACGGGGGCGCGGAACGCGACTTCTGAGGATATCGACACGTCAACTTCAACACGCGATGGCACCACCGAAACGCGTGCAATCAAGTCCAAATGAAGGAAGCATATTGCTTGCTATATCGGCTATTAGATCAGGCGAAATCAGTTCCATGAGTGCTGCAGCGAAAGCATTCAATGTCTCTAAAACAACACTTCATCGTAGACTTCAAGGAACCCCTTCACGAGAAGATTATATACCACAGAACATGAAGCTCAGCCTAATAGAAGAAGAGGCCCTTCTCCAAGGTATA